>NC_059206.1:23960368-24325368 GCF_020615455.1 Coregonus clupeaformis | reverse complement strand
GTGTAGTCAGAGGAACCACACACAGTGGAGGACTCGGGTGGCAGCTTCTCGATAGCCACCCCAGGAAGGAGTGCTCTTATGCGGGCATTAGTGCAGGGAGAAGCAGGGTGGGGTAAGGGGGAGAGGGGGTAGGAGGCTTCAGCTCAGTTCCAATAGACAGAGGGACCAGTGTCTTTCAGTCCTGGAGATCCAGACAGGGTCTGCAGGCTTTTGTTCTAGCCCTTTTGTTCTAGATTCAACAGTGCTAGAACAGAAACCGGAACAACCCGGAGGGCCCAAGGACCAGGATTGAAGAACACTGCCCCAGAAGGTCCATCCCAAAGGAAACATACCCTCTTCGATAGTCATTGGGCTCGCTGAAGAACCGTCCCATTTCACGCATGGTTTTTGTCGCTCGTGGTCTCATAGCGGCTCCTGAGGTTTTGCGGTCTGTCGAGTGGGTGTGTGTGTGTGTCTGAGTGTATAGGTGCGCAGGTGCAAGTTATGGCCAGTTAAGTGAGCGCCCTATCACAACTGACACACAGAAAGGTCGACGTATCATGGGAAGCGTAGTGCCACTATCAGGCATGGCTAGTATGGAATGTGCTGCAAATAAAGCAGGCTAAACTTAGCTCCCCTGACACTCTTCACTCCCGTACTGCAAATGAAATATCACTATCAAAGTGTTCATTGAGCATAGAAGTATTTTTTCCCCCCCCCTTAAACAGGAATTTTCCGAGAGTATTGCAAAATAAGTTGAAAGTAGCCTGGATGTAGTAGTCAGACTGTTCAAGCAATCGACAAGGCTACATCATTTTCAACAATGGCGAATTGGCTATGAAGCAACAATACACTGGCAACCGGGCTAGGTTGAAAGTGCCGAATCACTTTAAGGTCGTCCATCCTCAACTCCTTCAGGCCTCTGGAGACATATCAGTTACATGTTATAATGACATCACCTGATAGCACTTCTCCTTCCCTTTTTGCATATCGGGTGGGATTATAGTGGAAGCTCATGACAGAGCGCCCATGGGGCTTTGCATTATGCATAAAGGGGGTGTCGAGTTACGGTGAGTGAGCAAACGAGCCTCCTCCGAGCCAAATAAAAACCCCAATGAAGACCGTTGCTCATTTTGTAGAAAAGCCACAGTCACCTTCTCAATTTCAGTTTGTCTTGCAGATTGTATTGTCATTCATTAATTTGTGCTTATCCCAATTGTCTATATGTTTGAATGTAGTTTTGGTTCTGATAATGTAATGGCTTTAGATTTACTGTAACATGTAGCCCCATCTGCTGACAGACTGATGACTACACTTTCCAATTCTGTGGATGTTTGTCAAAATAAAACTGAGTTTAACATCTGTAGGTATCTTGCATTCTGAATAAATGAACGAATGAATGTCCAGTGTACGAAAGCATCAAAACGCCTAGCTCTGGTCCAGGGTGTTAGGGCGCCTTTCTCAACTACTTAGTTGAGTAGTTGAGAAAGGCGCACTGGACCAGAGCTACGGAACGCCTACTATTACAATGACTTCAACTCTGTTCAAATGAGTAGATGGTGAAAGGGGTAAACAAATGATCAGGATGGGGTTGGAGTAGGGGGAAGTTTCTAACACTGCTTCTTTACATGCCATGCAGTCTTCGTAACAAAGATGAAACATCACACATGTTAGATGAGAGAACAATGTTCTGAGACCCAGAGACCTAATCTCGAGTCTAAACCCATATACCAGACTTTGATCCATCCCTTCATGCCATGTCATTGGGATGTTCCACTGGAATTTTCCACAGGGGGTGGAAAGATCTACCAGAGTTCACCACTAGGGAAGGATTTGGGGGGTGAGGTTTTAATGCCCAGAATACTAAAACATGTCTATACTCTCTAAACCATCAGCCTATCTCTGGCTGTGAGTGTCAATCAAATTTAGGGAGACACATTTCCTGAATTCTCATTCAATCTGGTTATTTTTTTTATTTATTTATTTTTACCATTCTGCGCATTAAAGATGAGGATGTGTGTGGATACATGTGTGTATAACGTAGTTGGTCAGTGATGTGAGGTGTGAGAAGCAAGGCAGAGACAGGCACAGCATTCGTCCGTAACAGCATGGTCAGCTCGTGCTGTTAGTGTGGTGGGGGCTAACACTTCAGCAGACACCTCTGTCATAAGGCCTTCATAACACTGTCATAACATGACATAACATGACATAATGATACCGTCATTAAACAAGCCTTTGATGTGGCAGACGAGCCACGAGAGCTGTCATCTTATGAAAACTGAGCTTTTGCCGTTGACACCAAAACAACGTTGCTTGGGAGAGCTAGCAAAATAGCTAGCTGGCTAGCTCTGTTTTTCCCAAACCGGTTCTTGGGGACCCCAAGCTATTTCACACATATTTTCAGCTACAACACTAGCACAACTGAATCAGATATGTTTGTTCTCGAATAGACCAAAAATGTGCAACAGCTGGGGTCCTTGACAAACAGGCTGGGTAACATTGGGCTAGATTACGAAGATATAGCACTAGCTAGCTAGGTAGCTAGCTTTCCTAAACAACAGTTTGTGTTACGACTGTCAATAGTCAGGTGTCAAAAATTAACATGGTACTGATTGTGTCATAACCATGGCGGTGCATTGGCCCTTATGAAGGAGGGGTGAAACCAAGTGTTAGCGACTGGACTTCGTCCGCAGGGCCGTCACTTACTTTCCACTAATGACGGGCTCAGACCGTCGCGAGGTCAGGCCTGGCCTCTGCAGGTGGTTATTCCTATCGATAAGAACACAAAATGGAGGACACTGAGCGAGTCAGTTTTGTTGTGTCATTCAGGGTCTCTGTCTTGCGTCATTTCAACATCTTTTGAAAGTTTAGCCCGCTGGGAGGTTGGATAGTCAGATGAATGACTTTCCGTCCAGATGGTCTTAAATAAGGTCAGTATAACACCAGCGGAGTTAGACCTCGGTGCAACAGAGGAGTCAGGAAGACGGGGCCTAGTTTGTACTCTGTTACCTTTCTCAAAGAGGATGCAGTGACATAAATAAATAGCCAATGTGCATCCTCATATGGAATGAACTGAGAAACAGAAGGCAACATTAAGAGCAGCACTGTGGAAGGTTAAGACAAACATGTAGGATACATATATTTAGACACAAGCAAGGATGACTTCAGTCCACTGTCTGTCTCTCAACAGAGAGAGGACAACATGACTTCAGTCCCCTGTTTGATCCTCCTGATGGAAGGACAACATGGAGGACAGTATCCTGGTATGTACTTAAAGGGCATTAAATATAGGGCAGATGGATGGAGAGAGAGAGAGAGAGAGAGAGAGAGAGAGAGGAGCAGGAAGAAGAGATGAAATTGAGGATCCAGTGTTTCCCCTAAATTCATTTAGCAGAGGTGGCCACCACTGCTGAAAAAAATCCTAGGGGAAATACTGGAGGATCCCATTGTATGTGGAGCGACAGAAGGACAGGGGTAGGCAACCCTGGTTCTGAGTGCCTCTGGTACTGCAGTGTTTAGTTCCCGACCAGGCACCACAGCTATCTCTACTAATTACCTCACCAACTGAGCAAATCGATTAATTGCTCGATTAATTGGATACATTTCACCAACCTGGTATTCCATGTCTAAAGCAAAGTAAAGCGTAACTTTAGGTCCCCCTGGCACATCAGGACCAGAGTTGCTAACCCCACTGCTCTAGAGGCTCCACAGTTTCTAAATGTAATTTCACAGAAGAAATCCTCTGATTAAAGAGGAGTGACTGAGTCAAAAGTATATTATAGCTATGTTTACACAGTCAGACCAATTCTGATATTTGATTTACCACTAATTGTTTTTTTGACGATGCAGATCAGCTCTTTTGTCAGTAATTGGGCCAAAGATCAGAATTGTGCTACCTGTGTAAACACAGCCTATGACTCCAGAGGGCATATTCAGGGACGTTTATTGCAATAACTGATTATGTGCCGAGGTCAACAAGGTCAAAGTCATGCTGTGTAGAAGATAGAGAGAGGGTCTGGTGCCCTGGTCTGTCTGTTTAAATACCATGATGACTAGTGGGAACAGACTCTTTTCCTGGGAAAAGAGTCTAGTGAGATTTACCACTTGAGATGAAAGTCGCTAGCCCAGATTACACGGCACAAAAGTCCTATTTGGTGGAGCATTATTTTTATCGATTCAATAATAGCTTGTTACAAGTATTTGAACTTGGGAGGGATTAGTTTGGAGGAGTTGCTATTACATTTGTATGGAAAATTCAGCCACAGGTCACGTACTGGGTACATATTGACGGGCCGACGAGTGATTTACAATTGAGGCAGCTGAATAACAGGGCCCTGCTCATTACTTCAGGGTAGTTTAGTAGTGAATATTTTCCTAGGGGCCCTATCTATCCTAAAAATACTTTCGACCCGACCTGATCTCAACAAATTCTCTGGGAGACAAAATGGTACATAACATTCAAGTCATGCAACAAATCTACCTTCGCTTTCAATGTTCAATTTCATATCGATAATTTAATGTCAATCACTGTTAAAGACCTCTCTTTGACTTACCATAACATAACAAAATGTTTCTTCTCCTGATGGAAACACATCAGTGTTTTAACATCTTTAGAACAATTGTTCAGATTAGGGATGTCAATGGTTAACCGGTTAGCTCATTAGCCAGCCATAATAAATTAGCCAGCTAAGCTTATCAGTTGAATGGTTATAATTTGTATTATTAGAGAAAGAGAGAAAGTCACAACCAACAATGGTTTAGAAAGGGAGAAGAAGTACAAAATATGTGTAGGATTTGCGCTCACATGTCACTGGCGATGGAGGAGTTTCTGGACATGGACTTGGGTGACAGGTCATAGTCCGAGTCAGAGCGGTAGAGGAAGGACTCTCGCCGCTGGCTGTGGACAAAGTTGGCCTGCAGGATGAGCCCCGACCCTGGACTGGCCATGGGGTCCAGGGGGCTGCGTCCCGATGACGTGCCATTGTCCACATCGAAGCTACGGAGAGATAGAGAGATGTAATGTTAGAAGAGAGGTGTTCGCATTCACAATCCAAAAATATGCTTTTGTCATAACATTGGGAGATGTACCCCTTTTTGTCCAATTAGGTAATTTATGGACAATATTTCTGGAGAGCACCCCAGAGGTAAAAGTTCCATATTGAACCACCTGAGTATAGTCTCTGTAGAACTACCGGAGTATAGTCTCTGTAGAACTACCGGAGTATGGTCTCTGTAGAACTACCTGAGTATAGTCTATGTAGAACTACCAGAGTATAGTCTCTGTAGAACTACCTGAGTATAGTATCTGTAGAACTACCGGAGTATAGTCTATGTAGAACTACCAGAGTATAGTCTCTGTAGAACTACCTGAGTATAGTATCTGTAGAACTACCGGAGTATAGTCTCTGTAGAACTACCGGAGTATAGTATCTGTAGAACTACCGGAGTATAGTCTATGTAGAACTACCAGAGTATAGTCTCTGTAGAACTACCTGAGTATAGTATCTGTAGAACTACCGGAGTATAGTCTCTGTAGAACTACCGGAGTATAGTATCTGTAGAACTACCGGAGTATAGTCTATGTAGAACTACCAGAGTATAGTCTCTGTAGAACTACCTGAGTATAGTATCTGTAGAACTACCTGAGTATAGTATATGTAGAACTACCGGAGTATAGTCTATGTAGAACTACCAGAGTATAGTCTCTGTAGAACTACCTGAGTATAGTATATGTAGAACTACCTGAGTATAGTATATGTAGAACTACCGGAGTATAGTATATGTAGAACTACCGGAGTATAGTCTCTGTAGAACTACCTGACTATAGTCTCTGTAGACCTACCGGAGTATAGTCTCTGTAGAACTAACTGAGTATAGTATCTGTAGAACTACCGGAGTATAGTATCTGTAGAACTACCTGAGTATAGTATATGTAGAACTACCGGAGTATAGTCTCTGTAGAACTACCTGACTATAGTCTCTGTAGACCTACCGGAGTATAGTCTCTGTAGAACTACCTGAGTATAGTATCTGTAGAACTACCTGAGTATAGTATCTGTAGAACTACCGGAGTATAGTCTCTGTATAACTACCTGAGTATAGTCTCTGTAGAACTACCTGAGTATAGTATATGTAGACCTACCGGAGTATAGTCTCTGTAGAACTACCTGAGTATAGTCTCTGTAGAACTACCGGAGTATAGTATATGTAGAACCACCTGACTATAGTCTATGTAGAACTACCAGAGTATAGTCTCTGTAGAACTACCTGAGCATAGTATATGTAGAACTACCTGAGTATAGTCTCTGTAGAACTACCGGAGTATAGTCTCTGTAGAACCACCTGACTATAGTCTCTGTAGAACTACCTGAGTATAGTCTCTGTAGAACTACCTGAGTATAGTATATGTAGAACTACCTGAGTATAGTCTCTGTAGAACTACCTGAGTATAGTATCTGTAGAACTACCGGAGTATAGTATATGTAGAACTACCGGAGTATAGTCTCTGTAGAACTGCAGTGTGATAATATGCAACACAGGTCAGGAAACTGACTATAGGAGATTAGCGTGTAGGTGTAGAATCTCCAGACACATAGACACAGGTGAGTTAATTAGCACAGCTAATTAGGCTGGTTACTCAAGCTGCAATGATGTCGTTGTCCTCCCGCTGGGGTTAAGAATGGATTTCACCCATGTTCCCTAAGTTAGCGTCTGCCACAGTGGCAGCACAAGGAGGGGGGAACCTGGAGAAAGCCTGCACATACACACACACATACACACAATAGACAGATGTATGCATGCAAACATGCTCGCACAAACACACAGACACACACACCACCACCATCACCCCACCTCAGTCACACACACACACACACACACAAGGGATTCCCCCGGTATGATGTTGGGACCACACCAGGTCCCCTACCTACATCATCATTGGCCTTATCTGTTTAAAGCCGCTCCCTGAAGACAATTCAGCCAAAGTGGGCCACCTCACAAGGAGGCCTGGGGCTGATGAGGGCTGGGTGTACTCATGCTTCCGATTGTCCTCTGTCTCTACTCTATCCATGCTGTCTCCAGTACGTCAGTCTTTGTGTGACGCACAGGGCCAGGGCCTATAAATATGAATGCCAACATGATCTAGTTCTTCCATTACATTGAAAAGTGTAACAGTGACTTCTCCTGTGTCTTGCTTCGAATCCATGTCACAAGTGTTCTGTCTCAGTGTTCTTCATTTCTACAACCTACTTCTCATTGATAGGAATGTTTTAGAAAATCTTCATGAAACTCTGAATTAGGAGTGCTGACAACTTTAGGCACGGACTGTCTAAAAGTGATCAAGTGTCAATCTCTGTTATAGAAATCTATAGCGCTTACATGTACAGTCAATTTCCAGTAAATCCACCTTCATGATAATAATAATGGAGTCAGTGAGGAACTACAGTCCTCTTCAATAGAAACAGACATCTTCAGAACATCACAAGGGGAGGATGCCAGAAGAAAAAGGCCATGGTTTAAGTTCACCGTGTTCTCTGGAAGCAGATCATGACAAATTATTTTTTGATTCTTCTCCTAAAAAGGAGAAGAGGAGCCGGTCCTGGTGACAACATAAGAACACCTTGACAAGAGAACACCATCATTCAAGGAGTATTTATCTTATAGTTCTCTTACTGTGAAAAAAACAACATACTTTTTTCTCTCTTTTCGACTTGTGGAGCCTTGTGTTTTGGCTCCGGGAGTGAGGAATGTGTCAGTGCTGCAACCATCTCTTTGAGGCCAAGGATATACTTCTGAGCTCTCATTTAGCACTTTGTTTTTGTGGTTCAGTACTTTTCCTTCTTGTTTTAATGTATTTTATTTTAAAGAGGCTATACAGAACGTTTTCCTATAGTTGTGCTCAAGCCAATAGGGGTCCCCTGAATGGACAGAAATAGTGTCCATAAATTACCTAACTGGGCAGAAAAGGACACATCTCCCCATAGTGTATCTCTAACCAAAGAAATGCAGAGTAAGTACGGATTTCCTGACACTAGTCAAACTACCCATCTACTCATTCCTACCCCAGCTTTACAGATGTAGGATCTCTTACTTGATCACCCTGTTGCAGGAGAACTTTCCTGCAATGCAGGACATTTAAAACGTGTAGTCTATTTGAGGGTTAAAAAGGCTTCTGAAGTTTGTAATTGTATTTTCCTACTGTAGCAAACAGGCTCAAATTAAGATCCTGCATCTGTACAGAGGCCTATTCCCCTCATACTCTACTGCTAACTAAAGCAAGTCCATCCTCTGTGTGTGTGAGAAAACTATTCAGTGGGCCTCTAAGGCCTTTCCCTAGTAACACACACAACTCACATGCACACACAGACACATGCACACACACACACACATGCACGCACATAGAATTACAGTAGCACCGGTGTCACGATCGTGGGAAGGCGAAGTAGACCAAGGCGCAGCGTGTGAAAGAAACATGACTTTATTTAATTAAAGTTTCTAAATACAAACAAAACACGACTCGTGAAGTCCAACGGTTAACATACCGACACGGAACAAAAACCCACAACACCCAAGAGAAAACACACAGTTTAAATATGGCTCCCAATCAGAGACAACCAGCCGACAGCTGACACTCGTTGCCTCTGATTGGGAGTCACACATGCAAGCATAGACATAGACAACCTAGAACAACCCACATAGAAAATGAACACATAGAATGCACACACCCTGGCTCAACATATAGAGTCCCAGAGCCAGGGTGTGACAGTACCCCCCCCTAAAGGCGCGGACTGCGACCGCGTCTTAACAAACCCCAAACAGGGGAGGGCTGGGTGGGCATTCCTCCTCGGAGGCGGCTCCGGCCTTGACCACCACCCCTCCATAATTTCCCCGTAGCGCCCCTGGTCCGGTCTGACCCCGCTGGCTGGATCTGGACTGGACATTGACGGAGCGGATTGCTTACGCTCCGTTGTGGAGCAGCTGACCGGTCTTACCAGGCTGACGACTCGCCCCACGGGCTTGGTGCGAGTAGCAGGAACGGGCTGAACCAGGCTGACGACTCGCACCCCTGGCTTGGTGCGAGTGGCAGGAACGGGCTGGACCAGGCTGACGACTCGCACCCCCTGGCTTGGTGCGAGTGGCAGGAACGGGCTGGACCAGGCTGACGACGCACACCGTAGGCTTGGTGCGTGGAGCAGGGACAGGCCGGGCTGGGCTGTCGACGCACACCGTAGGCTTGGTGCGTGGAGCAGGGACAGGCCGGACAGGACTGTCGACGCACACCGTAGGCTTGGTGCGTGGAGCAGGGACAGGCCGGGCTGGGCTGGCGACGCACACCGTAGGTTTGGTGCGTGGAGCAGGAACAGGCCGGGCAGGGCTGTCGACGCACACCGTAGGCTTGGTGCGTGGAGCAGGGACAGGCCGGACAGGACTGTCGACGCACACCGTAGGCTTGGTGCGTGGAGCAGGGACAGGCCGGGCTGGGCTGGCGACGCACACCGTAGGTTTGGTGCGTGGAGCAGGAACAGGCCGGGCAGGGCTGTCGACGCACACCGTAGGCTTGGTGCGTGGAGCAGGGACAGGCCGGGCTGGGCTGGCGACGCACACCGTAGGTTTGGTGCGTGGAGCAGGGACAGGCCGGGCTGGGCTGGCGACGCACACCGTAGGCTTGGTGCGTGGAGCAGGGACAGGCCGGACAGGGCTGGCGACGCACACCGTAGGTTTGGTGCGTGGAGCAGGAACAGGCCGGGCAGGGCTGTCGACGCACACCGTAGGCTTGGTGCGTGGAGCAGGGACAGGCCGGGCAGGGCTGGCGACGCACACCGTAGGTTTGATGCGTGGAGCAGGGACAGGCCGGGCTGGGCTGGCGACGCACACCGTAGGTTTGGTGCGTGGAGCAGGGACAGGCCGGACCGTACTGGGAACACACACCACTGGCTTTAAACAGGGATCAGGAACGGGCCGGACCGGACTGGCAATACACCTCAGTCCCTCTCGCCGTGCCTCTACGACTTCCTTCCCTCCTCTCGCCAATGGCTCCCGTAACCCGGTGGCCTTCTCTCCTCTTCTCCTATTTCGCCCTGTGGCAGCCTCCTGCTGCCCAGTCGCCCTTGCCGTGTGCCCCCCCCTAAAAAATTATTGGGGGTGCCTCTCGTCCGTCCGACGATGGCACTGCTGACGCCGCTGCTCCTCTCTCGCCAGGGCCTTGATCCTACCCCAAGGTTCCTTGCCCCCGAGCATGTCCTCCCAGGACCACACTTTGCCCACCTGGGCCATCGCCAGCCTCTCCATCTCCTTTCCTGGCGCTTCCTCCCATGACCAGGCTGCCTGCTCCTGGACACGCTGCTTGGTCCTTGTATGGTGGGTTTTTCTGTCACGATCGTGGGAAGGCGAAGTAGACCAAGGCGCAGCGTGTGAAAGAAACATGACTTTATTTAATTAAAGTTTCTAAATACAAACAAAACACGACTCGTGAAGTCCAACGGTTAACATACCGACACGGAACAAAAACCCACAACACCCAAGAGAAAACACACAGTTTAAATATGGCTACCAATCAGAGACAACCAGCCGACAGCTGACACTCGTTGCCTCTGATTGGGAGTCACACATGCAAGCATAGACATAGACAACCTAGAACAACCCACATAGAAAATGAACACATAGAATGCACACACCCTGGCTCAACATATAGAGTCCCAGAGCCAGGGTGTGACAACCGGCCTGCTCTCTGCTCAAAGGGCAGCCAGGTAGCAAACGATCCGTCATCTCCTGAACTCCATGCGACACCACACTACGCCCAATACTCATTCCAGACACCTCTCCACACACCACACAGACTCCCATCTATAAAACCATTAATATACTGTATAGGGTCTATTTATTAACATGTATGACATATATACAGTATAACTGTAGCTTGGAAATTCCTCTCAGAGTGGACTGTGTGTTTATGTTTTTCTAGATGTATGGCTTTGCTGACTAGAACAGAACCCAGAAACCTACAGTTGAACACTGACCAGAACCCATCAAACGATTCCCCTTCATTTGGCACCAATAACTTGAAAATTGGTCCCAGTCTAAACAACCTCAGTCCAGAGGTTTAGCAGAGGGTATTGTGATACGTCCCTGGGGGAAGCATGAGGTAGAGAATGAGCTCAAAGTGCAGTGTCTCAGAGTCTGTGTGTGTGCGCGCGTGTGTGTGTGTGTGTGTGTGTGTGTATGTCTGTGTGTGTATGTGTGTGTGTGTATGTCTGTGTGTGTATGTGTGTGTGTGTGTGTGTGTGTGTGTGTGTGTGTGTGTGTGTGTGTGTGTGTGTGTGTGTGTGTGTGTGTGTGTGTGTGTGTGTGTGTGTGTGTGTGTGGTGCGCCCGTTTGTGCGTGCATGCTTTCTTGTGTGAGTTTCTAGGAGAAGTTTTGGATGTCTCGGTTGCAGTCATATCACACATGCTTCTGCCACAGGACGGTCGGCAAGGAGACAATTGGACCTGTTGTAATATGCCCATTTACAGCGGTGGTCACCAACTGGTCGATCGCAATCGACTGGCCTATCTCCAAGGCATTCCTAGTGGATCACCAAGCATCTCAGTAGAAAAGCCAACGATAAAGGCTTGCACTCCTGTTTTCTTTTCGTGTTGTGCTGTTTGCGGTAGGTGCATTTCATTCAGAAGCCCTGAGCACCGGGTAGGCAAAGTGTTCCCAATTTGAACCATTTCATTTGTCTGAAAAGACAAACTCTGCCTACCCGGCGGACCGGGAGATCTGTGGCTAAATCAAGTGCGCCTACTGCGCTGGCCAATCGGATAGCTCAAATCTCCGTACCTACAGCTTCCACGACCCCACAGCAAAGTATGATACTAGCCTATGTGAGATTTCAGAAATTTAAAAACCATGACCAGAGAGAGACTGTCAAAGAATAGAGCAAAGAGCTGCTGTTTTTACGTGTGAGTTCATGTCTACGTTTTTATTCATCACTGTCAACACTGTTTTTATTCATCAGTGTCAACACTGTTTTTATTCATCACTGTCAACACTGTTTTTATTCATCACTGTCAACACTGTTTTTATTCAGCACTGTCATCACTGTTTTTATTCAGCACTGTCAACACTGTTTTTATTCAGCACTGTCAACACTGTTTTTATTCAGCACTGTCATCACTGTTTTTATTCAGCACTGTCATCACTGTTTTTATTCAGCACTGTCATCACTGTTTTTATTCATCACTGTCAACACTGTTTTTATTCAGCACTGTCATCACTGTTTTTATTCATCACTGTCAACACTGTTTTTATTCAGCACTGTCAACACTGTTTTTATTCAGCACTGTCATCACTGTTTTTATTCATCACTGTCAACACTGTTTTTATTCATCACTGTCAACACTGTTTTTATTCATCACTGTCAACACTGTTTTTATTCATCACTGTCAACACTGTTTTTATTCAGCACTGTCATCACTGTTTTTATTCAGCACTGTCAACACTGTTTTTATTCAGCACTGTCAACACTGTTTTTATTCAGCACTGTCAACACTGTTTTTATTCATCACTGTCAACACTGTTTTTATTCAGCACTGTCATCACTGTTTTTATTCAGCACTGTCATCACTGTTTTTATTCAGCACTGTCAACACTGTTTTTATTCATCACTGTCAACACTGTTTTTATTCAGCACTGTCAACACTGTTTTTATTCAGCACTGTCATCACTGTTTTTATTCAGCACTGTCAACACTGTTTTTATTCATCACTGTCAACACTGTTTTTATTCATCACTGTCAACACTGTTTTTATTCATCACTGTCAACACTGTTTTTATTCAGCACTGTCATCACTGTTTTTATTCATCACTGTCAACACTGTTTTTATTCAGCACTGTCATCACTGTTTTTATTCAGCACTGTCAACACTGTTTTTATTCAACACTGTCATCACTGTTTTTATTCAGCACTGTCAACACTGTTTTTATTCAGCACTGTCAACACTGTTTTTATTCAGCACTGTCAACACTGTTTTTATTCAGCACTGTCAACACTGTTTTTATTCAACACTATTACAAAACTTCTCCCTACTTCCACTCGCTGCAATGAATGAGTAGCCAAGTGTATCGATAGCCCTGCATTTGTATTATTATTAGCAGCTCGTCTATTTTAATATCTAGGAATACTTCTCTTTCTCAGGTCATCGGAACAACATGAATTTGTGCATGAGGCAGATGCGTTGCGACTTGAGTTTCGCAATCAGCTGGAAGACGGTGTCCCCTCGCTCTGGTCAGTCTCACCGGAGGAAAGGAAGGAGAGAGCAGGGACCGTGAGAGGTGGACCCTCTGCTGCTCTCTCCCTCCCTCCGCTGAGACTAATGGCGTGTTCAAAACAACTGGGAACTTGGAAATCTCTGACTTCCGACTTCAGTGCGTTCAAGACAACTGTGAACTCTGTAAAAATGTGATACGAATGGGAAAAATAATTTTGAACGGCCACCCAACTTGGAATTCCAAGTCGGAAACTCTGGCATCTTTCTAGAGCTCCAACTTTCCGACCTGAAGATCACTGACGTCATGATTTGACCTAGTTATTTTCCAGAGTTCCCAGTTGTCTTGAAAGCACTATGACCATCACATGCAGATAGCCTACCATCAGTCCAGTAAAATAAAAAAGCTAATTATTTGCAAATTATTTCAATTTATGCTCAGCTGTGCCTCGCAAGTTCTACACCAGCTGATGTATTTTGTTATCAAAGCTAGAGTTTTGAAATATAATATGGTCTGAGAATAACAATATTGGCAGGCTGAGCATATAGCCAATATGCTGTGATAATGTATTAGGCCTACTGCACAAACCTCATTCCTACAGAACTGTTTTATTAGGTTATTGTTACATTTTTTAAAGGTGCACAATGCAGAAATCACTCTGCCATTTCCTGGTTGCAAAAATTCTAATAAATTTGCCTAATTTCAGTTTACGTGCCAAAACAAGCAAGTATAGTGTAGAGAATCATTGTACCATCTAAACCGCTGTCAAATATATTTTCCATAACCAAAACTATTGCATTTTCAGCTGTTTGAAGCTTGTGCACAAAACCGAAAGGAAAGACGCAAAAACGAAACTTATGAACAGGAAGCATAGAAATAGCGCACCTAGAACAGATCTACCGCTTCTTAGACTTGCGTTCAATGAAAATGACAGATCTATAACTCACATTTCTATGTGAATTTGGTCGGTTCGCCCAAAAAGTTACATATTGCAGCTTTAAATCATGTAAAAAAAATGTATCTGAGCGGTAGATCTCGGCTCTGCTTTTTGACTGCGAAAGTGATCTTGACTCAGAAAAGGTGTCCACTGATTTAGAGTAATCCAATGGCTTTCCTTGTAATACTATGGACGTCAGAGCTGTCTTTTACCTTCCGCTGAGACAAGATGATATGACAATACTGGTGTGTGTGCACATGCGTATGTCCGTGTTGTTCTGTGCATGTGGCCCCATGAGGCCCCGTCCCTTGTGTGTCTGTGTTAGTGGGGCAGGTGCTGACGCACGGCTGCGACCCAGTGCCCTCAGGGGACACAGAGCTAACGGAGCAGCGGATGGCCCAACCATTCAGATTGAGCAGTGACGTGATGTCGATTTGACATAGAAGGAGCTATTCATGAAAGGGATGGAGACACACTGAGATAGTGGAGAGAGAGAGAGAGAGAGAGAGAGGGACAGAAACAAAGTGAGGATAAGAAAGGAAAGAGGAGATTTAGAGAGGAAATGAGAAACAGAGTGGGAGCAGGAGAAAGGAAGGGAGAGAGGGACCAGGACAGAAAGAAGGAGGGAGGGGAAGAGGGAGGAAGGGGGAGAAGGGGTGGACTGAGAAATGGAGGGAGAGAATGAGAGAGAGACAGGGAGAGAGGGAGGAAGCGAATGAGAGAGAAACAGCAGGCTATTCTATATCGGTGGTCACATTGCAGTTGCTTAACCCCCCGGACAGCACAGGACAGGACAGGACAGGGGAGCAGCTGTATGTTAGACAAGACAGGACAGGGGAGCAGCTGTCTGTTAGACAAGACAGGACAGGGGAGCAGCTGTCTGTTAGACAAGACAGGACAGGGGAGCAGCTGTCTGTTAGACAAGACAGGACAGGGGAGCAGCTGTCTGTTTGACAGGACAGGACAGGGGAGCAGCTGTCTGTTAGACAGGACAGGACAGGGGAACAGCTGTCTGTTAGACAAGACAGGACAGGGGAGCAGCTGTCTGTTAGACAAGACAGGACAGGGGAGCAGCTGTCTGTTAGACAAGACAGGACAGGGGAGCAGCTGTCTGTTAGACAAGACAGGACAGGGGAACAGCTGTCTGTTTGACAGGACAGGGGAGCAGCTGTCTGTTAGACAGGACAGGACAGGGGAACAGCTGTCTGTTAGACAAGACAGGACAGGGGAGCAGCTGTCTGTTAGACAAGACAGGACAGGGGAACAGCTGTCTGTTAGACAGGACAGGTGAACAGCTGTATGTTAGACAAGACAGGACAGGGGAGCAGCTGTCTGTTAGACAAGATAGGACAGTGGAGCAGCTGTCTGTTAGACAAGACAGGACAGGGGAACAGCTGTCTGTTTGACAGGACAGGACAGGGGAGCAGCTGTCTGTTAGACAAGACAGGACAGGGGAACAGCTGTCTGTTAGACAGGACAGGTGAGCAGCTGTATGTTAGACAAGACAGGACAGGGGAGCAGCTGTCTGTTAGACAAGATAGGACAGTGGAGCAGCTGTCTGTTAGACAAGACAGGACAGGGGAACAGCTGTCTGTTTGACAGGACAGGACAGGACAGGGGAACAGCTGTCTGTTAGACAGGACAGGACAGGGGAACAGCTGTCTGTTAGACAAGACAGGACAGGGGAGCAGCTGTCTGTTAGACAAGACAGGACAGGGGAGCAGCTGTCTGTTAGACAAGACAGGACAGGGGAACAGCTGTCTGTTAGACAGGACAGGACAGGGGAGCAGCTGTCTGTTAGACAAGACAGGACAGGGGAACAGCTGTCTGTTAGACAAGACAGGACAGGGGAGCAGCTGTCTGTTAGACAAGACAGGACAGGGGAACAGCTGTCTGTTAGACAGGACAGGACAGGGGAACAGCTGTCTGTTAGACTGGGGCTCCACAGATAAACATACACAGAGTGCAGCTGGGGAGCCGACAATGGACGACACACACAGGAGCAGAGTACCGGCACCTCAAATGTTCTACTGCTTGAGCTCCTGTTCCTCTTAGAGAATATTAGCTCAAATGTATTGTGGAGCTCCTGCACCTAAATATAAACAGTACCAGCACCCAAAATGAGTGCCGGCCCCTATTGCAGTCCAAGACAAGCACCGCACATACAGTACACACACACACACACACACACACACACACACACACACACACACACACACACACAGCTTTAAAATAGCAGCCGTCTGTCAGACTGGCTCAACAATGTGTGGAACAAAGCACAGAATAATTGGGTATAGCACATATACACAAGAACATTTTAAACACATTATAGGTCGCCATGCATTTCTATAGTCTCTTTTCACCACCAGTATGTAACTCTTTATGAACGTATCCTTTGGCCTTTGGTGGCTTTTGGCGGTGCCCCGCCTGGAAAATAACCAAGCTATGGGAAACACTGCTACATCCTAAGGTAACCTGTCTATGTAAAGAAGTTGGTTGAGGATGACTGTGATTTGGGGACGACTGCATGGCGCTCGCTCTTATCTAACTAGAAGCATCCTTGATCACATGTGCTTTTTCACACTTCTCTCCTTGCACGTATGAAATCTGACTCGAGAGCTACTGTGGAGCAGCTGACATTACTAACACACACGTGCGCGCATACCCACAAACACATTTGTGTGTGTTCAATAAACTTGATTTGGTTATATCACATACGTGCACACACACACACACACACACACACACAAACTCTTGATAGGAAAACAGTGTTTATAAGCACAGAGAGTTTGACATTTAAAACTTCTTAGATAGTTATCACCATAATTCTGAGTTAGGACAAATATCATGCCATACTACTAGGAGCCAGAAAGAAGAGGAAAGAAGAGGAGAAGAAGAGAACAGAAGCGAATGAGAGAAAGAGGAGAAGAGAGACTAACTTTACCAGATTGAGATTCCATCTGTATTCCGCAGAGAGCTTGTAGAGCGCGAGCGTGGTTTCATCACAATACTCATGGTCATATGTTGACCTCCTCCCTCCCGCCTTCTGACTGCTCTGTACGATCCCTGGTTCTTTCCAGTCCTCCGCTGGACCCAGGTCTGTATTAATCCCTATTTTAGGCTATAGGGTCGGCATGACATAGCCTGGGAACTGTGGCTTTAGCTCAGTGGGCTAACACAACTCCAGGCGTAAGCCCACTTCCCTCTCAAACTAGCTCTACTTTGGTCACTCAATCTCTCCGTCTCTCGTGCAACGTCTCTCTCACTCTACTACTCTTCTGACTCTCACACCCTCTCCCTCTCTCCCTATGTAACTATTGGTCTGCTTCTCTCTGCCTGGCTCGTCATCCCCTCCCTCATTCAGTCCTCATTGCTCTCTCTCTCTCTCTCTCTCTCTCTCTCTCTCTCTCTCTCTCTCTCTCTCTCTCTCTCTCTCTCTCTGCTCTTCAGGCTGAGTAAGCATATATGGAGATAATCTCATGTTTCCACCCTCCTCCTCTCTCCTACCCCCTTTCCCTCTCTTCCATCTTTCACCCCACGGCTGGCTGTGTGGGGAGTAGGATCCCCCTAAGGGCCCTGTCTGTCTCTGTGTGTGGCCTAAGGTGTGTGTGTGGGAGCAACAGTGGCCCTAAGGTGTGTTGTGTGTGTGTGTGTGTGTGTGTGTGTGTGTGTGTGTGTGTGTGTGTGTGTGTGTGTGTGTGTGTGTGTGTGTGTGTGTGTGTGTGTGTGTGCGCATGCAAGCTGGTGTCACAAAGTGTCACAAGCAAACACACACACACACAAACACGCGTGAACAGAGAGAGAGAGAGAGAGAGAGAGAGAGAGAGAGAGAGAGAGAGAGAGAGAGAGAGAGAGAGAGAAACAATGTGAGAGCAGAGCAGAGATAGCCAGAAGCTCTAGGACTCCAGCCAGATCCTGTGGTAGTACAGAGCCTCAACTCTACCAGCCTGGTTGCTCTACACAAATGGCATCTTATTCCCTAGATAGTGCACTACTTTAAAACAGGGCCCATAGGTCTCTATGTAGGGAAAAGCCTACGTGCCATGTTACCACTGCAGTTAATACAGCACCACCTGCCAATATGTGTCCCCAAATATCTCTGGGTTGTTTTGGCTTCAAGCACCCTGTTGAAAGATTTGTAGTGTGGTTAATAATAAAGAAGAAATGTTTTCATCTGTGGCTTAGAGAGAGAGAGAGAGAGAGAGAGAGAGAGAGAGAGAGAGAGAGAGAGAGAGAGAGAGAGAGAGAGAGAGAGAGAGAGAGAGAGAGAGAGAGAGAGAGAGAGAGAGAGAGAGAGAGAGAGAGAGAGAGAGAGAGAGAGAGAGAGAGAGAGAGAGAGAGAGAGAGAGAGAGAGAGCGAGACAGACAAAGAGAGAGAAGAGCGAGAGAGAGAGAAAAAGTGAAAGAGATGTGATTACCAGCACTCAAACCATAAACAGAGCTTATTTTACAAAGGGGATGTCAGGTCGGTTGGACAGATCTGCCTTGTGGGATTGTTGTAAAGCGTGAAGTCTTTTTCCATCCTTTACTATGATCAGGGGGATGGGTGACTGCATGGGTGACTGGACTGGGTGTCCCTCTGTGACGTGTACTGTAGAAAGGGTGGCTTTTGTCAGTGGGTCTCTATTTGACTGCACACAGTACATGACATTGCTTCAGGGTATAGGATGATGCACACAATCTACTAATATGCAGTTACTAGAAGCAATCATTGTATTATATGATATGATTTCAGGAGTATTTTTTAAATATAAATAATATAAAATATAAGTTTCATTAATATCAGGTGGGAATTTGATATTTTCCCAAATATGCATAATGTTGTACTCCCAGCACAACAACAAATATGCATTATACTCCCAGCACAACATCCAATTATTTCAGAAATTACAAAATAATTGATATGTTTGGTGTTTTTAGTTTAGGCTATATCACAAAAAAGAATGAGATGTAAAATGAACATCTCTGTGTGCACACACACACACACACACTTGCATCATCATATCATCTTGCCTCAGCGGAAGGTAAAAGACAGCTCTGACGTCCATAGTATTACAAGGAAAGCCATTGTATTACTCTAAATCAGTGGACACTAACCTTTTCTGAGTCAAGATCACTTTCGCAGTCAAAAAGCAAGCCGAGATCTACCTCTCAGATAAAAGAAATTACATGACTTAAAGCTGCAATATGTAACTTTTTGGGTGACCCGACTAAATTCACATAGAAATGTGAGTTATAGATCTGTCATTCTCATTGAAAGCAAGTCTAAGAAGTGGTAGATATGTTCTATGTGCGCTATTTCTATGCTTCCCGTTCTTAAGTGTATTTTTTGCGTCTTTTACTTTTGGTTTTGTACACCAGCTTCAAATAGCTGAAAATACAATATTTTTGGTAATTGAACATTTATTTCACAGCGGTTTAGATGGTACAATGATTCTCTACACTATATATTGGTTGTTTGGGGTGGAGCCCACATACAGAAACGCCCCGAATTGCGGCTTGCAGTTGCACAGTATTGGTTTTGCTAAATCATTATGAATCCAGTTCCTCAAATAATTTCTCGCCACCAAGTAAAGGAAGTTCCACTGATGAACATTCAATGAAATTCAATGAAAAACAGCACACTATAGACGTCCTCTTTATGGTAATAACAGCCATTTTATTCAACTTGAAAATATGGCTTACTTTTTCTTCCCACTGTCACCATCAGCATGTTTTGTGGTTGGTGGTTTAATCTGGGTTCTTTCGTTTTGCACATTCTGCAACAATTTACTTTATGCTAAGCAAATGTTGAATTGAAATGTTTCTGGACTTTGCGAAGTTGGACGTGCAGTTTATGCTCTCGTGATCCTGTGAGCTCTGTGATTCAAACTCAGTATCAATGAAATGATGGAGGGATGGATGGATGTTAAGAAAGATGGGTCAGACAATCCTCTCTTTCTCACTATCACCATTAACCCTTCACATTTAAATTCACTTCTCCTTTTCCTACTCTCCAAAGGGGAACGTGTTCTCAGCCTCTTACTGTAACTAGCAGATTTTTTTAATCTTGTGGCATTTTCAGACAGCTTGCAACAGCTCCGGGTTGGTTAAAGTTTCCAGTTTGAAACAACCCTAATCTTTCTCCGGAAGTATGACCAATGCCATCACACTCAAATAGAAACCAGGCGATACTATCACAAACCATGGGACCACAACTGAGCGTAATACTAAAATATCTGCATGCACAATCAGTATTTACAAGCTCATTTTTCCCGCAAAGCATCATCAAACACATGTTTGCCCTGTTTGCTCAGTTGGTTGTAGCATGATGCTAACAATGCCATAGAGTTGAGACTGCAATCGATATACAGGAGGTACTAGGTAGCACATTACACATCACTACTCCCTAACTGCAAGTCGCTCTGGAAAAGACTATCTGATCTGATTGTATCACACAGTATGATCATTTAGTAGACACTTTAATGCTAAGCAGCTTGGACCGGTATTTAATAAATTCAGTGGTGGAAAAAGTACTCAATTGTCATACTTGAGTAAAAGTAAAGATCCCTTAATAGAAAATGACTCAAGTAAAAGTGAAAGTCACCCAGTAAAATACTACTTGATTAAAAGTCTAAAAGTATTTGGTTTTAAATAAACTTAAGTATCAAAAGTAAATGTAATTGCTAAAATTTACTTAAGTATCAAAAGTAAAAGTATAAATAATTTCAAATTCCTTATATTAAGCAAACCGGACAGAACAATTATTCTCTTTTTGTTTTAGATAGCCAGGGGCACACAGTTGGACCATTTTCATGTCAGACTGTAACAAGTACTTTTGGGTGCGAGGGAAAATGTTTGGAGTAAAAAGTAAATTATGTTCTTTCGGAATGTAGTCAAGTAAAAGTACAATTTGTCAAAAATCTAAATAGTAAAGTACAGATACCCCAAAAAATGACTTAAGTAGTACTTTCAATTATTTTTACTGAAGTACTTTACACCACTGAATCCACTGCAGATAGTGGGTTTCTCCACTGTAGTTCTTTCAGAAGTGCATTTGATACTGTATATACAGCAGCATGTCCCACATAAACGGAGTTGACACTTGATTGAGAAATCGTCTGTCTGGTTGCGTGAACTGCATGGACTTCTCAGCCAGGTTTGTTATCAGTACTGAATGGGTCACCCCCATGGGACTTCCAGTTTCAGCCAGGTTAACCCCCTCCATCGGGGGACTCCCTGTTCTTAAGCCCCTCCATCGGGGGACTCCCTGTTCTTAAGCACCACCATCGGGGGACTCCCTGTTGTGCAAAACGTGTCATGCATGACAACGCCCATAGGGGAACGAGGTTGAACAATGTCCATAGGATTTGGCTATACAGCACAAACAGATATGGGACCAGGTCCAACCCACTAAGCCAGTGTTTCCCAATCCTGGTCGTGGGGATCCATATGGGTGCACATTTTATTTTTTTCCCCCTAGCACTAACACACCCGATTCAACTAATTGTCTCATCATCAAGCCTTTGATTATTTGAATCAGGTGTGTTAGTGTTTGTGCTAGGGGAAAAACCGTGCACCACCTTGGGTCTCCAGAACCAGAACCAGGATTAGGAAACACTGCACTAAGACATTGAACAATGACTGTTAGATATGGTCTGCTGATAAACACACTGTAACATCATGTACCATAACACTCTGTATGGTTTACCTGAATCCCATGAAGTGTTGTAGTAAGCGGTTGTTAGGACAGCGAGTTACCTAAGAGGTCACCTCACTAAGCTGTACAATACCAGAGCTTAGGAAGTGGAGAAGCTGAGAACAGCATTTGGCAACGACATGTGGTACATAATCAGAGAATCTAGGACAGTGTTCTGGCAATGCAAGCTATCGCTAGAGCCCCTGTCCCCATCACAACAGCAGTGATATGGGGAGTTTCACAAGCTATTTCCACTGTTATGAGAGACAAACACCAGTTTACGATAAACCACCAAGTGTACAATTTCAGAAGCCTCTTCTTCCTACTTCTTTACTTGACTCTATTCAACGTATTTGACATGGACAATGCACATGAATCAATACTCCTAAATGTGCCTCCCCAAAAAAACGATTGTTTTCCTCTGCAGCCTATTACTGACTAGATCAAGAGTGGAGCACCATGAGCTTCACAACAAAAACAACCTGGTAACCCCTGGCAACAAGGGGTCCTACCTGTAGGATTTGAGAAAGCGTTTTCGCTTAGTGCCTCGGCATGAGACCTGGCCAGGGGGCACAGGAGTCCAGGGGCACAGTCCAGAGGTCCAGAACGTGTGGTCCAGGGGTTCCATGACAGACCTCAGGGAGGGGACTGAGTATGTGTCAGAATACAAGGCTGCTGAATGACTAATTCTGTTGCATTTCCTGGACACACTCGCAAAACGCCTAAAGCTCTCTCTCTCCCTCTCTCTCTCTCTCGCTCGCTTTTTTTCTCTCTGTCTCTCTCTCTCTCTGTCTTGCTCTCTCTCTCACTCTCTCTGTAACCAGACTCTCCTTCTTTTGGCGGTGGTGCAAAGGCCCTAGTGCCCTACACCCTTCATAAGCTCATTAGTGAACGAGCTCACTGCAGGGCTTGCCTTGGCCTCTCTGCCATGTAATATGGTAGCAGGCAGCAGAGTATACAGTATTAAACTAGGCCTAACTGTAATGTGGTAGCAGTAGAGTATTAAGTATTAAACTAGGCCTAACTGTAATATGGTAGCAGGCAGCAGAGTATACAGTATTAAACTAGGCCTAACTGTAATGTGGTAGCAGTAGAGTATTAAGTATTAAACTAGGCCTAACTGTAATATGGTAGCAGGCAGCAGAGTATACAGTATTAAACTAGGCCTAACTGTAATGTGGTAGCAGTAGAGTATTAAGTATTAAACTAGGCGTAACTGTAATGTGGTAGTTGCAGAGTATACGAGAGATCACCATGTCACAATAGCAAGCAAATTTAGTTCCGGGTGGAGAAAGTTGCATTCTGTGCATGGTTGTTATTTACAAATCAGTCATCACATAATGTAGTTGACAGTACGGTAAGGGGCCGGCAAAATCGACTTTTCAATAACATGAACCACTGTAAATGGCGCTGTGCTATTTCATGGTGTAATCTCGAAATTATCCAGCAGATGACAGTAGTGAGCCACTACCACAATTACCTGCCTATGTGAGGTTAGTGTGTCACATCTAAAACTGTTTGTTTGCAATAAACAACAAGTAATGATATGATAGCCCATGTGAAGGACATCACAGTCAAGCAATAATATAGTCTTTTAAACAGAGGTTTTTTTTTTCTGTGTATAACATTAACTGTCAAATTGCGAAGATTACATGTCGGCTATGGCTTATGCCAGACAAGTATCTAGCTAAGCTAGCTAGTACACTTTCTGATAACCTCGTAGCCCCAAATCAACTCACCAACCCACATATGGCAGGCTATAGAACCATCATCAGCATCGGGTAAGGAAATATTTGTGTGCTGTTGTAGCTTCCAAGCTAGCTTATTAATTGAAAACGAGGGTTGTCTTTGCTTGATAATGTTATATGACTAACATCAGCATTCATCCATGCATGCTGGCAAGATAGCCAATGCAATGCCACTGGCTGAGGCAGGAATATCTAGTTAAAATACAGTGAGATAATTGTCACTATTTTCATAAATGGAACAGATTAGCTATCTATCCAACATTGTAAACAGAGCTAGGTGGCTGTCTATATGTTTACAAAAAAAGCATACAGGTCAGCTGCAACCAAGGCAACGTAGCTTTGTAGCTAGTTAGCATTTCCTCCATGAACGAAGCAAACTAACTATCTAGCTACCAACCTATAGCTACCTACCTAGACAAATGGAGGCTTGACAACAAGAGAGTAGTGTTGATCATTTTATATAAATGTTAGAAAATGAGTATATTCATTATTCATTAGATAATCTAGCTAGTACGGCGGTGGTCTGCATATGGTTTTCTATGCATTTCTATGCGTTCTCGAGTCCAGCTTTCAGACGCTCGCAACCCGGAACTACCATAACGGTTTTGTTTACAAACATTATGATTTGGTCTATACAGTCGTGGTCAAAAGTTTTGAGAATGACACAAATACAAATTTTCACAAAGTCTGCTGCCTCCGTTTTGATGATGGCAATTTGCATATACTCCAGAATGTCATGAAGAGTGATCAGATGAATCGCAATTAATTGCAAAGTCCCTCTTTGCCATGAAAATGAACTTAATCCCCAAAAAAATATTTCCACTGCATTTCAGCCCTGCCACAAAAGGACCAGCTGCCATCATGTCAGTGATTCTCTCGTTAACACAGGTGAGAGTGTTGACGAGGACAAGGCTGGAGATCACTCTGTCATGCTGATTGAGTTAGAATAACAGACTGGAAGCTTTAAAAGGAGGGTGGTGCTTGAAATCATTGTTCTTCCTCTGTTAACCATGGTTACCTGCAAGGAAACATGTGCCGTCATCATTGCTTTGCACAAAAAGGGCTTCACAGGCAAGGATATTGCTGCTAGTAAGATTGCACCTAAATCAACGATTTATCGGATCATCAAGAACTTCAAGGAGAGAGGTTCAATTGTTGTGAAGAAGGCGTCAGGGCGCCCAAGAAAGTCCAGCAAGTGCCAGGACTGTCTCCTAAATTTGATTCAGCTGCGGGATTTGGGGCACCACCAGTGCAGAGCTTGCTCAGGAATGGCAGCAGGCAGGTGTGAGTGCATCTGCACACACAGTGAGGCGAAGACTTTTGGAGGATGGCCTGGTGTTAAGAAGGGCAGCAAAGAAGCCACTTCTCTCCAGGAAAAACATCAGGGACAGACTGATATTCTGCAAAAGGTACAGGGATTGGACTGCTGAGGACTGGGGTAAAGTCATTTTCTCTGATGAATCCCCTTTCTGAATGTTTGGGGCATCCGGGAAAACACCTTGTCCCACGGGGGGCCAGTATGATATATATTTATTTTTTTTATTAAAATGATGCACTCACTAACTGTAAGTCGCTCTGGATAAGAGTGTCTGCTAAATGACTAAAATGTAAAAATGTAAAGACAAGGTGAGCGCTACCATCAGTCCTGTGTCATGCCAACAGTAAAGCATCCTGAGACCATTCATATGTGGGGTTACTTCTCAGCCAAGAGAGTGGGCTCACTCACAATTTTGCCTAAGAACACAGCCATGAATAAAGAATGGTACCAACACATCCTCCGAGAGCAACTTCTCCCAACCATCCAAGAACGGTTTGGTGACGACCAATGCCTTTTCCAGCATGACGGAGCACCTTGCCATAAGGCAAAAGTGATGACTAAGTGGCTCGGGGAACAAAACATCGACATTTTGGGTCCATGGCCAGGAAACTCCCCAGACCTTAATCCCATTGAGAACTTGTGGTCGATCCTCAAGAGGCGGGTGGACAAACAAAAACCCACAAATTCTGACAAACTCCAAGCATTGATTATGCAAGAATGGGCTGCCATCAGTCAGGATGTGGCCCAGAAGTTAATTGACAGCATGCCAGGGCGGATTGCAGAGGTCTTGAAAAAGAAGGGTCAACACTGCAAATATTGACTATTTTTCATAAACTTAATGTAATTGTCAATAAAAAGCCTTTGACACTTATGGAATGCTTGTAATTATACTTCAGTATACCATAGTAACATCTGACAAAAATATCTCATAACACTGAAGCAGCGAACTTTGTGAAGACCAATACTTGTGTCATTCTCAAAACTTTTGACCACGACTGTACAATGGTAAACTAGGCCTAACTGTAATGTGGTAGCAGGCAGCAGAGTATACAGTATTAAACTAGGCCTAACTGTAATGTGGTAGCAGGCAGCAGAGTATACAGTATTAAACTAGGCCTAACTGATAGTGCTGTTGCACAGTTCCTCTCCTTTGACATGCTCTCGCTGTAAACGAATGCATGCTTAAGTGTAAATCCCTTAGTTTAGCTTAATCTCTTTTGTCTTTTGCATGCCAAACAAACCGGTATCAAGGCTACTAAACAAATTCAATTAGTTAGAAGAAATTAAGTATTCTGTTATAGACACTCAAATTAGAGGAGTTCAGTTTGTAGTCATTCACTGTGTGTTCAAGCTGTGTGTTCAAAGTTCATACACAGTATGTCTGTACTGTTGAAGCATTCTTGAACTGAGAAAGGCCAGGAGGTGATTTTTCCCTTCCGTCTGGCTCCCTCTCTCACACTCATTCACACTGATCCTCAACACGGGGGCCCCTCAGGGGTGCGTGCTCAGTCCCCTCCTGTACTCTCTGTTCACCCATGACTGCATGGCCAGGCACGACTCCAACACCATCATTAAGTTTGCCGACGACACAACAGTGGTAGGCCTGATCACCGACAACGATGAGACAGCCTATAGGGAGGAGGTCAGAGATCTGGCCGTGTGGTGCCAGGACAACAACCTCTCCCTCAACGTGACCAAGACAAAGGAGATGATTGTGGACTACAGGGAAAAAAAAGAGGACTGAGCACGCCCCCATTCTCATCGACGGGGCTGTAGTGGAACAGGTTGAGAGCTTCAAGTTCCTTGGTGTCCACATCACCAACGAACTATCATGGTCCAAGCACACCAAGACAGTCGTGAAGAGGGCACGACAAAGCCTATTCCCCCTCAGGAGACTAAAAAGATTTGGCATGGGTCCTCAGATCCTCAAAAAATTCTACAGCTGCACCATCGAGAGCATCCTGACTGGTTGCATCACCGCCTGGTATGGCAACTGCTTGGCCTCTGACCGCAAGGCACTACAGAGGGTAGTGCGTACGGCCCAGTACATCACTGGGGCAAAGCTCCCTGCCATCCAAGACCTCTATACCAGGCGGTGTCAGAGGAAGGCCCTCAAAATTGTCAAAGACTCCAGCCACCCTAGTCATAGACTGTTCTCTCTGCTACCGCACGGCAAGCGGTACCGGAGTGCCAAGTCTAGGTCCAAAAGACTTCTCAACAGCTTCTACCCACAAGCCATAAGACTCCTGAACAGCTAATCATGGCTACCCGGACTATTTGCACTGCCCCCCACCCCATCCTTTTTACGCTGCTGCTACTCTGTTAAGTATTTATGCATAGTCACTTTAACTCTACCCACATGTACATATTACCTCAACTACCTCAACTAGCCGGTGCCCCCGCACATTGACTCTGCACCGTTACCCCCTGTATATATAGCCTCCCTACTGTCACTTTATTTTACTTCTGCTCTTTGTTTTTCTCAACACTTTTTTTTGTTGTTGTTTTATTCTTACTTTTTTTGTTTAAAATAAACGCACTGTTGGTTAAGGGCTGTAAGTAAGCATTTCACTGTAATGTCTGCACTTGTTGTATTCGGCGCATGTGACCAATAAAATTTGATTTGATTTGATTTGAAATAGGTAGCTTTCCTGAGGGTGGCTGAACTTACGCTGTTGCGCTTTGGGGAGCTTTGTTTTACAAGCTGTGTAAAACAAACAGAGAGAATATAAAGATTTAACCCCAACCTTACATGATAAAGATGCATGTGGAAAGGACAACCGCTTCCCCCTGATCGGCTCCAGCCCAGCCCATACCGAGACTCGAACTCAGTCCCTGTGCCTCGCAAACGCACGTAACCGCCCTCCTGAAGCATTCCAACTCATCGCGCTTCAACAGTGCAAGGATCCCCATCTGCTACATATGAGTATCACCAAAAAGTCACCAACTGGTCCTGAAGACTTACAGGGGTGTGCAGATTTTTGTTCCAGCCCAGCAATAACACACCTAAGGGGATGTGTTAGGGGAGGGTTGATGTGCCTTTGAGCTAGGTACTTAACCCTAATTGCTCCAGGGTCGCCGTCAATAATGGCTGATCCCTGGCCGTGACCCCACTGTCTGAGGGTGTCTCAGAGGGAGTGGGATATGCAAAAAACAAATGTCCAAATCACACATGTGTGAAATGTAAGCATTGACCTAATTAAAAACCGGACTTCTCATCAACACCTTGTTTAGTTGAATGAGATGTGCCTACCAACCCTGTAGATGTTCAGGACCAGGACTGGTGACCAGGGACCACTGATGTAGGCTTTATAGCCACACGGGCATATTGGTCAAGGGTTCTCTCAAGTCCCCATCAGTCCTCTTCAGTCTATTTAATGTCTTGTTACAGCCAAGGCTTCCTTCCTCATAGCCAGGCTAGTGCATTTGGCTGAAAGCAGCTGACACTGCACAACTCTTGTGGTGCTAAGCCTTTTTAGGACACAGCAGAACTGAAGCGTGAGATTACACTTGGCATTTGAGAGGTAGTTAAGATAGATTTTTCTAACAGGCAACTCAGTCAGGGAGATGGGCCGAGCTATCGGGAAATATGGGAATCCTGAAAGGTTTATGTCGAGGTTAGATGATGTCATATAAGTCTAAAATAATGCAGGAAATGTAAAACTTGTAATATATTTGAGATTTAAAAAGGCTTCTGACATTTGTAATTTCAGACTTGATTTTCCCTTAGCAAAAAAGTATTAACCCCTACAAAAATGTCCATTAATTATAATCCACATAATACCGTACTTCACAGTAGGCCTACATAGCCAGAAACACTATCAGTAGAATAACCTATGTAAAGACCTTGTAACAAGCTAATAAGTACATGTAGTTATGGAGTACTCATTGTTGTACTCACATTTTGGTATTCTCTCAACAATAAAAAAATTTATAATGAATTTACAGAGATAAATACTACATGAGTACTAGTTAGTACATATACACAACATTCTCTTTTACAGTAATTACCCCAATATACTGTATGTAGCTGTAACCTAAACAGTTTGCCACCACTGCTATCTCAACCTCTTTCAGAACAACAAACAAACAGGCACTTAGAGGGCATACCATCTCCTCTTTGGCTTAATGTCGATTGGCTTGTTGGTAGCGAATGGCGAGCCGTTGGACGGTGAGCCATTGGTGGGAGGGTGTGTGTGGCGCTGTCTGGATGTCCTCTCCAGAGACAGGAGCTCACAGCTGGCCGGCAGACTCATCTTCAGAGAGATCTCGTAATGCTCAAGTCTCTCAATCCACCAGACCTCTCAATACACCAGACCTCTCAATACTCAACTAGCACCTTGATAACTCGCTATATAGGCTAACTCTCGGGTTCAGTCATTACGCATTTCGCTAATACCTTGCTAACGCTACTCATTATCTAGGCTAACTTAAATGCACAGACTTGACAAGCAGGTGGTTGCCATCTTCACTCAATATGCTCCTACTGCTGAAGGGTAGGCTGCTAGCACCTTGTTAGCGCCACAGCTCCACTCAATATGTACCAACAAATGCAGAGGCGTGGGCTAATGTCCGATAGCTGTTATCCAATAAAGGTGGGAGGCCCAGGAAAGGTGACACCACTCCCCCCGAGTGGCCTCATCCATACAGATCAGGGATCCTGGTGCTGCTGTCTACGGATCTCATCCTGCCCATGGAGAGAAGCCTCTGGAAATATCTGGGGCCAATCTGGCAACCCTGATCGAACCCTTACCTGTCCCCGACCAGATGGAGAGGTAATACTTATGTGTCCTTATTCAATAGCACAAACAAAAACAGCATTCTGTGGGTAGCATTGTCATGATCTTGTATGACAGCTAATGATAAACCAGGCAAGCACTTAAAGGCACAATCAAGCACCACTAGTACTAACCAGCTGTAAAATACAAGGCCAAGTCTATCAATCCAAGCATGCAACCTACAGGAAAATATGTGTGTCTGTGTGTAACAGCAGAAAAGGGATAGCCTCAACCTCAGCTGGCTATCCATGTGAGGATTGCACATCAACCAACGTGAGTCGAGGTGCAGCCAAAAATCATAGGAACATCAAGAAAAATAGGTGCAACACTCCCTCGATAGCAAAAAATCAATTTAGTTCTGGTTAAAAACATGATGTTTTTTTTGCCCAAAAGGGCCTGATATATTTCAAATGTTTGTTATCGAGTCAGAGCTGTGCCACTGTCTTTTAATTGATATGGCATGTGTCCTGATTGGTACGACAGACAGATGTTCTAAAAGGCATTGTGAGTGCTGCTGGGTGGTTTGGGTGTTGTGTGACAGATGCTGGTGGATGTCACAGAGGTCTCTCTCTGACTATTCATCTGTCATGTAACAGAGACCTATGAGTCATTCACTTGGCTGACTGGAAAGCCAGTACAGCAGTCCACTGACCCAATCCACTGACCCCATCCACCTCTTGTTAAACTCAGATCCTTGGTTCATTTTTAACTATTGTCCACTATGGGTGGCATTTTCGCAGTAGCGCAAAATAATTGTGCAAAGTGCAAAAAATACTGTAAACCTTAGGGATGTAACGATTCACCAATACATTGGTCCTCGATTAAAATGTTTAAGATACAAGTGCATCGGTCTGCGGACCCCAAACTGATCCAAATGTAGCATGCATCGGTCAGAAAATAGATTCAAACGTTACGAATCGCCGGTTCACTAACAGTTTTTGCTCATATTATAGGGTGTCTGGGTGAAAACTTGCATTGGTGATGAAATTTCACTTCCTTATGTTATAAAATACATTTTACCAAGACAAATATCTTGTTTAGTGGGGTCTTTCTCTAAAATATCATTCACTTTAATGCAGGAAAACTTAAATCCGTTTTACCTCATTTCTACCAGCATGTCACATGTGCAACCAGAGGGAAAAAAACTCTAGACCACCTTTACTCCACACACAGAGACGCGTACAAAGCTCTCCCTCGCCCTCCATTTGGCAAATCTGACCATAATTCTATCCTCCTGATTCCTGTTTACAAGCAAAACCTCAAGCAGGAAGTACCAGTGACTCGCTCAATACGGAAGTGGTCTGATGATGCGGATGCTAAGCTGCATTACTGTTTTGCTAGCACAGACTGGAATATGTGCCAGGATTCATCCGATGGCATTGAGGAGTTTACCATATCAGTCACCGGCTTCATCAATAACTGCATCGACGACATCGTCCCCACAGTGACCGTACGTACAGTGAGGGAAAAAAGTATTTGATCCCCTGCTGATTTTGTATGTTTGCCCACTGACAAAGACATGATCAGTCTATAATTTTAATGGTAGGTTTATTTGAACAGCGAGAGACAGAATAATAACAAAAAAATCCAGAAAACGCATGTCAAAAATGTCATAAATTGATTTGCATTTTAATGAGGGAAATAAGTATTTGATCTCTCTGAAAAACATGACTTAGTACTTGGTGGCAAAACCCTTGTTGGCAATCACAGAGGTCAGACGTTTCTTGTAGTTGGCCACCAGCTTTGCACACATCTCAGGAGGGATTTTGTCCCACTCCTCTTTGCAGATCTTCTCCAAGTCATTAAGGTTTCGAGGCTGACGTTTGGCAACTCGAACCTTCAGCTCCCTCCACAGATTTTCTATGGGATTAAGGTCTGGAGACTGGCTAGGCTATTCCAGGACCTTAATGTGCTTCTTCTTGAGCCACTCCTTTGTTGCCTTGGCCGTGTGTTTTGGGTCATTGTCATGCTGGAATACCCATCCAGGGTTTACCAGGACGCGTACTCAGAGCATGCGCTGACCGACTGGCAAGTGTCTTCACTGACATTTTCAACCTCTCCCTGACCGAGTCTGTAATACCTACATGTTTCAAGCAGACCACCATAGTCCCTGTGCCCACTAATGCCAAGGTAACCTGCCTAAATGACCCTCATGGGTCTGTAGCCATGAAGTGCTTTGAAAGGCTGGTCATGGCTCACATCAACGCCATCATCCCAGAAACCCTAGACCCACTACAATTCGCATAACGCCCCAACAGATCAACAGATTATGCAATCTCCAATGCACTCCACACTGCCCTTTCCCACCTGGACAAAAGGAACACCTACGTGAGAATGCTGTTCGTGGACTACAGCTCAGCATTCAACACCATAGTGACCTCAAAGCTCATCACTAAGCTAAAAACCCTGTGATCATGGACTTCCTGATGGGCCGCCCCCAGGTGGTAAGGGTAGGCAACAACACATCTTCCAAGCTGATTCTCAACACGGGGGCCCCTCAGGGCTGCGTGCTTAGTCCCCTCCTGTACTCCCTGTTCACCCATGACTGCGTGGCCACGCACGACCAACATTAAGTTTGCCGACGACACAACGGTGGTAGGCCTGATTACTGACAACGATGAGAGCCTACAGGGAGGAGGTCAGTGACCTGGCAGTGTGTTGTCAGGACAACAACCTCTCCCTCAACGTGAGCAAGACAAAATTGCTGATCGTGGACTACAGGAAAAGGGGGGCCGAGCACGCCCCCATTCATATTGACGGGGCTGTAATGGAGCGGGCGAGAGCTTCAAGTTTAGTAGACGCTCTTATCCAGAGCGACTTACAGTTAGTGAGTGCATACATTAGTTTTTATATTTTTCATACTGGCCCCCCGTGGGAAACGAACCCACAACCCTGGCGTTGCAAACGCCATGCTCTACCAACATCCCTGCCGGCCATTCCCTCCCCTACCCTGGGCCAATTGTGCTCCGCTCCATGTGTCTCCCGGTCACGGCCGGCTACGACAGAGCCTGGATGCGAACCAGGATCTCTAGTGGCACAGCTAGCACTGCGATGCAGTGCCTTAGACCACTGCGCCACTCGGGAGTTACACCAAACACACCAAGACAGTCGTGAAGAGGGCATGACAATGCCTATTCCCCCTCAGGAGACTGAAAAGATTTAGCATGGGTCCCCAGATCCACAAAAAGTTATACAGCTGAACCATCGAGAGCATCCTGACTGGTTGCATCACCGCTTAGCATGGCAACTGCTCAGCATCCAACCGCAAGGCGCTACAGAGGGCAGTGCGTTCTGCCTAGTACATCACTGGGGCCAAGCTTCCTGCCATCCAGGACTTCTATACCAGGCGGGGTCTGAGGAAGGCCCTAAAAATTGTTAAAGACTCCAGCCACCCAAGTCATAGCCACTACATGTACATATTACCTCAACTACCTTGACTAACCGGTACCCCCGCACATTGACTCTGTACCGGTACCCCCTGTATATAGAGCCTCGTTATTGTTATTTTATTGTGTTACTTATTTTTCTTACTTTAGTTTATTTCTATATGTGTCTTTATTTTTTTTGCAAATATTTTCTTACTTACTTTTTACACAATTCTGCATTGTTGGTTAAGGGCTTGTAAGTAAGCACTTCACGGTAAGGTCTACACCTGTTGTATTCGGCGCATGTGATAAAATTAGATTATATTTGATCGGAACATTATATTTCGTAACCTATACATCCGATAATAAGCACCGAGCTCTGTTGAAAGAGCTCGGAATTTACATGTTGGTGGTCCTCTGCAAAGTTGTTTCCACGGGTCGCAAAAAGCTAAATTACCATGACAGGAATTAAATGTAAAAGAGTTTGAAAATAAAAAGCTTGTGGTACGCTCAGTGCTCCGTTGATATTTCACAGAGATACGCTTGTTTTTCTGAGAAATCTTTGAAAAATAACAGGAATTTCGAATAAAAAATATGAAAATACTACGTCATGTCTCAAAATCGATATATATTTTACCTCTACTGTATATTGTTTTATGTCCTCCGAATTTGAGAAGAAAGATGACGAGTTCAACGTTGAGCCTGTCAGTTTGCCTTAGTTCTCACACAGCATCCAGCCTATCTGACACAATGCTATTTTCCAGATTTAAAAAATAAGAATCCTCTGGCCTGTTAGAAATGTGTGGAGTGGTTGAATAACGAGTTTTAATGACTCCAACCTAAGTGTATGTAAACTTCCGACTTCAACTGTAAATAGTAGCCTCTATATAACGCACATTGTTCAAATTAATTTCAAATTAAATCACGTTGCCAGATTAGAATTAGGTTTATGTTTTACACTTTGCACAAGTCTTTTACACTACATAAATGCCACCCTATGTCTACCAACCTGAGCTGTGATGGCTCTGGGGTGATTATGAGGACACCGGAAGGTCCTTGGACGAGGCTGTGGACCAGCTAAGTCTGTGCAAATATTGAGTCCCAACCAGCATAGAACATGTTTCAGTACAACCAAGGTGATCGATTCAACAAAGAAAGCTTTTTTTTTTTAAGAGTTGGCAATTGACACAGAAGGTAAAGGAGCAGGGCGATACCCCTCTATGTCTTTAACTGATGTTCAATATTGCAAGCCAGCTTTTCATTCCACATGACTTCATATTGTAGCCCTCCCCCTGCAGAGGAGACAGTGACGTGATAGGCCCAACCTGCCTTCAGCAGCAGCCAATGGGGGGGAGAGTGTGTGTCACATGCGCTCTGTGTTGTCTCCCTCCCTAGCACGTCAGAGAACCATCCTTTTCATTAACATCCAAACACACAGGCAGAGATTGTTGCCAAGGTTACAGTTATTAGATGGCTGTCATTTTACGGCATTATGGCCCCTGCACTATTCATTCAGGGATTGTAAAAACCTCCCGGCAAAACAGCAAGACCAGGAGCAATATTGCTGGGAGCAATAACTCAATTTTAGCTGAGCATTAATACAACACCACTCATCTCAATCTCTCAATGAATAAATCAATCAAATATTCCTTCATAAAGACTTTACACCAACAGTTGTCACAAAGTGAAAACATTTAATCTGGCATTATAAGATATTAGAAGTTCAAGAAATGCCTGTGGTTGACTATAAACCAGGGTTTCAAAGATTATCTCAGGCCAAAACAATTATTCTGTAAAGATAGGTGCAGGTTCAATGTGTGAGCCTACCTTGGATGTTAATAATAGACTGGTGCCAACAACATTTAAGGCTAACGCAAATTGCCCCAACATCACATCATAAAATAGCTGGAGATTGGCGTTTTTGTGGCACCGTCAATATCGGAGGTCCAGTATTCAGAGAGAAAGCGTTCCAACCTGCTGTGGCTTTTGTAAGGTTTTAAGGGAACTGTAGTGATTAACAATATTTCCACCTCTTCCCCAGAAGAGGGAGCACTTTCACATCTGTAGTGAAAGACTGAAGGTTGATGATAGCTGAAAGACTGAAGGTTGATGGTAACTGAAAGACTGAAGGTTGATGATAGCTGAAAGACTGAAGGTTGATGGTAACTGAAAGACTGAAGGTTGATGATAGCTGAAAGACTGAAAGTTGATGATAACTGAAAGACTGAAGATTGATGATAGCTGAAAGACTGAAGGTTGATGATAGCTGAAAGACTGAAGTTTGATGATAGCTGAAAGACTGAAGGTTGATGAGACCAAAAAGGCTCTGTATGCTTTCTCATGTGTAACACAGAGTTAAAGGACAATACACAACGTCAAAGGTTATTTTGGGCAGACATGACATTGGAAACCATATCTGAAGGACTATGAGTTCAAGTTCTTAATGTCCTTTTCCAGACCCCATGCTTCTGATATCATTATTTCATTATGCAGATTTAAAATGTTAAATGCTTTTCCACTTTATGAACTTTTCACATCTCTAATTCAAAATGACAGTGGGGATCAATCAACTTCTGGTTAGTAGGCTACAGAACATTTCCAGGAATAACACAAGTTTGTAGAGTTCATCCCCCAAAAATAATTTGTTTGATGTTACTTAGCTTTGAAAACAAATCATGCCACCTGACAATGTGCCTTATAGGCCTATCTTCAGTTAGTAAAAGAGCTGTGCTAAAAACCTAGAATTAAACAAAACACTATTGTTATATGAGGAACTAAAAACTGAGTTTTTATGTTTGTAGCACCACAAAGCCAGTATGGTAAGGTGTGTGTTATTTTTCACTTTTTAATGAACTCTCTATCCGACCTCTATAGCCCTGCAATGAGCCAAACCACCTGAGCCCCATTCCAGTCACCACAACAACTGGCATTCTGACACCCGGTTGCTGCTCGCTCACTCACTAGCTCAGGACTTGATTGGAAATTCCCATAGGCTTCTATTTGCAGTTGCTTGTGCTGTGGTGGAGAAGCTGAAAAGGTCTGCCAGAGTATCTCTAGATGTTACTACATTTACATTTTAGTCATTTAGCAGACGCTCTTATCCAGAGCGACTTACAGTTGGTGAACACCTTTTTATTTATTTATTTTCATACTGGTCCCCCGTGGGAATCGAACCCACAACCCTGGCGTTGCAAACGCCATGCTCTATCAACTGAGCTACATCCCTGCCGGCCATTCCCTCCCCTACCCTGGACAACGCTAGGCCAATTGTGCGCTGCCCATGAGTCTCCCGGTCGCGGCCGGCTGCGACAGAGCCGGTTTAATTTCCTAAACCGATCTGATGAAAGGGGGAGAGAGACACCATCAGCGTCTAGCCAGAGAAACGTCACCTCATGGCCCAAATCGTGGTTCAAATTCAAAAGGATTTACATGCAAGATACATTTTGGTTGGACAGGTTGTAGAGAATGATGTGACATTTACAAGCTTCTTAAGCCACAACTTAACCTATGTTCTACCAAGGCTGACACTGTATTGATTGACACATTGAATAATTGTGTACCTACAGTATGGTTATCTATAGCGCCATGCAAAATCATTCAGACCCCTTGAATTGTATTGTGTTACAAAGTGGAATTAAATTGTCATTTTTTTTGTCAACAAAATACTCTGTAATGTCAAAGTTGAAGAAAAATGCACTTTAAAAAAACAGATTCATAATAGTCGTTGCATAAGTATTCTTTCCCTTTGTTAAGGCAAGCCTAAATTAGTACAGGAGTAAAATTTGTCTTAACAAATCACATAAAAAGTTACATTGACTCACTCTGTGTGGAATGACTAACCCTTCCTCTGTCCTCATACATATAACATCTGTAAGGCTCTCAGTCAATAATTGAATTTCAAGCACAGATTCAACTACAAAGACCAGGGAGCTTTTCGAAAGCCTCATAAAGGGCAGTGATTATTCCAAAACATGCATCTTGTATGGAACAAGGCACTAAAGTAATACTGCAAAAACATGGGGCAAATTCAGCACAACACATCACTGAGTAACTGCCTCCTTCTTTTCAAGCATGGTGGTGGCTGCATCATGTTATTGGTATGCTTGACATCAGCAAATACTGGGGAGTTGTTCAGGATAAAAAGAAACGAGATAGGGCTAAGCACAGGCAAAATCCTAGAAAAAAACCTGCTTCAGTCTGCTTTACACCAGACACTGGGAGAGGAATGCACCTTTCAGAAGGACAATAACCTAAAACACAAGGCCAAATCTACACTGGAGTTGCTTACCAAGAAGACCGTAAATGTTTGTAAATGGCCAAATTACAGTTTTGACTTAAATTTGCTTGAAATAATATGGCAAGACTTGAACATTGCTGTCAAGCCATGATCCCAAACATCTTAACAGAGCTTGAAGAATTATGAAAATAATAATAGGCAAATATTGCACAATCCAGGTGTGGAAAGCTCTTCGAGACTTACCCAGAAAGACTCACAGCTGTAATCACTGCCACAGGTGTTACGAACATGTATGGACTCAGGGAGCTGAATACTTATGCAACAGCTATATTTTATTTATTGCATTTTTATTAATCTTAAAAATACAAATAAAGAATCTTCCACTTTGACATTACAGAGTATTTTGTGTAGATGGTTGACAAAAAAGTACAATTAAATCAATTTTAATCCCACTTTGTAACACAATAAAATGTGAAGAAATCCAAGGGGTCTGAATACTTTTGCAAGGCACTGTATGTGCTTTTCATAAACCAATGGAACGATTAACAATATAAACAGGATAGGATCCTGTAAAAGTTTTGTCTTTGTTTTATTCATTTACATTTTAGCAACGCTGAATAAATCAAATGAACGGACAGAATCATTTAGCGAATTAGCCAGACATACTGTATTTCATTAGAAATATGTCACAATGTTTATATATAACCATAGTAGTTACAGTTGAAGTCGGAAGTTTACATACACTTAGGTTGGAGTCATTAAAACTAGTTTTTCAACCACTCCACTAATTTCTTGTTAACAAACTATAGTTTTGGCAAGTCGGTTAGGACATCTACTTTGTGCATGACGCAAGTAATTTTTCCAACAATTGTTTACAGACAGATTATTTCACTTATAATTCACTGTATCACAATTCCAGTGGGTCAGAAGTTTACATACACTAAGTTGAGTGTGCCTTTAAACAGCTTGGAAAATTCCAGAAAATGATGTAATGGCTTTAGAAGCTCCTGATAGGCTCATTGACATCATTTGAGTCAATTGGAGGTGTACCTGTGGATGTATTTCAAGGCCTACCTTCAAACTCAGTGCCTCTTTGCTTGACATCATGGGAAAATCAAAAGAAATCAGCCAAGACCTCAGAAAGAAAATTGTAGACCTCCACAAGTCTGGTTCATCCTTGGGAGCAATTTCCAAATGCCTGAAGGGACCACGTTCATCTGTACAAACAATAGTACGCAAGTATAAACACCATTGGACCACGCAGCCAACATACCGCTCAGGAAGGAGACTTGTTCTGTCTCCTAGAGATTAACGTACTTTGGTGCAAATCAATCCCAGAACAACAGCAAAGGACCTTGTGAAGATGCTGGAGGAAACAGGTACAAAAGTATCTAAATCCACAGTAAAACTAGTCCTATATCGACATAACCTGAAAGGCCGCTCAGCAAGGAAGAAGCCACTTCTCCTAAACCGCCATAAAAAAGACAGACTAAGGTTTGCAACTGCACATGTTTGGCTAAGGTGTATGTAAACCTCCGACTTCAACTGTATATGTCACCCATAGTGACATATTAGTTATATGTCGCTTAAGGTCACATATTCATTTTATGTCACTGTAATTATATATTTAGTCTCTAACCCAGGAGAAGTTGTCTCTGATCGAACTGATCCCTGGAATGCAGACCTTACTGGTAGATGACAGAGTGTAGTTTAGGCATGCTAGGTTTTATGACACTGGTGAAGGTGATGATAAATCAATGACGAGGAACACAAGAGACTATTAGAGTCCTTCTTTATGGACTGATTGATTAGTGAGACTGTTTATTTGCACCTTTGCCATCGCATTAGCTGTCGACATAAACAACCACACTCGCCCACGACTTCATAAGAATGAGCCAAGATTAATCTGTATGCTGTGGGATAGAATGGTATACTAGCATGTTTACATACGATATATAAATATTTTTTTGAACAATAGAGAAGATTTAGTTTGTCAATGGAAAACTACTGAAAATATATTTTAAGACTTCCCTAAAGATAGCCTTCCAGGGGAAAATTGGCAACTCATTACTGGGTAGAAAAAGAAAAAAAAATGATATTATATAATTTCAAGCTCACCTTTATTTTTTAATTAGATTGGGTTTGATTCAATGAAAAAGGAATTGGAGAGGAACGGTGGATGAGGCAGTGAAGGAATGCTACAAACGGGCAGTTGTGCCTATTTTTCTGTGCTGTCACGGTGTGCGGAGAAGGATTTCACTAATTGAAACGCCATCATGACGTAGAAGCGATGGATGGGTACGTACATCTACAGATTAAACCATTAAACAGAATGCTACACACTGAATAAGATAGGTCTATACAACACACTGAATAAGATAGGTCTACACGGCACACTGAACATGGGCGGTGTGTTCAATAGGGCGATATGGGCGACGCACTGCCAAACGGGAAAAGGAAGGGATTTTTTTTCTAATCAATTATATCACGGCAACAGTAGTTCAGTGTTCACGTCTGATCTGCCAGCCACTAAATGTCCAATCAGGCTAAAGTCGTGCTTCAAATGTCCCCGCCCGTTTTGGGGCGATTTCAGTCAGGTTGAAAATCGCCCAGAAGTCTATCATAGCCTCTAATGTAAAATATTTTTTTTTAAAATTTCTGAGCTTTCAATACATTCTCTATGGGTGTCTGAGGGCTTGCACTTACGCGCTTTCGTCATACGTAACGTAACGTAACCATGAACGGCAGACAGCAACGCTTGGACAGCGACTGGTGTAACCGACATGCACCATCTTTCAGAAAAGATTAAGAAAAATGAGCTGTCAAAGACCCACATTGATAGCTGTTTGAGATTGTCTGCTTTGGTGAGAGTGAATATTGCCACTCAACTGGATGAAGGATACAGGCTAGCTGTCCGCCGCCACAACGATGAGGTTAGCAACAGCAGAGTCGTGAACACTGTCTACGAGAATCGAGACGACCTCATAGAATGTTTTGAAGCCATCCGGACGGGTTCATTGGGTTCATTTGACCAGCCCACCGTACCAGAAGCTACAGAAGAAGGACATCGATGCTGTCTTTATCAAACGTGCCCTCGACAGCTTCGCAAGCAGTGTGCAGGCCATAAGGTAAGATAAAGATTAAACAATATCATTCGATCTTTCTCAAAGCAGAGCTTTATTTGAAAATGTATGCATGAAAGGAGACTGCATTTGTGTTTGAAATTACATTATTCTCATTATATATGGCCAGTGGTGTAATCTATCTTATTTTATATACTATGTGTACTGTACAGTGGTGCTCATACGTGTATGAACACATTCTAAAGCTGACTAAAAAGAGGAATAAAAAAATAAAAAAATCATCTTTTGGAAATTGATCTTAATGACTTAATTAAAAAAGTTGGAAAATCCAACCTTTAAGGACACCAATTTTCTTTTCTTTTTATTCCTCTTTTTAGTCAACTTTAGCATGGGATCATAAGCTTATGAGCACCACTGTATACTGTGCTGAACATCCAGGCTATGTGAGACACAAAGGCTAACTTAAACACTAAAGACTTTATGCATCCCTGCCCATTTTAAGTGGAACTGAAGTATTTGTACTATACATGGATACATTGCATATACCTGTGCATCACATAGACAACAATACTGTACAAAGCCAACAAACACATTGGTCTGTTTGCCTTCAGGGACTCCTCTCAACAGCAGCTGCAAGAAGCAACAGGAGCCAAAAGACCCAGAACAGCTTTGAGAGAAGAGGAGAAGCAGAGGCTGTCTGAAGAGGTCTGCAACACCATCCTGGATCACACCAAAGAAAGGTTCTCTTTCTCTGGCCACCTTGTGAGTGCTACCTTACTGCAAGCAGACATGTTTGAAAGGTACTGCCATTCAAAAAAATAAAAAATCTGTTCATATTCATTTTTACAAATCTATACAATTGGCCAGAATATGGTTGTTCATATTTACAAATCTATACAATTGGCCAGAATATGGTTGTTCATTTTTACAAAGCCATACATATTGTTTATGCAGTGTTGAGGAATGTGAAAGAACACCCTTGATTATTTTTACTGTGATAACTTATTTTGCTTTTGTAAGCCAACACTTTTGAGATCAGTCAATAAATGCTTCTGGTATTGACTTATATGCTGCCCCTGTCTTCATGTTGTTGCTGGACATATCTTTTTAAAAATGTGTGTAGGTCACCTAAATCATCAGAAAAATTGCCCCTCCTGAGAATTTTTTCAGGAGCCGCCACTGACACTGAATAAGATAGGTCTACACGGCACACTGAATAAGATGGGTCTACACGGCACACTGAATAAGATAGGTCTACACGGCACACAGAATAAGATAGGTCTACACGGCACACTGAATAAGATAGGTCTATACGGCACACTGAATAAGATAGGTCTACACGGCACACTGAATAAGATAGGTCTATACGGCACACTGAATAAGAGGTCTACACGGCACACTGAATAAGATAGGTCTACACGGCACACTGAATAAGATAGGTCTATACAACACACTGAATAAGATAGGTCTACACGGCACACTGAATAAGAGGTCTACACGGCACACTGAATAAGATAGGTCTACACGGCACACTGAATAAGATAGGTCTACACGGCACACTGAATAAGATAGGTCTACACGGCACACTGAATAAGATAGGTCTACACGGCACACTGAATAAGATAGGTCTATACGGCACACAGAATAAGATAGGTCTACACAGCACACTGAATAAGATAGGTCTACACGGCACACTGAATAAGATAGGTCTATACGGCACACAGAATAAGATAGGTCTATACAACACACTGAATAAGATAGGTCTACACGGCACACTGAATAAGATAGGTCTATACAACACACTGAATAAGATAGGTCTACACGGCACACTGAATAAGTTAGGTCTACACGGCACACTGAATAAGATAGGTCTATACGGCACACAGAATAAGATAGGTCTACACGGCTCACTGAATAAGTTAGGTCTATACGGCACACAGAATAAGATAGGTCTATACGGCACACTGAATAAGATAGGTCTACACGGCACACTGAATAAGATAGGTCTATACGGCAAACTGACTAAGATAGGTCTATACAACACACTGAATAAGATAGGTCTACACGGCTCACTGAATAAGATAGGTCTACACGGCTCACTGAATAAGATAGGTCTACACGGCACACTGAATAAGATAGGTCTACACGGCTCACTGAATAAGATAGGTCTATACAACACACTGAATAAGATAGGTCTACACAGCACACTGAATAAGATAGGTCTACACGGCACACTGAATAAGATAGGTCTACACGGCACACTGAATAAGATAGGTCTACACGGCACACATAATAAGATAGGTCTATACGGCACACTGAATAAGATAGGTCTACACGGCACACTGAATAAGATAGGTCTACACGGCACACAGAATAAGTTAGGTCTACACGGCACACTGAATAAGATAGGTCTATATGGCACACTGAATAAGATAGGTCTACACGGCACACTGAATAAGATAGGTCTATACGGCACACTGAATAAGAGGTCTACACGGCACACTGAATAAGATAGGTCTACACGGCACACTGAATAAGATAGGTCTATACAACACACTGAATAAGATAGGTCTACACGGCACACTGAATAAGAGGTCTACACGGCACACTGAATAAGATAGGTCTACACGGCACACTGAATAAGATAGGTCTACACGGCACACTGAATAAGATAGGTCTACACAGCACACTGAATAAGATAGGTCTACACGGCACACTGAATAAGATAGGTCTATACGGCACACAGAATAAGATAGGTCTATACAACACACTGAATAAGATAGGTCTACACGGCACACTGAATAAGATAGGTCTATACGGCAAACTGAATAAGATAGGTCTATACAACACACTGAATAAGATAGGTCTACACGGCTCACTGAATAAGATAGGTCTACACGGCACACTGAATAAGTTAGGTCTATACGGCACACTGAATAAGAGGTCAACACGGCACACTGAATAAGATAGGTCTACACGGCACACTGAATAAGATAGGTCTACACGGCTCACTGAATAAGATAGGTCTACACGGCACACTGAATAAGTTAGGTCTATACAACACACTGAATAAGATAGGTCTACACAGCACACTGAATAAGATAGGTCTACACGGCACACTGAATAAGTTAGGTCTATACGGCACACTGAATAAGAGGTCTACACGGCACACTGAATAAGATAGGTCTATACAACACACTGAATAAGATAGGTCTACACGGCACACTGAATAAGATAGGTCTATACAACACACTGAATAAGATAGGTCTACACGGCACACTGAATAAGATAGGTCTACACGGCACACTGAATAAGATAGGTCTATACGGCACACTGAATAAGATAGGTCTATACGGCACACTGAATAAGTTAGGTCTATACAACACACTGAATAAGATAGGTCTATACAACACACTGAATAAGATAGGTCTATACAACACACTGAATAAGATAGGTCTATACGGCACACTGAATAAGATAGGTCTATACGGCACACTGAATAAGATAGGTCTACACAGCACACTGAATAAGATAGGTCTACACGGCACACTGAATAAGTTAGGTCTACACGGCACACTGAATAAGATAGGTCTATACGGCACACAGAATAAGATAGGTCTATACGGCACACTGAATAAGATAGGTCTATACGGCAAACTGAATAAGATAGGTCTACACGGCACACTGAATAAGATAGGTCTAAACAACACACTGAATAAGATAGGTCTACACGGCACACTGAACAAGATAGGTCTATACAACACACTGAATAAGATAGGTCTATACAACACACTGAATAAGTTAGGTCTATACGGCACACTGAATAAGATAGGTCTATACAACACACTGAATAAGATAGGTCTATACGGCACACTGAATAAGATAGGTCTACACAGCACACTGAATAAGATAGGCCTACACGGCACACTGAATAAGATAGGTCTACACGGCACACTGAATAAGATAGGTCTACACGGCACACTGAATAAGATAGGTCTATACAACACACTGAATAAGATAGGTCTATACAACACACTGAATAAGATAGGTCTACACGGCACACTGAATAAGATAGGTCTATACAACACACTGAATAAGATAGGTCTACACGGCACACTGAATAAGATAGGTCTACACGGCACACTGAATAAGATAGGTCTATACGGCACACTGAATAAGATAGGTCTATACAACACACTGAATAAGATAGGTCTATACAACACACTGAATAAGATAGGTCTATACAACACACTGAATAAGATAGGTCTATACGGCACACTGAATAAGATAGGTCTATACGGCACACTGAATAAGATAGGTCTACACAGCACACTGAATAAGATAGGTCTACACGGCACACTGAATAAGTTAGGTCTACACGGCACACTGAATAAGATAGGTCTATACGGCACACAGAATAAGATAGGTCTATACGGCACACTGAATAAGATAGGTCTATACGGCAAACTGAATAAGATAGGTCTAAACAACACACTGAATAAGATAGGTCTACACGGCACACTGAATAAGATAGGTCTACACGGCACACTGAATAAGATAGGTCTAAACAACACACTGAATAAGATAGGTCTACACGGCACACTGAATAAGATAGGTCTACACGGCACACTGAATAAGATAGGTCTATACAACACACTGAATAAGATAGGTCTACACGGCACACTGAATAAGAGGTCTACACGGCACACTGAATAAGATAGGTCTACACGGCACACTGAATAAGATAGGTCTACACGGCACACTGAATAAGATAGGTCTACACAGCACACTGAATAAGATAGGTCTACACGGCACACTGAATAAGATAGGTCTATACGGCACACAGAATAAGATAGGTCTACACGGCACACTGAATAAGATAGGTCTACACAGCACACTGAATAAGATAGGTCTACACGGCACACTGAATAAGATAGGTCTATACGGCACACAGAATAAGATAGGTCTATACAACACACTGAATAAGATAGGTCTACACGGCACACTGAATAAGATAGGTCTATACAACACACTGAATAAGATAGGTCTACACGGCACACTGAATAAGTTAGGTCTACACGGCACACTGAATAAGATAGGTCTATACGGCACACAGAATAAGATAGGTCTATACGGCACACTGAATAAGATAGGTCTACACGGCACACTGAATAAGATAGGTCTATACGGCAAACTGAATAAGATAGGTCTATACAACACACTGAATAAGATAGGTCTACACGGCTCACTGAATAAGATAGGTCTACACGGCACACTGAATAAGTTAGGTCTATACGGCACACTGAATAAGAGGTCAACACGGCACACTGAATAAGATAGGTCTACACGGCACACTGAATAAGATAGGTCTACACGGCTCACTGAATAAGATAGGTCTACACGGCACACTGAATAAGTTAGGTCTATACAACACACTGAATAAGATAGGTCTACACAGCACACTGAATAAGATAGGTCTACACGGCACACTGAATAAGTTAGGTCTATACGGCACACTGAATAAGAGGTCTACACGGCACACTGAATAAGATAGGTCTATACAACACACTGAATAAGATAGGTCTACACGGCACACTGAATAAGATAGGTCTATACAACACACTGAATAAGATAGGTCTACACGGCACACTGAATAAGATAGGTCTACACGGCACACTGAATAAGATAGGTCTATACGGCACACTGAATAAGATAGGTCTATACGGCACACTGAATAAGTTAGGTCTATACAACACACTGAATAAGATAGGTCTATACAACACACTGAATAAGATAGGTCTATACAACACACTGAATAAGTTAGGTCTATACGGCACACTGAATAAGATAGGTCTATACAACACACTGAATAAGATAGGTCTATACGGCACACTGAATAAGATAGGTCTACACAGCACACTGAATAAGATAGGTCTACACGGCACACTGAATAAGATAGGTCTACACGGCACACTGAATAAGATAGGTCTACACGGCTCACTGAATAAGATAGGTCTACATGGCACACTGAATAAGATAGGTCTATACAACACACTGAATAAGATAGGTCTATACAACACACTGAATAAGATAGGTCTACACGGCACACTGAATAAGATAGGTCTATACGGCAAACTGACTAAGATAGGTCTATACAACACACTGAATAAGATAGGTCTACACGGCTCACTGAATAAGATAGGTCTACACGGCTCACTGAATAAGATAGGTCTACACGGCACACTGAATAAGATAGGTCTACACGGCTCACTGAATAAGATAGGTCTATACAACACACTGAATAAGATAGGTCTACACAGCACACTGAATAAGATAGGTCTACACGGCACACTGAATAAGATAGGTCTACACGGCACACTGAATAAGATAGGTCTACACGGCACACATAATAAGATAGGTCTATACGGCACACTGAATAAGATAGGTCTACACGGCACACTGAATAAGATAGGTCTACACGGCACACAGAATAAGTTAGGTCTACACGGCACACTGAATAAGATAGGTCTATATGGCACACTGAATAAGATAGGTCTACACGGCACACTGAATAAGATAGGTCTATACGGCACACTGAATAAGAGGTCTACACGGCACACTGAATAAGATAGGTCTACACGGCACACTGAATAAGATAGGTCTATACAACACACTGAATAAGATAGGTCTACACGGCACACTGAATAAGAGGTCTACACGGCACACTGAATAAGATAGGTCTACACGGCACACTGAATAAGATAGGTCTACACGGCACACTGAATAAGATAGGTCTACACAGCACACTGAATAAGATAGGTCTACACGGCACACTGAATAAGATAGGTCTATACGGCACACAGAATAAGATAGGTCTATACAACACACTGAATAAGATAGGTCTACACGGCACACTGAATAAGATAGGTCTATACGGCAAACTGAATAAGATAGGTCTATACAACACACTGAATAAGATAGGTCTACACGGCTCACTGAATAAGATAGGTCTACACGGCACACTGAATAAGTTAGGTCTATACGGCACACTGAATAAGAGGTCAACACGGCACACTGAATAAGATAGGTCTACACGGCACACTGAATAAGATAGGTCTACACGGCTCACTGAATAAGATAGGTCTACACGGCACACTGAATAAGTTAGGTCTATACAACACACTGAATAAGATAGGTCTACACAGCACACTGAATAAGATAGGTCTACACGGCACACTGAATAAGTTAGGTCTATACGGCACACTGAATAAGAGGTCTACACGGCACACTGAATAAGATAGGTCTATACAACACACTGAATAAGATAGGTCTACACGGCACACTGAATAAGATAGGTCTATACAACACACTGAATAAGATAGGTCTACACGGCACACTGAATAAGATAGGTCTACACGGCACACTGAATAAGATAGGTCTATACGGCACACTGAATAAGATAGGTCTATACGGCACACTGAATAAGTTAGGTCTATACAACACACTGAATAAGATAGGTCTATACAACACACTGAATAAGATAGGTCTATACAACACACTGAATAAGATAGGTCTATACGGCACACTGAATAAGATAGGTCTATACGGCACACTGAATAAGATAGGTCTACACAGCACACTGAATAAGATAGGTCTACACGGCACACTGAATAAGTTAGGTCTACACGGCACACTGAATAAGATAGGTCTATACGGCACACAGAATAAGATAGGTCTATACGGCACACTGAATAAGATAGGTCTATACGGCAAACTGAATAAGATAGGTCTACACGGCACACTGAATAAGATAGGTCTAAACAACACACTGAATAAGATAGGTCTACACGGCACACTGAACAAGATAGGTCTATACAACACACTGAATAAGATAGGTCTATACAACACACTGAATAAGTTAGGTCTATACGGCACACTGAATAAGATAGGTCTATACAACACACTGAATAAGATAGGTCTATACGGCACACTGAATAAGATAGGTCTACACAGCACACTGAATAAGATAGGTCTAAACGGCACACTGAATAAGATAGGTCTACACGGCACACTGAATAAGATAGGTCTACACGGCACACTGAATAAGATAGGTCTATACAACACACTGAATAAGATAGGTCTATACAACACACTGAATAAGATAGGTCTACATGGCACACTGAATAAGATAGGTCTATACAACACACTGAATAAGATAGGTCTACACGGCACACTGAATAAGATAGGTCTACACGGCACACTGAATAAGATAGGTCTATACGGCACACTGAATAAGATAGGTCTATACAACACACTGAATAAGATAGGTCTATACAACACACTGAATAAGATAGGTCTATACAACACACTGAATAAGATAGGTCTATACGGCACACTGAATAAGATAGGTCTATACGGCACACTGAATAAGATAGGTCTACACAGCACACTGAATAAGATAGGTCTACACGGCACACTGAATAAGTTAGGTCTACACGGCACACTGAATAAGATAGGTCTATACGGCACACAGAATAAGATAGGTCTATACGGCACACTGAATAAGATAGGTCTATACGGCAAACTGAATAAGATAGGTCTAAACAACACACTGAATAAGATAGGTCTACACGGCACACTGAATAAGATAGGTCTACACGGCACACTGAATAAGATAGGTCTAAACAACACACTGAATAAGATAGGTCTACACGGCACACTGAATAAGATAGGTCTACACGGCACACTGAATAAGATAGGTCTATACAACACACTGAATAAGATAGGTCTACACGGCACACTGAATAAGAGGTCTACACGGCACACTGAATAAGATAGGTCTACACGGCACACTGAATAAGATAGGTCTACACGGCACACTGAATAAGATAGGTCTACACAGCACACTGAATAAGATAGGTCTACACGGCACACTGAATAAGATAGGTCTATACGGCACACAGAATAAGATAGGTCTACACGGCACACTGAATAAGATAGGTCTACACAGCACACTGAATAAGATAGGTCTACACGGCACACTGAATAAGATAGGTCTATACGGCACACAGAATAAGATAGGTCTATACAACACACTGAATAAGATAGGTCTACACGGCACACTGAATAAGATAGGTCTATACAACACACTGAATAAGATAGGTCTACACGGCACACTGAATAAGTTAGGTCTACACGGCACACTGAATAAGATAGGTCTATACGGCACACAGAATAAGATAGGTCTATACGGCACACTGAATAAGATAGGTCTACACGGCACACTGAATAAGATAGGTCTATACGGCAAACTGAATAAGATAGGTCTATACAACACACTGAATAAGATAGGTCTACACGGCTCACTGAATAAGATAGGTCTACACGGCACACTGAATAAGTTAGGTCTATACGGCACACTGAATAAGAGGTCAACACGGCACACTGAATAAGATAGGTCTACACGGCACACTGAATAAGATAGGTCTACACGGCTCACTGAATAAGATAGGTCTACACGGCACACTGAATAAGTTAGGTCTATACAACACACTGAATAAGATAGGTCTACACAGCACACTGAATAAGATAGGTCTACACGGCACACTGAATAAGTTAGGTCTATACGGCACACTGAATAAGAGGTCTACACGGCACACTGAATAAGATAGGTCTATACAACACACTGAATAAGATAGGTCTACACGGCACACTGAATAAGATAGGTCTATACAACACACTGAATAAGATAGGTCTACACGGCACACTGAATAAGATAGGTCTACACGGCACACTGAATAAGATAGGTCTATACGGCACACTGAATAAGATAGGTCTATACGGCACACTGAATAAGTTAGGTCTATACAACACACTGAATAAGATAGGTCTATACAACACACTGAATAAGATAGGTCTATACAACACACTGAATAAGTTAGGTCTATACGGCACACTGAATAAGATAGGTCTATACAACACACTGAATAAGATAGGTCTATACGGCACACTGAATAAGATAGGTCTACACAGCACACTGAATAAGATAGGTCTACACGGCACACTGAATAAGATAGGTCTACACGGCACACTGAATAAGATAGGTCTACACGGCTCACTGAATAAGATAGGTCTACATGGCACACTGAATAAGATAGGTCTATACAACACACTGAATAAGATAGGTCTATACAACACACTGAATAAGATAGGTCTACACGGCTCACTGAATAAGAGGTCTATACGGCACACAGAATAAGATAGGTCTATACGGCAAACTGAATAAGATAGGTCTATACGGCACACAGAATAAGATAGGTCTACACGGCACACTGAATAAGATAGGTCTACACGGCACACAGAATAAGATAGGTCTACACGGCACACTGAATAAGATAGGTCTATACGGCACACTGAATAAGATAGGTCTATACGGCACACTGAATAAGATAGGTCTATACAACACACTGAATAAGATAGGTCTACACGGCACACTGAATAAGATAGGTCTATACAACACACTGAATAAGATAGGTCTACACGGCACACTGAATAAGTTAGGTCTACACGGCACACTGAATAAGATAGGTCTATACGGCACACAGAATAAGATAGGTCTACACGGCTCACTGAATAAGTTAGGTCTATACGGCACACAGAATAAGATAGGTCTATACGGCACACTGAATAAGATAGGTCTACACGGCACACTGAATAAGATAGGTCTATACGGCAAACTGAATAAGATAGGTCTATACAACACACTGAATAAGATAGGTCTACACGGCTCACTGAATAAGATAGGTCTACACGGCTCACTGAATAAGATAGGTCTACACGGCACACTGAATAAGTTAGGTCTATACGGCACACTGAATAAGAGGTCAACACGGCACACTGAATAAGATAGGTCTACACGGCACACTGAATAAGATAGGTCTACACGGCTCACTGAATAAGATAGGTCTACACGGCACACTGAATAAGTTAGGTCTATACAACAAACTGAATAAGATAGGTCTACACAGCACACTGAATAAGATAGGTCTACACGGCACACTGAATAAGATAGGTCTACACGGCACACTGAATAAGATAGGTCTACACGGCACAAAATAAGATAGGTCTATACGGCACACTGAATAAGATAGGTCTACACGGCACACTGAATAAGATAGGTCTACACGGCACACAGAATAAGTTAGGTCTACACGGCACACTGAATAAGATAGGTCTATATGGCACACTGAATAAGATAGGTCTACACGGCACACTGAATAAGATAGGTCTATACGGCACACTGAATAAGAGGTCTACACGGCACACTGAATAAGATAGGTCTACACGGCACACTGAATAAGATAGGTCTATACAACACACTGAATAAGATAGGTCTACACGGCACACTGAATAAGAGGTCTACACGGCACACTGAATAAGATAGGTCTACACGGCACACTGAATAAGATAGGTCTACACGGCACACTGAATAAGATAGGTCTACACAGCACACTGAATAAGATAGGTCTACACGGCACACTGAATAAGATAGGTCTATACGGCACACAGAATAAGATAGGTCTACACGGCACACTGAATAAGATAGGTCTACACAGCACACTGAATAAGATAGGTCTACACGGCACACTGAATAAGATAGGTCTATACGGCACACAGAATAAGATAGGTCTATACAACACACTGAATAAGATAGGTCTACACGGCACACTGAATAAGATAGGTCTATACAACACACTGAATAAGATAGGTCTACACGGCACACTGAATAAGTTAGGTCTACACGGCACACTGAATAAGATAGGTCTATACGGCACACAGAATAAGATAGGTCTACACGGCTCACTGAATAAGTTAGGTCTATACGGCACACAGAATAAGATAGGTCTATACGGCACACTGAATAAGATAGGTCTACACGGCACACTGAATAAGATAGGTCTATACGGCAAACTGAATAAGATAGGTCTATACAACACACTGAATAAGATAGGTCTACACGGCTCACTGAATAAGATAGGTCTACACGGCACACTGAATAAGTTAGGTCTATACGGCACACTGAATAAGAGGTCAACACGGCACACTGAATAAGATAGGTCTACACGGCTCACTGAATAAGATAGGTCTACACGGCACACTGAATAAGTTAGGTCTATACAACACACTGAATAAGATAGGTCTACACAGCACACTGAATAAGATAGGTCTACACGGCACACTGAATAAGTTAGGTCTATACGGCACACTGAATAAGAGGTCTACACGGCACACTGAATAAGATAGGTCTATACAACACACTGAATAAGATAGGTCTACACGGCACACTGAATAAGATAGGTCTATACAACACACTGAATAAGATAGGTCTACACGGCACACTGAATAAGATAGGTCTACACGGCACACTGAATAAGATAGGTCTATACGGCACACTGAATAAGATAGGTCTATACGGCACACTGAATAAGTTAGGTCTATACAACACACTGAATAAGATAGGTCTATACAACACACTGAATAAGATAGGTCTATACAACACACTGAATAAGATAGGTCTATACGGCACACTGAATAAGATAGGTCTATACGGCACACTGAATAAGATAGGTCTACACAGCACACTGAATAAGATAGGTCTACACGGCACACTGAATAAGTTAGGTCTACACGGCACACTGAATAAGATAGGTCTATACGGCACACAGAATAAGATAGGTCTATACGGCACACTGAATAAGATAGGTCTATACGGCAAACTGAATAAGATAGGTCTACACGGCACACTGAATAAGATAGGTCTAAACAACACACTGAATAAGATAGGTCTACACGGCACACTGAACAAGATATGTCTATACAACACACTGAATAAGATAGGTCTATACAACACACTGAATAAGTTAGGTCTATACGGCACACTGAATAAGATAGGTCTATACAACACACTGAATAAGATAGGTCTATACGGCACACTGAATAAGATAGGTCTACACAGCACACTGAATAAGATAGGTCTACACGGCACACTGAATAAGATAGGTCTACACGGCACACTGAATAAGATAGGTCTACACGGCACACTGAATAAGATAGGTCTATACAACACACTGAATAAGATAGGTCTATACAACACACTGAATAAGATAGGTCTACACGGCACACTGAATAAGATAGGTCTATACAACACACTGAATAAGATAGGTCTACACGGCACACTGAATAAGATAGGTCTACACGGCACACTGAATAAGATAGGTCTATACGGCACACTGAATAAGATAGGTCTATACGGCACACTGAATAAGTTAGGTCTATACAACACACTGAATAAGATAGGTCTATACAACACACTGAATAAGATAGGTCTACACGGCTCACTGAATAAGATAGGTCTACACGGCTCACTGAATAAGATAGGTCTACACGGCACACTGAATAAGTTAGGTCTATACGGCACACTGAATAAGAGGTCAACACGGCACACTGAATAAGATAGGTCTACACGGCACACTGAATAAGATAGGTCTACACGGCTCACTGAATAAGATAGGTCTACACGGCACACTGAATAAGTTAGGTCTATACAACAAACTGAATAAGATAGGTCTACACAGCACACTGAATAAGATAGGTCTACACGGCACACTGAATAAGATAGGTCTACACGGCACACTGAATAAGATAGGTCTACACGGCACACATAATAAGATAGGTCTATACGGCACACTGAATAAGATAGGTCTACACGGCACACTGAATAAGATAGGTCTACACGGCACACAGAATAAGTTAGGTCTACACGGCACACTGAATAAGATAGGTCTATATGGCACACTGAATAAGATAGGTCTACACGGCACACTGAATAAGATAGGTCTATACGGCACACTGAATAAGAGGTCTACACGGCACACTGAATAAGATAGGTCTACACGGCACACTGAATAAGATAGGTCTATACAACACACTGAATAAGATAGGTCTACACGGCACACTGAATAAGAGGTCTACACGGCACACTGAATAAGATAGGTCTCACGGCACACTGAATAAGATAGGTCTACACGGCACACTGAATAAGATAGGTCTACACAGCACACTGAATAAGATAGGTCTACACGGCACACTGAATAAGATAGGTCTATACGGCACACAGAATAAGATAGGTCTACACGGCACACTGAATAAGATAGGTCTACACAGCACACTGAATAAGATAGGTCTACACGGCACACTGAATAAGATAGGTCTATACGGCACACAGAATAAGATAGGTCTATACAACACACTGAATAAGATAGGTCTACACGGCACACTGAATAAGATAGGTCTATACAACACACTGAATAAGATAGGTCTACACGGCACACTGAATAAGTTAGGTCTACACGGCACACTGAATAAGATAGGTCTATACGGCACACAGAATAAGATAGGTCTACACGGCTCACTGAATAAGTTAGGTCTATACGGCACACAGAATAAGATAGGTCTATACGGCACACTGAATAAGATAGGTCTACACGGCACACTGAATAAGATAGGTCTATACGGCAAACTGAATAAGATAGGTCTATACAACACACTGAATAAGATAGGTCTACACGGCTCACTGAATAAGATAGGTCTACACGGCACACTGAATAAGTTAGGTCTATACGGCACACTGAATAAGAGGTCAACACGGCACACTGAATAAGATAGGTCTACACGGCTCACTGAATAAGATAGGTCTACACGGCACACTGAATAAGTTAGGTCTATACAACACACTGAATAAGATAGGTCTACACAGCACACTGAATAAGATAGGTCTACACGGCACACTGAATAAGTTAGGTCTATACGGCACACTGAATAAGAGGTCTACACGGCACACTGAATAAGATAGGTCTATACAACACACTGAATAAGATAGGTCTACACGGCACACTGAATAAGATAGGTCTATACAACACACTGAATAAGATAGGTCTATACGGCACACTGAATAAGATAGGTCTACACGGCACACTGAATAAGATAGGTCTATACGGCACACTGAATAAGATAGGTCTATACGGCACACTGAATAAGTTAGGTCTATACAACACACTGAATAAGATAGGTCTATACAACACACTGAATAAGATAGGTCTATACAACACACTGAATAAGATAGGTCTATACGGCACACTGAATAAGATAGGTCTATACGGCACACTGAATAAGATAGGTCTACACAGCACACTGAATAAGATAGGTCTACACGGCACACTGAATAAGTTAGGTCTACACGGCACACTGAATAAGATAGGTCTATACGGCACACAGAATAAGATAGGTCTATACGGCACACTGAATAAGATAGGTCTATACGGCAAACTGAATAAGATAGGTCTACACGGCACACTGAATAAGATAGGTCTAAACAACACACTGAATAAGATAGGTCTACACGGCACACTGAACAAGATATGTCTATACAACACACTGAATAAGATAGGTCTATACAACACACTGAATAAGTTAGGTCTATACGGCACACTGAATAAGATAGGTCTATACAACACACTGAATAAGATAGGTCTATACGGCACACTGAATAAGATAGGTCTACACAGCACACTGAATAAGATAGGTCTACACGGCACACTGAATAAGATAGGTCTACACGGCACACTGAATAAGATAGGTCTACACGGCACACTGAATAAGATAGGTCTATACAACACACTGAATAAGATAGGTCTATACAACACACTGAATAAGATAGGTCTACACGGCACACTGAATAAGATAGGTCTATACAACACACTGAATAAGATAGGTCTACACGGCACACTGAATAAGATAGGTCTACACGGCACACTGAATAAGATAGGTCTATACGGCACACTGAATAAGATAGGTCTATACGGCACACTGAATAAGTTAGGTCTATACAACACACTGAATAAGATAGGTCTATACAACACACTGAATAAGATAGGTCTATACAACACACTGAATAAGATAGGTCTATACGGCACACTGAATAAGATAGGTCTATACGGCACACTGAATAAGATAGGTCTACACAGCACACTGAATAAGATAGGTCTACACGGCACACTGAATAAGTTAGGTCTACACGGCACACTGAATAAGATAGGTCTATACGGCACACAGAATAAGATAGGTCTATACGGCACACTGAATAAGATAGGTCTATACGGCAAACTGAATAAGATAGGTCTACACGGCACACTGAATAAGATAGGTCTAAACAACACACTGAATAAGATAGGTCTACACGGCACACTGAACAAGATAGGTCTATACAACACACTGAATAAGATAGGTCTATACAACACACTGAATAAGTTAGGTCTATACGGCACACTGAATAAGATAGGTCTATACAACACACTGAATAAGATAGGTCTATACGGCACACTGAATAAGATAGGTCTACACAGCACACTGAATAAGATAGGTCTACACGGCACACTGAATAAGATAGGTCTACACGGCACACTGAATAAGATAGGTCTACACGGCTCACTGAATAAGATAGGTCTACACGGCACACTGAATAAGATAGGTCTATACAACACACTGAATAAGATAGGTCTATACAACACACTGAATAAGATAGGTCTACACGGCTCACTGAATAAGAGGTCTATACGGCACACAGAATAAGATAGGTCTATACGGCACACTGAATAAGATAGGTCTATACGGCAAACTGAATAAGATAGGTCTATACGGCACACAGAATAAGATAGGTCTACACGGCACACTGAATAAGATAGGTCTACACGGCACACAGAATAAGATAGGTCTACACGGCACACTGAATAAGATAGGTCTATACGGCACACTGAATAAGATAGGTCTATACGGCACACTGAATAAGATAGGTCTATACGGCAAACTGAATAAGATAGGTCTATACGGCACACAGAATAAGTTAGGTCTATACGGCACACTGAATAAGATAGGTCTATACGGCACACTGAATAAGATAGGTCTAAACAACACACTGAATAAGATAGGTCTACACGGCACACTGAACAAGATAGGTCTATACAACACACTGAATAAGATAGGTCTATACAACACACTGAATAAGTTAGGTCTATACGGCACACTGAATAAGATAGGTCTATACGGCACACTGAATAAGATAGGTCTACACAGCACACTGAATAAGATAGGTCTATACAACACACTGAATAAGATAGGTCTATACGGCACACTGAATAAGATAGGTCTACACAGCACACTGAATAAGATAGGTCTACACGGCACACTGAATAAGATAGGTCTACACGGCACACTGAATAAGATAGGTCTACACGGCTCACTGAATAAGATAGGTCTACACGGCACACTGAATAAGATAGGTCTATACAACACACTGAATAAGATAGGTCTATACAACACACTGAATAAGATAGGTCTACACGGCTCACTGAATAAGAGGTCTATACGGCACACAGAATAAATTAGGTCTATACGGCAAACTAAATAAGATAGGTCTATACGGCACACTGAATAAGATAGGTCTATACGGCACACAGAATAAGATAGGTCTATACAACACACTGAATAAGATAGGTCTACACGGCACACTGAATAAGATAGGTCTATACAACACACTGAATAAGATAGGTCTACACGGCACACTGAATAAGTTAGGTCTACACGGCACACTGAATAAGATAGGTCTATACGGCACACAGAATAAGATAGGTCTACACGGCTCACTGAATAAGTTAGGTCTATACGGCACACAGAATAAGATAGGTCTATACGGCACACTGAATAAGATAGGTCTACACGGCACACTGAATAAGATAGGTCTATATGGCAAACTGAATAAGATAGGTCTATACAACACACTGAATAAGATAGGTCTACACGGCTCACTGAATAAGATAGGTCTACACGGCACACTGAATAAGTTAGGTCTATACGGCACACTGAATAAGAGGTCAACACGGCACACTGAATAAGATAGGTCTACACGGCTCACTGAATAAGATAGGTCTACACGGCACACTGAATAAGTTAGGTCTATACAACACACTGAATAAGATAGGTCTACACAGCACACTGAATAAGATAGGTCTACACGGCACACTGAATAAGTTAGGTCTATACGGCACACTGAATAAGAGGTCTACACGGCACACTGAATAAGATAGGTCTATACAACACACTGAATAAGATAGGTCTACACGGCACACTGAATAAGATAGGTCTATACAACACACTGAATAAGATAGGTCTACACGGCACACTGAATAAGATAGGTCTACACGGCACACTGAATAAGATAGGTCTATACGGCACACTGAATAAGATAGGTCTATACGGCACACTGAATAAGTTAGGTCTATACAACACACTGAATAAGATAGGTCTATACAACACACTGAATAAGATAGGTCTATACAACACACTGAATAAGATAGGTCTATACGGCACACTGAATAAGATAGGTCTATACGGCACACTGAATAAGATAGGTCTACACAGCACACTGAATAAGATAGGTCTACACGGCACACTGAATAAGTTAGGTCTACACGGCACACTGAATAAGATAGGTCTATACGGCACACAGAATAAGATAGGTCTATACGGCACACTGAATAAGATAGGTCTATACGGCAAACTGAATAAGATAGGTCTACACGGCACACTGAATAAGATAGGTCTAAACAACACACTGAATAAGATAGGTCTACACGGCACACTGAACAAGATATGTCTATACAACACACTGAATAAGATAGGTCTATACAACACACTGAATAAGTTAGGTCTATACGGCACACTGAATAAGATAGGTCTATACAACACACTGAATAAGATAGGTCTATACGGCACACTGAATAAGATAGGTCTACACAGCACACTGAATAAGATAGGTCTAACGGCACACTGAATAAGATAGGTCTACACGGCACACTGAATAAGATAGGTCTACACGGCACACTGAATAAGATAGGTCTATACAACACACTGAATAAGATAGGTCTATACAACACACTGAATAAGATAGGTCTACACGGCACACTGAATAAGATAGGTCTATACAACACACTGAATAAGATAGGTCTACACGGCACACTGAATAAGATAGGTCTACACGGCACACTGAATAAGATAGGTCTATACGGCACACTGAATAAGATAGGTCTATACGGCACACTGAATAAGTTAGGTCTATACAACACACTGAATAAGATAGGTCTATACAACACACTGAATAAGATAGGTCTATACAACACACTGAATAAGATAGGTCTATACGGCACACTGAATAAGATAGGTCTATACGGCACACTGAATAAGATAGGTCTACACAGCACACTGAATAAGATAGGTCTACACGGCACACTGAATAAGTTAGGTCTACACGGCACACTGAATAAGATAGGTCTATACGGCACACAGAATAAGATAGGTCTATACGGCACACTGAATAAGATAGGTCTATACGGCAAACTGAATAAGATAGGTCTACACGGCACACTGAATAAGATAGGTCTAAACAACACACTGAATAAGATAGGTCTACACGGCACACTGAACAAGATAGGTCTATACAACACACTGAATAAGATAGGTCTATACAACACACTGAATAAGTTAGGTCTATACGGCACACTGAATAAGATAGGTCTATACAACACACTGAATAAGATAGGTCTATACGGCACACTGAATAAGATAGGTCTACACAGCACACTGAATAAGATAGGTCTACACGGCACACTGAATAAGATAGGTCTACACGGCACACTGAATAAGATAGGTCTACACGGCTCACTGAATAAGATAGGTCTACACGGCACACTGAATAAGATAGGTCTATACAACACACTGAATAAGATAGGTCTATACAACACACTGAATAAGATAGGTCTACACGGCTCACTGAATAAGAGGTCTATACGGCACACAGAATAAGATAGGTCTATACGGCACACTGAATAAGATAGGTCTATACGGCAAACTGAATAAGATAGGTCTATACGGCACACAGAATAAGATAGGTCTACACGGCACACTGAATAAGATAGGTCTACACGGCACACAGAATAAGATAGGTCTACACGGCACACTGAATAAGATAGGTCTATACGGCACACTGAATAAGATAGGTCTATACGGCACACTGAATAAGATAGGTCTATACGGCAAACTGAATAAGATAGGTCTATACGGCACACAGAATAAGTTAGGTCTATACGGCACACTGAATAAGATAGGTCTATACGGCACACTGAATAAGATAGGTCTAAACAACACACTGAATAAGATAGGTCTAACGGCACACTGAACAAGATAGGTCTATACAACACACTGAATAAGATAGGTCTATACAACACACTGAATAAGTTAGGTCTATACGGCACACTGAATAAGATAGGTCTATACGGCACACTGAATAAGATAGGTCTACACAGCACACTGAATAAGATAGGTCTATACAACACACTGAATAAGATAGGTCTATACGGCACACTGAATAAGATAGGTCTACACAGCACACTGAATAAGATAGGTCTACACGGCACACTGAATAAGATAGGTCTACACGGCACACTGAATAAGATAGGTCTACACGGCTCACTGAATAAGATAGGTCTACACGGCACACTGAATAAGATAGGTCTATACAACACACTGAATAAGATAGGTCTATACAACACACTGAATAAGATAGGTCTACACGGCTCACTGAATAAGAGGTCTATACGGCACACAGAATAAATTAGGTCTATACGGCAAACTAAATAAGATAGGTCTATACGGCACACTGAATAAGATAGGTCTATACGGCACACAGAATAAGATAGGTCTATACAACACACTGAATAAGATAGGTCTACACGGCACACTGAATAAGATAGGTCTATACAACACACTGAATAAGATAGGTCTACACGGCACACTGAATAAGTTAGGTCTACACGGCACACTGAATAAGATAGGTCTATACGGCACACAGAATAAGATAGGTCTACACGGCTCACTGAATAAGTTAGGTCTATACGGCACACAGAATAAGATAGGTCTATACGGCACACTGAATAAGATAGGTCTACACGGCACACTGAATAAGATAGGTCTATACGGCAAACTGAATAAGATAGGTCTATACAACACACTGAATAAGATAGGTCTACACGGCTCACTGAATAAGATAGGTCTACACGGCACACTGAATAAGTTAGGTCTATACGGCACACTGAATAAGAGGTCAACACGGCACACTGAATAAGATAGGTCTACACGGCTCACTGAATAAGATAGGTCTACACGGCACACTGAATAAGTTAGGTCTATACAACACACTGAATAAGATAGGTCTACACAGCACACTGAATAAGATAGGTCTACACGGCACACTGAATAAGTTAGGTCTATACGGCACACTGAATAAGAGGTCTACACGGCACACTGAATAAGATAGGTCTATACAACACACTGAATAAGATAGGTCTACACGGCACACTGAATAAGATAGGTCTATACAACACACTGAATAAGATAGGTCTACACGGCACACTGAATAAGATAGGTCTACACGGCACACTGAATAAGATAGGTCTATACGGCACACTGAATAAGATAGGTCTATACGGCACACTGAATAAGTTAGGTCTATACAACACACTGAATAAGATAGGTCTATACAACACACTGAATAAGATAGGTCTATACAACACACTGAATAAGATAGGTCTATACGGCACACTGAATAAGATAGGTCTATACGGCACACTGAATAAGATAGGTCTACACAGCACACTGAATAAGATAGGTCTACACGGCACACTGAATAAGTTAGGTCTACACGGCACACTGAATAAGATAGGTCTATACGGCACACAGAATAAGATAGGTCTATACGGCACACTGAATAAGATAGGTCTATACGGCAAACTGAATAAGATAGGTCTACACGGCACACTGAATAAGATAGGTCTAAACAACACACTGAATAAGATAGGTCTACACGGCACACTGAACAAGATATGTCTATACAACACACTGAATAAGATAGGTCTATACAACACACTGAATAAGTTAGGTCTATACGGCACACTGAATAAGATAGGTCTATACAACACACTGAATAAGATAGGTCTATACGGCACACTGAATAAGATAGGTCTACACAGCACACTGAATAAGATAGGTCTACACGGCACACTGAATAAGATAGGTCTACACGGCACACTGAATAAGATAGGTCTACACGGCACACTGAATAAGATAGGTCTATACAACACACTGAATAAGATAGGTCTACACGGCACACTGAATAAGATAGGTCTATACAACACACTGAATAAGATAGGTCTACACGGCACACTGAATAAGATAGGTCTACACGGCACACTGAATAAGATAGGTCTATACGGCACACTGAATAAGATAGGTCTATACGGCACACTGAATAAGTTAGGTCTATACAACACACTGAATAAGATAGGTCTATACAACACACTGAATAAGATAGGTCTATACAACACACTGAATAAGATAGGTCTATACGGCACACTGAATAAGATAGGTCTATACGGCACACTGAATAAGATAGGTCTACACAGCACACTGAATAAGATAGGTCTACACGGCACACTGAATAAGTTAGGTCTACACGGCACACTGAATAAGATAGGTCTATACGGCACACAGAATAAGATAGGTCTATACGGCACACTGAATAAGATAGGTCTATACGGCAAACTGAATAAGATAGGTCTACACGGCACACTGAATAAGATAGGTCTAAACAACACACTGAATAAGATAGGTCTACACGGCACACTGAACAAGATAGGTCTATACAACACACTGAATAAGATAGGTCTATACAACACACTGAATAAGTTAGGTCTATACGGCACACTGAATAAGATAGGTCTATACAACACACTGAATAAGATAGGTCTATACGGCACACTGAATAAGATAGGTCTACACAGCACACTGAATAAGATAGGTCTACACGGCACACTGAATAAGATAGGTCTACACGGCACACTGAATAAGATAGGTCTACACGGCTCACTGAATAAGATAGGTCTACACGGCACACTGAATAAGATAGGTCTATACAACACACTGAATAAGATAGGTCTATACAACACACTGAATAAGATAGGTCTACACGGCTCACTGAATAAGAGGTCTATACGGCACACAGAATAAGATAGGTCTATACGGCACACTGAATAAGATAGGTCTATACGGCAAACTGAATAAGATAGGTCTATACGGCACACAGAATAAGATAGGTCTACACGGCACACTGAATAAGATAGGTCTACACGGCACACAGAATAAGATAGGTCTACACGGCACACTGAATAAGATAGGTCTATACGGCACACTGAATAAGATAGGTCTATACGGCACACTGAATAAGATAGGTCTATACGGCAAACTGAATAAGATAGGTCTATACGGCACACAGAATAAGTTAGGTCTATACGGCACACTGAATAAGATAGGTCTATACGGCACACTGAATAAGATAGGTCTAAACAACACACTGAATAAGATAGGTCTACACGGCACACTGAACAAGATAGGTCTATACAACACACTGAATAAGATAGGTCTATACAACACACTGAATAAGTTAGGTCTATACGGCACACTGAATAAGATAGGTCTATACGGCACACTGAATAAGATAGGTCTACACAGCACACTGAATAAGATAGGTCTATACAACACACTGAATAAGATAGGTCTATACGGCACACTGAATAAGATAGGTCTATACAACACACTGAATAAGATAGGTCTATACAACACACTGAATAAGATAGGTCTACACGGCTCACTGAATAAGAGGTCTATACGGCACACAGAATAAATTAGGTCTATACGGCAAACTAAATAAGATAGGTCTATACGGCACACAGAATAAGATAGGTCTACACGGCACACTGAATAAGATAGGTCTACACGGCACACAGAATAAGATAGGTCTACACGGCACACTGAATAAGATAGGTCTATACGGCACACTGAATAAGATAGGTCTATACGGCACACTGAATAAGATAGGTCTATACGGCAAACTGAATAAGATAGGTCTATACGGCACACAGAATAAGATAGGTCTACACGGCACACTGAATAAGATAGGTCTACACGGCACACTGAATAAGATAGGTCTACACGGCACACTGAATAAGATAGGTCTATACGGCACACTGAATAAGATAGGTCTACACGGCACACTGAATAAGATAGGTCTATACGGCACACAGAATAAGATAGGTCTATACGGCACACTGAATAAGATAGGTCTATACGGCTCACTGAAAAAGAGGTCTACACGGCACACTGAATAAGTTAGGTCTATACGGCACACTGAATAAGATAGGTCTATACGGCACACTGAATAAGATAGGTCTATACGGCACACAGAATAAGATAGGTCTACACGGCACACTGAATAAGTTAGGTCTATACGGCACACTGAATAAGATAGGTCTATACGGCTCACTGAATAATAGGTCTACACGGCACACTGAATAAGTTAGGTCTATACGGCACACTGAATAAGATAGGTCTACACGGCACACTGAATAAGATAGGTCTATACGGCACACTGAATAAGATAGGTCTATACGGCTCACTGAATAATAGGTCTACACGGCACACTGAATAAGTTAGGTCTATACGGCACACTGAATAAGATAGGTCTATACGGCACACTGAATAAGATAGGTCTATACGGCACACTGAATAAGATAGGTCTATACGGCACACTGAATAAGATAGGTCTATACAACACACTGAATAAGATAGGTCTATACGGCACACTGAATAAGATAGGTCTACACGGCACACTGAATAAGATAGGTCTACACGGCACACTGAATAAGATAGGTCTACACGGCACACTGAATAAGATAGGTCTACACGGCACACTGAATAAGATAGGTCTACACGGCACACTGAATAAGATAGGTCTACACGGCACACTGAATAAGATAGGTCTACACGGCACACTGAATAAGTTAGGTCTACACGGCACACTGAATAAGATAGGTCTACACGGCACACTGAATAAGATAGGTCTATACGGCAAACTGAATAAGATAGGTCTATACAACACACTGAATAAGATAGGTCTACACGGCTCACTGAATAAGAGGTCTACACGGCACACTGAATAAGATAGGTCTACACGGCACACTGAATAAGATAGGTCTATACGGCACACTGAATAAGTTAGGTCTATACGGCACACAGAATAAGATAGGTCTATACGGCACACTGAATAAGATAGGTCTATACGGCAAACTGAATAAGATAGGTCTACACGGCACACTGAATAAGATAGGTCTACACGGCACACAGAATAAGATAGGTCTACACGGCACACTGAATAAGATAGGTCTATACGGCACACTGAATAAGATAGGTCTATACGGCAAACTGAATAAGATAGGTCTATACGGCACACAGAATAAGATAGGTCTACACGGCACACTGAATAAGATAGGTCTACACGGCACACTGAATAAGATAGGTCTACACGGCACACATAATAAGATAGGTCTACACGGCACACTGAATAAGATAGGTCTACACGGCACACTGAATAAGATAGGTCTACACGGCACACTGAATAAGATAGGTCTACACGGCACACAGAATAAGATAGGTCTATACGGCACACTGAATAAGATAACATTACACTGTACACACAGTATCAGTGGTTTCCAAATATACCTGAAGCCTGTCCACTATTTACTGTGACCAAACGAATATACAAATTAAATTCTGTCAATTCACATGAAAATGTAACCCTGGTTTCTAACCATATACCAAACCTTAGGCATGACCAAAAACCAGAACCAACCAATGGGGTCCGGGTGCCAGTTGTCAAAATAACTGGCCCAAACTGTCCAACCCCAGTACGTCTTAAATTAATATCCATCTGGAGAGGAAACGGGGTGCATCCCAAATAGCACCCGATTCCCTATTTTGGACACAGACCGAGTCCTGACTTTGTCCCTCTGACAGCAAGGAAGATTATTGTGGTGGGTCCAGATGCGGCTGATAGCCCCTGACTGGTTATCTAATAAACCAATAGAAAGGAATTCAATCAAGGTGTCAGCAGGGGGACATCTGTCTGGTGGTCCTGTCAACACGACTCGCACAAAGGCGCGCATGCTCACACACCATCACATAAGGACACACACCAACACACACACACACGCGCACACGCACACCCTCCGCACACCAGCTAGAAACCAGCCAGACACTGCTAAACAGCCCTGGCAGAGTACAAATTTGTCCCAAAATAACTGCAACATTAGAAACAAAACGGAACAGCACTACATCACATAAAACGTATTGCATCTTGCAATACCATCAATGTTTCACATGGTCTCACTGCTTGATTTAAAGTTGCATAAATATCGTAAAATGGGACATTTTGAGCACAGGCTAATCCCTCTGTGGTACTAGTCTTTTTTAAACTTCAGATCTGTTTAGCTGACAGAAAATGAAGCCAGTGTATTGTCTTTGTCTTTTGCCTATTATTCATTTCAGCATAAACCGGTACAAACTTTGCACAGGTGCAAATATCTTGGTTCAAATCCCGGTATCTTGTGCGCCACAACACCGAGTTAGCCTGCTTAACTAAAGTCTAGGAGCTGAGATTTACAGGTGTCTTACAAGCATCATCGTCACACGAGAGCGTGTTTCGCTGAACCACCTCTGTTCCATAAACACTTGGTATATCTGGCCCTTAGTGCAACCAATTTGCATGGCCACAACAAGGAGTCTGTGATACTATCAATAAGTACTAGTTAGAATTAGCCGCAAAATACTGGTGTCATTGACATACCTGCTGTGTTGATCAGGGAACACACAATAATATCCCTACGGAGATGACAGATGGACAGCAGAATATCGATACAGTGTAAATAGATAATTATACTACTGATCAAAACATTATCTCAAGACAGTAATCATTGGATCCTGTGGTGGAACATTAGCCACAAAAAAGTCACTTTCTTGGCAAGGTAAAACGGGGTAGCACACTTTAAATGTAATACAGCAGTCAATAAAAGCCGTAAGGTAATATTTCAGTGGTTGGACTTCCAAACATACCCTTATTTTCCCCCCAGAAGGAGAGATCACTTCCAAACAAAAAAAAAGCTATTTCCCCCTCAGAAGGAGAGAGCACTTGGGTCTGTTGATCAAAGAGTATTCAGGAAACACGAGCGGAATGTTTTGCAAGGATCATATTTTGCATAAATGGCCACAATCCCTCTCCCATTCGCTTTGCTGCACACTGTTTTCGACAACAGTGGCATTTGAAATCACTAAATAATAATAATAATAATAATAATAATAATAATAATAATATGCCATTTAGCAGACGCTTTTATCAAAAGCGACTTACAGTCATGTGTGCATACATTTTTACGTATGGGTGGTCCAGGGGATCGAACCCACTACCCTGGCGTTACAAGCGCCATGCTCTACCAACTGAGCTACAGAGGACCACAAATAAACCCGAGCTGGTTATTCTCTACCCGAAAGTATCTCTCTGATATTGCTCAGGCTGTGAAAAATAATTTTATGCAAGCCCTGATATCTAGGAGATTTACAACTTCTCTGATTAAATACAGTAGTAGGCTATGCTAGGAAGATAAGCAAGTAAGGGCCCTATTCAATCCAAAACTTTTTGGCCAAAGAAAAACACAAAAACATTATTCTTGCACTGCGAGAGAAAGTATGTTTGAGGTATCATTGTTGTCCACATGTGCACTGTTGTGGTTCAACAACTCTAACGGACAAAAACGGCATGTAAGCCACAGGATGCGGTTGAAATAACACCAGCATAAGAAATGTTTATGACTGATTTGTGGCATTCTAAGTGAAGAGGGAAAAAAATAAAGGAAGGGAAAGACTGAGGCCAACAAAACAAAGTAGAGTATTAAGACAGTACTGTAGGTGGACTACAGTATTAAGACAGTCCTGTAGGTGGAGTACAGTATTAAGACGGCCCTGCAGGTGGACTACAGTATTAAGACGGTCCTGTGGGTGGACTACAGTATTAAGACAGTCCTGTAGGTGGACTACAGTATTAAGACAGTCCTGTAGGTGGAGTACAGTATTAAGACGGCCCTGCGGGTGGACTACAGTATTAAGACGGCCCTGCGGGTGGACTACAGTATTAAGACAGTCCTGTAGGTGGACTACAGTATTAAGACAGTCCTGTAGGTGGACTACAGTATTAAGACAGTCCTGTAGGTGGACTACAGTATTAAGACAGTCCTGTAGGTGGACTACAGCATTAAGACGGTCCTGTAGGTGGACTACAGTATTAAGACAGTCCTGTAGGTGGACTACAGTATTAAGACAGTCCTGTAGGTGGAGTACAGTATTAAGACGGCCCTGCAGGTGGACTACAGTATTAAGACAGTCCTGTAGGTGGAGTACAGTATTAAGACGGCCCTGCAGGTGGACTACAGTATTAAGACAGTCCTGTAGGTGGACTACAGTATTAAGACAGTCCTGTAGGTGGAGTACAGTATTAAGACGGCCCTGCGGGTGGACTACAGTATTAAGACAGTCCTGTAGGTGGACTACAGTATTAAGACAGTCCTGTAGGTGGACTACAGTATTAAGACAGTCCTGTAGGTGGACTACAGTATTAAGACAGTCCTGTAGGTGGACTACAGTATTAAGACAGTCCTGTAGGTGGACTACAGTATTAAGACAGTCCTGTAGGTGGACTACAGTATTAAGACAGTCCTGTAGGTGGACTACAGTATTAAGACAGTCCTGCGGGTGGACTATAGTATTAACACAGTCCTGTAGGTGGACTACAGCATTAAGACGGTCCTGTAGGTGGACTACAGTATTAAGACAGTCCTGTAGGTGGACTACAGTATTAAGACAGTCCTGTAGGTGGAGTACAGTATTAAGACGGCCCTGCGGGTGGACTACAGTATTAAGACAGTCCTGTAGGTGGACTACAGTATTAAGACGGCCCTGCGGGTGGACTACAGTATTAAGACAGTCCTGTAGGTGGACTACAGTATTAAGACAGTCCTGTAGGTGGACTACAGTATTAAGACAGTCCTGTAGGTGGACTACAGTATTAAGACAGTCCTGTAGGTGGACTACAGTATTAAGACAGTCCTGTAGGTGGACTACAGTATTAAGACAGTCCTGTAGGTGGACTACAGTATTAAGACAGTCCTGTAGGTGGACTACAGCATTAAGACGGTCCTGCGGGTGGACTACAGTATTAAGACAGTCCTCGTAGGTGGACTACAGTATTAAGACAGTCCTGTAGGTGGACTACAGTATTAAGACAGTCCTGTAGGTGGACTACAGTATTAAGACAGTCCTGTAGGTGGACTACAGTATTAAGACGGTACTGTGGGTGGACTACAGTATTAAGACAGTCCTGTAGGTGGACTACAGTATTAAGACAGTCCTGTAGGTGGACTACAGTATTAAGACAGTCCTGTAGGTGGACTATAGTATTAAGACAGTCCTGTAGGTGGACTACAGTATTAAGACAGTCCTGTAGGTGGACTACAGTATTAAGACGGCCCTGCGGGTGGACTACAGTATTAAGACAGTCCTGCAGGTGGACTACAGTATTAAGACAGTCCTGTAGGTGGTCTACAGTATTAAGACAGTGTTGGTGGACTACAGTATTAAGACAGTCCTGTAGGTGGACTACAGTATTAAGACAGTGTTGGTGGACTACAGTATTAAGACGGTCCTGCGGGTGGACTACAGTATTAAGACAGTCCTGTAGGTGGACTACAGCATTAAGACGGTCCTGTAGGTGGACTACAGTATTAAGACAGTCCTGTAGGTGGACTACAGTATTAAGACAGTCCTGTAGGTGGAGTACAGTATTAAGACGGCCCTGCAGGTGGACTACAGTATTATGACAGTCCTGTAGGTGGAGTACAGTATTAAGACGGCCCTGCAGGTGGACTACAGTATTAAGACAGTCCTGTAGGTGGACTACAGTATTAAGACAGTCCTGTAGGTGGAGTACAGTATTAAGACGGCCCTGCGGGTGGACTTCAGTATTAAGACAGTCCTGTAGGTGGACTACAGTATTAAGACAGTCCTGTAGGTGGACTACAGTATTAAGACAGTCCTGTAGGTGGACTACAGTATTAAGACAGTCCTGTAGGTGGACTACAGTATTAAGACAGTCCTGTAGGTGGACTACAGTATTAAGACAGTCCTGTAGGTGGACTACAGTATTAAGACAGTCCTGTAGGTGGACTACAGTATTAAGACAGTCCTGTAGGTGGACTACAGTATTAAGACAGTCCTGCGGGTGGACTATAGTATTAACACAGTCCTGTAGGTGGACTACAGCATTAAGACGGTACTATAGGTGGACTACAGTATTAAGACAGTCCTGTAGGTGGACTACAGTATTAAGACAGTCCTGTAGGTGGAGTACAGTATTAAGACGGCCCTGCGGGTGGACTACAGTATTAAGACAGTCCTGTAGGTGGACTACAGTATTAAGACGGCCCTGCGGGTGGACTACAGTATTAAGACAGTCCTGTAGGTGGACTACAGTATTAAGACAGTCCTGTAGGTGGACTACAGTATTAAGACAGTCCTGTAGGTGGACTACAGTATTAAGACAGTCCTGTAGGTGGACTACAGTATTAAGACAGTCCTGTAGGTGGACTACAGTATTAAGACAGTCCTGTAGGTGGACTACAGTATTAAGACAGTCCTGTAGGTGGACTACAGCATTAAGACGGTCCTGCGGGTGGACTACAGTATTAAGACAGTCCTGTAGGTGGACTACAGTATTAAGACAGTCCTGTAGGTGGAGTACAGTATTAAGACGGCCCTGCAGGTGGACTACAGTATTAAGACAGTCCTGTAGGTGGACTACAGTATTAAGACAGTGTAGGTGGACTACAGTATTAAGACAGTCCTGTAGGTGGACTACAGTATTAAGACAGTCCTGTAGGTGGACTACAGTATTAAGACGGCCCTGCGGGTGGACTACAGTATTAAGACGGCCCTGCGGGTGGACTACAGTATTAAGACAGTCCTGTAGGTGGACTACAGTATTAAGACAGTCCTGTAGGTGGACTACAGTATTAAGACAGTCCTGTAGGTGGACTACAGTATTAAGACAGTCCTGTAGGTGGACTACAGTATTAAGACAGTCCTGTAGGTGGACTACAGTATTAAGACAGTCCTGTAGGTGGACTACAGCATTAAGACGGTCCTGCGGGTGGACTACAGTATTAAGACAGTCCTGTAGGTGGACTACAGTATTAAGACAGTCCTGTAGGTGGACTACAGTATTAAGACAGTCCTGTAGGTGGAGTACAGTATTAAGACGGCCCTGCGGGTGGACTACAGTATTAAGACGGCCCTGCGTGTGGACTACAGTATTAAGACAGTCCTGTAGGTGGACTACAGTATTAAGACAGTCCTGTAGGTGGACTACAGTATTAAGACAGTCCTGTAGGTGGACTACAGTATTAAGACGGTACTGTGGGTGGACTACAGTATTAAGACAGTCCTGTAGGTGGACTACAGTATTAAGACAGTCCTGTAGGTGGACTACAGTATTAAGACAGTCCTGTAGGTGGACTACAGTATTAAGACAGTCCTGTAGGTGGACTACAGTATTAAGACAGTCCTGTAGGTGGACTACAGTATTAAGACGGCCCTGCGGGTGGACTACAGTATTAAGACAGTCCTGCAGGTGGACTACAGTATTAAGACAGTCCTGTAGGTGGTCTACAGTATTAAGACAGTGTTGGTGGACTACAGTATTAAGACAGTCCTGTAGGTGGACTACAGTATTAAGACAGTGTTGGTGGACTACAGTATTAAGACGGTCCTGCGGGTGGACTACAGTATTAAGACAGTCCTGTAGGTGGACTACAGTATTAAGACAGTCCTGCGGGTGGACTACAGTATTAAAACAGTGTTGGTGGACTACAGTATTAAGATGGTCCAGCGGGTGGACTACAGTATTAAGACAGTCCTGTAGGTGGACTACAGTATTAAGACAGTCCTGTAGGTGGACTACAGTATTAAGACAGTCCTGTAGGTGGACTACAGTATTAAGACAGTCCTGTAGGTGGACTACAGTATTAAGACAGTCCTGTAGGTGGACTACAGTATTAAGACAGTCCTGTAGGTGGACTACAGTATTAAGACAGTCCTGTAGGTGGACTACAGTACTAAGACAGTCCTGCGGGTGGACTACAGTATTAAGACGGCCCTGCGGGTGGACTACAGTATTAAGACAGTCCTGTAGATGGACTACAGTATTAAGACAGTCCTGTAGGTGGACTACAGTATTAAGACAGTCCTGTAGGTGGACTACAGTACTAAGACAGTCCTGTAGGTGGACTACAGTATTAAGACGGTCCTGCGGGTGGACTACAGTATTAAGACAGTCCTGCGGGTGGACTACAGTATTAAGACAGTCCTGCGGGTGGACTACAGCATTAAGACGGTCCTGTGGGTGGACTACAGTATTAAGACAGTGTTGGTGGACTACAATATTAAGACAGTCCTGTAGGTGGACTACAGTATTAAGACAGTCCTGTAGGTGGACTACAGTATTAAGACAGTCCTATGGGTGGACTACAGTTTTAAGACAGCCCTGTAGGTGGACTACAGTATTAAGACAGTCCTATGGATGGACTACAGTATTAAGATAGTCCTACGGATGGAATACAGTATTATGACGGTCCTGCGGGTGGACAACAGTATTATGACGGTCCTGCGGGTGGACTACAGTATTAAGATGGTCCAGCGGGTGGACTACAGTATTAAGATAGTCCTACGGATGGAATACAGTATTATGACGGTCCTGCGGGTGGACTACAGTATTAAGATGGTCCAGCGGGTGGACTACAGTTTTAAGACAGCCCTGTAGGTGGACTACAGTATTAAGACAGTCCTGTAGGTGGACTACAGTATTAAGACAGTCCTGTAGGTGGACTACAGTACTAAGACAGTCCTGTAGGTGGACTACAGTATTAAGACAGTCCTGCGGGTGGACTACAGTATTAAAACAGTGTTGGTGGACTACAGTACTAAGACAGTCCTGTAGGTGGACTACAGTATTAAGACGGTCCTGCGGGTGGACTACAGTATTAAGACAGTCCTGCGGGTGGACTACAGTATTAAGACAGTCCTGCGGGTGGACTACAGCATTAAGACGGTCCTGTGGGTGGACTACAGTATTAAGACAGTGTTGGTGGACTACAATATTAAGACAGTCCTGTAGGTGGACTACAGTATTAAGACAGTCCTGTAGGTGGACTACAGTATTAAGACAGTCCTATGGGTGGACTACAGTTTTAAGACAGCCCTGTAGGTGGACTACAGTATTAAGACAGTCCTATGGATGGACTACAGTATTAAGATAGTCCCTACGGATGGACTACAGTATTATGACGGTCCTGCGGGTGGACAACAGTATTATGACGGTCCTGCGGGTGGACTACAGTATTAAGATGGTCCAGCGGGTGGACTACAGTATTAAGATAGTCCTACGGATGGAATACAGTATTATGACGGTCCTGCGGGTGGACTACAGTATTAAGATGGTCCAGCGGGTGGACTACAGTTTTAAGACAGCCCTGTAGGTGGACTACAGTATTAAGACAGTCCTGTAGGTGGACTACAGTATTAAGACAGTCCTGTAGGTGGACTACAGTACTAAGACAGTCCTGTAGGTGGACTACAGTATTAAGACAGTCCTGTAGGTGGACTACAGTATTAAGACAGTCCTGTAGGTGGACTACAGTATTATGACGGTCCTGCGGGTGGACTACAGTATTAAGACAGTCCTACGGATGGAATACAGTATTAAGACAGTCCTACGGATGGAATACAGTATTAAGACAGTCCTACGGATGGAATACAGTATTATGACGGTCCTGCGGGTGGACAACAGTATTATGACGGTCCTGCGGGTGGACTACAGTATTATGACGGTCCTGCGGGTGGACTACAGTATTAAGATGGTCCAGCGGGTGGACTACAGTATTAAGATAGTCCTACGGATGGAATACAGTATTATGACGGTCCTGCGGGTGGACAACAGTATTATGACGGTCCAGCGGGTGGACTACAGTATTAAGACGGTCCTGCGGGTGGACTACAGCATTAAGACAGTCCTACGGATGGAATACAGTATTATGACGGTCCTGCGGGTGGACAACAGTATTATGACGGTCCTGCGGGTGGACTACAGTATTAAGATGGTCCAGCGGGTGGACTACAGTATTAAGATAGTCCTACGGATGGAATACAGTATTATGACGGTCCTGCGGGTGGACTACAGTATTAAGATGGTCCAGCGGGTGGACTACAGTTTTAAGACAGCCCTGTAGGTGGACTACAGTATTAAGACAGTCCTGTAGGTGGACTACAGTATTAAGACAGTCCTGTAGGTGGACTACAGTACTAAGACAGTCCTGTAGGTGGACTACAGTATTAAGACAGTCCTGTAGGTGGACTACAGTATTAAGACAGTCCTGTAGGTGGACTACAGTATTATGACGGTCCTGCGGGTGGACTACAGTATTAAGACAGTCCAACGGATGGAATACAGTATTAAGACAGTCCTACGGATGGAATACAGTATTAAGACAGTCCTACGGATGGAATACAGTATTATGACGGTCCTGCGGGTGGACAACAGTATTATGACGGTCCTGCGGGTGGACTACAGTATTATGACGGTCCTGCGGGTGGACTACAGTATTAAGATGGTCCAGCGGGTGGACTACAGTATTAAGATAGTCCTACGGATGGAATACAGTATTATGACGGTCCTGCGGGTGGACAACAGCATTATGACGGTCCAGCGGGTGGACTACAGTATTAAGACGGTCCTGCGGGTGGACTACAGCATTAAGACAGTGTAGGTGGACTACAGTATTAAGACGGTCCTGTAGGTGGACTACAGTATTAAGACAGTCCTGTAGGTGGACTACAGTATTAAGACAGTCCTGTAGGTGGACTCCAGTATTAAGGGCCGTCTTAATACTGTACTACAGTATTAAGACAGTCCTGTAGGTGGACTACAGTATTAAGACAGTCCTGTAGGCCATTAAAACAGACTAGGGTGTGTCCCAAATGGCACCCTTTTCCCTTTACAGTGCACTACTTTTTAACAGGACCCACAGGGTTCTGGCCAATAGCACTGCACTATAAATAGGGTGTCATTTGGGGGACACTTGGAATCTCAAAATGAGAAGTTACAGAGGCTGAGTTACAGGCTAATGACACAGAAAAAAACTCATCTGACAGGTATGACTGGTGGGAACTTGAAATTATGAATGAACTTGCCCTGGATTAGTCGTGTGTACTGTGTATGTACAATAGTACAGGTAATACCGGAGACTGAGGCTGAACTTTGAAATGACAGGTACAAACACATCTACTGTAGCTAACTTTCATTTTTAAAATGGCAGGGTTTTGAATGACGTAAGAGCTTAAGTCTATAATACAGTATATACAGACTTAAGTAATGCTGTGTTTTGGAGATGGGGGTGATGCTGATGACCTCGGTGTGCGAGGGCAGGGGGGGAGAAGGGGGCAATGAAAGGATATATGCAACTGGATTCCCTCAATAGCTAATGTTAAACGTCTGTTGACATTACTCCCGATCATCAGTTTGAAACATGATCGTGGAGGCCGCAACATTCTTCTCACATCATCAAAACATGACGAGAATGACCCACCACCTCTTGACATTAGTGCCGTCACAAAATTATCCAACTAAATACTTTCTATACCTTGGGGATATCACATGTGAAAATACACCATGGGGAGATATAATTGTTAAGAGATGAGGGGAGATACTGAGAAAGGGTCCAGAGTAATTCAGTGTCACTGCCAGGATCGACCAATGACGTCCAGCCCTGGCAACACCCCTGCTGCCCCTTCCACTTCCTGTTGCCCCTTTTGGATCTGGGAACAGATTCCCTTATAACAACATTCCCAGATGGAAAATGCTGCGCAGTTCCCCCAGGGCTTGCCGGCATTCCCCTGGTGTGTGTGTGTGTGTTCATGGATTTGACCTCTGACTGCAATCTTTTTTATGACAAGGTCCTTTGTACTGCAGAAAAAAATATGTAATAATATGTATAATATTATTGTGGAGTGTGATTATAAATGGCTCTTTTCAACCAATACATGGATCACAATGTGTGCAAGGTAAGAAAACAATGGTAACATATTACTCTCATGCTGTGACCATGTAGACGTTCTATTCCTTCCGCAGACATGTTGAACAGATGAAGAAAAATAGATATGTAGATTATAGATATGTTGATTAAGGATATGTAGATTATAGATATGTAGATTATAGATATGTAGATTATGGATTTGTAGATTATGGATATGTAGATTATGGATATGTAGATTATGGATATGTAGATGCAGATTCAAAGATACAGAAGTTAGCCTACAGGTAACACAAAGCTGGCATACTAAGCTTCTGCTAAACTGTCAGTCTCTACCTTTCTCTCTAGCACGCCCTTTCTCTGTCTCCGCCTGTATCTCTGCCCTTCTCTGTGCCTGGCTCTCTTGGTCTCTCTCTGTGCCTGGCTCTCTTGGTCTCTCTCTGTGCCTGGCTCTCTTGGTCTCTCTCTGTGCCTGGCTCTCCTGGTCTCGCTCTGTGCCTGGCTCTCCTGGTCTCTCTCTGTGCCTGGCTCTCTTTTGGTCTCTCTCTGTGCCTGGCTCTCTTGGTCTCTCTCTGTGCCTGGCTCTCCTGGTCTCTCTCTGTGCCTGGCTCTCTTGGTCTCTCTCTGTGCCTGGCTCTCTTGGTCTCTCTCTGTGCCTGGCTCTCTTGGTCTCTCTCTATGCTTGGCTCTCTTGGTCTCTCTCTGTGCCTGGCTCTCTTGGTCTCTCTCTGTGCCTGGCTCTCTTGGTCTCTCTCTATGCTTGGCTCTCTTGGTCTCTCTCTGTGCCTGGCTCTCTTGGTCTCTCTCTATGCTTGGCTCTCCTGGTCTCTCTCTGTGCCTGGCTCTCTTGGTCTCTCTCTATGCTTGGCTCTCTTGGTATATCTCTGTGCCTGGCTCTCTTGGTCTCTCTCTATGCTTGGCTCTCTTGGTCTCTCTGTGCCTGGCTCTCTTGGTCTCTCTCTATGCTTGGCTCTCTAGGTCTCTCTCTATGCTTGGCTCTCCTGGTCTCTCTCTGTGCCTGGCTCTCTAGGTCTCTCTCTGTGCCTGGCTCTCTTGGTCTCTCTCTGTGCCTGGCTCTCTTGGTCTCTCTCTATGCTTAGCTCTCTTGGTCTCTCTCTGTGCCTGGCTCTCTTGGTCTCTCTCTGTGCCTGGCTCTCTAGGTCTCTCTCTGTGCCTGGCTCTCTTGGTATCTCTCTATGCTTGGCTCTCTTGGTCTCTCTCAATGCCTGGCTCTCTTGGTCTCTCTCTATGCTTGGCTCTCTTGGTCTCTCTCTGTGCCTGACTCTCTAGGTCTCTCTCTGTGGCCATCCAATAAGGAAGGGCAGTTGCTGGATCTTGGGCACTAGTACCCTTTTCATAGTACTGAGCCAAACCGTGCTAACCAGAACCAAACCGTGCCGACCAGAACCAAACCGTGCTGGTTCTGATGTTTTTCTTCACATTGTCCTTTTCAGCGCGGGTCCAGCAACAACGGCGAATGATTAACCAGGCCAGTACAGCTTGGTTCGGCTCGGTTGGGCTCAGTAGTGTGAAAAGCCATTCCGTCTCTCTCTGTGAAAGGGTAGTTGCTGGATCGTGGGCGCTAGTTGGACTCACTAAACCTCTCCTTTGGGAGTGAGAAAAACAACATAATTAAGGACCTCAAACACCACCTCCCTGAAAGAACAGGGTATGCTAACTCTCTGTCCAAGGGCCGGCAACCTTTTCCTAGCCACTGATCTTTGCCTGGGTGCAGTGGCGGCTCCTGAAAAAATTCTCAGGGGGGGCAATTTTTCTGATGATTTAGGTGACCTACACACATTTAAAAAAAGATATGTCCAGCAACAACATGAAGACAGGGGCAGCATATAAGTCAATACCAGAAGCATTTATTGACTGATCTCAAAAGTGTTTGCTTACAAAAGAAAAATAAGTTATCACAGTAAAAATAATCAAGGGTGTTCTTTCACATTCCTCAACACTGCATAAACAATATGCATTTCCATAAAACACCTCATCTAAGTCCAAGAAAAATACCAGGGTTGGTGGAGCCCTCAGTTTCATCTTTGCCTCGCAAAGCTAACTCAAACACTCCGCAAAACTTCACACACTGGATTAGCTGGCTGAGGATGTGGCGGTTCTTGCTAACCTCATCGTTGTGGCGGCGGACAGCTAACCTGTATCCCTCATCCAGTTGAGTGGCAATGTTCACTCTCCCCAAAGCAGACAATCTCAAACAGCCATCCATGTGGGTCTTTGACAGCTCATGTTTCTTAATCTTTTCTGAAAGATGGTGCATGTCCGTTACACCAGTCGCTGTCCAAGCGGTGCTGTCTGCCGTGCCGCCTTCAGGGTGAAAGAGTAAGCAGGGGTAGCAGAAGACTGCATTAGCTACATCGCAGCCTGCTAGCCAGGTTTTTCGTTCGTACCAATTTTTGGAAAATCCTCGGGTGTAGGACTTTCCCCCTTTAGTAGAAACCTGTTGAATTATTAAATTTGGTCTGGGAGGTCCTAATTGTTTCGTTGCCAATTTATCTTGATTTGTTCGCCGACAAAAGGAACTTCTTTCAAAGAGACAATCGAGTTGCACTGAACGCTAGCCATCTTGACAGTAGTACGTGAATTGATTGACGCTGCTACCCGCTCTTTTCTTAGTTACGTTCATGGTTATGTTACGTATGACGAAAGCGCGTAAGTGCAAGCCCTCCCGGAACCCATAGAGATTGTATTGAAAGCTCTGATATTTGAAAAAAAAAGATTTTACATGAGAGTCTATGAGAGACTTCTGGGGCGATTTTCAACCTGACTGAAATCGACCCAAAAGGGGCGGGGCCATTTGAAGCACGACTTTAGCCTGATTGGACATTTAGTGGCAGATCAGACGTCTAGATTAGAACACTGATAACTACTGTTGCCGTGATATAATTGATTAGAAAAAAAATCCCTTCCTTTTCCCGTTTGGCAGTGCGTCGCCCATATCGCCCTAATGAACACACCGCCCCTGCCTGGGTGCCATTCTAACGTTTCATTAAGTCAGATAAGAGCCTCTTGTTCGGCGGGTAGAAGTCATTGTGTAACATTTACATAATGTGCCAGAGACATAGCAGCCCAGTGAGCACCCACAAAAGTGCCAGCGCTGCTCGGACTAACACACACACACATCACACATACACACATCACACACGCGTACATACACACACATACACACGTCACTTAATGGCGTGTACCCACACACACCTAGGGCTGTGGCGGTCACGAAATGTCGTCAGCCGGTGATTGTCAAGCAAATAACTGTCGGTCTCACGGTAATTGACCGTTAATTAACATAAACACATTTAGCATCTCCTGGCTTATACACATAGCCTACAAGCCACTGATGCAGACCTTTGGAACATCTACATTTTAGTCTAATAAATCCATGTAATATAGCCTACACCGTCACAATAAATCCATTATTTATTTTAGACAGGTCTAAAGAAGCATGATACGAAGAAAATGTAGTCTATTTCAGAAGAACAGAATAGCATACTCTGAGTTGTCCTTATGTTAGGTCCTGATCTGGCTATGCCATATGGCTGTGGGCTACACTAGTTCATTTAGCAGACAAGATTTGCTTAGAATTCCGTGGCATTATTTTATAGTATGAAGAATACAAGGATATTTTCTCCAAACATTTTGAGGGAGTGCGCACATGCGGCTATTCTGTGTTGAGCGGTTAACAAAGAAATAGATATTCCTATATGCTTAATTTAGAGTAATTCATGTAACTTTAGTTGTTCTACAAACGTTGGGCTATATGTTTTGATTTTTAATACATTGTAAGGCTGCATGATGCGACACTAATGATGATTTGGAAAAACGTTGCTTGAAAGGCATGAGCTCTGCTTAGTTTTTTGTGCAGGCTGTACAGACTACATCAGTCACTCATTCACAATTTGACAAGCACTTGATAATGCCTAGAATTTCACGGCGGCATCCCCTTTGTGTGGCCGTAATGCACCCTTTCTCACAGGCTACAAGTGAAGAAAGACACATCGGGGACACAACTGCGTGCGTCCTTATCCATTTCCGAGGTGCATATTGAAGATATTGGAAGAACTGTCCACATTTACTTTTCGTCAGCCAACAAGATGAGTAGGCCTAATGAACAGCAAAAGCACTAGCCTATGTCAATCTACTATCCCCCATAGTACAAAAGTTGACCTATTCTGTGCGAGAAATAAATATTCCTAACATATTCTGGGACAGTTGTGGGATGCGATAGATCCCAAATTAATACAACCACTAGCATCAAAAAGCCTTTTTTATGCAATGTGGCTGACGCAACAGATCAGAACGTTTAGCTTAAAATGTTGATAAACTATTAGGCTATTTCTTAACATTATAAATGCAGCAATGCGCACATGGTAGTAGGCTATAGGCGCGAAAGTTCCATTAGCGGAAAACACCATTATCAAAAGTGACTGCAAATGCAATTATGCATGTAATGCTTTTATTATATTTATTTTTATGGTGAAAATGATCTTCCCCAAACTTGAAACTTGCGCTGCTAATGTATGACAGTTAGGCTCTACACCCCTTGTAAAGCGGATTAATGTGCTTAATTCTAAGACGTTATTTGGCCACTTTAGCTGTGACACTAACCTTATTAAAACATACAGGCCTATGGGTTAGGCTCCATGAGGTGTGCGACTATGATTAGAAAAAGTCGCAAAAAAAAGGCATCGTTTCTTATGTTGGGCATCATTCACAAGTGATAATATGTGACTCGTTTCAGGAAACTAGGCGTATGTTGCGCGTCACTACCTCACAGGACAGCCATTTAAACTCAAAATGTGTTTTTTGGCAGAAATGCCTTCTGGAACATGTGAACTTTCATTGCCTTAATAACAAACCTGTATGCCATCTGTAAATACAATAACATTGTTAAATTACGAGCCTAGTTGGTTTAGCCACAGAAAAAGACAGCAACCTTCCCGCTAACCATGATTGGCTGAGATAATGAGTTGGCTGGACATGCCGAGAGATGAGTTCGGATTGCTCTGCCATGTAGCACGCTTCTGTCTATTTGAGCTGGTCAGTATGTGTAGGTAATACTGTCTAACAAGGCTTTTAAAAAAATATATCTCGTAGTAGAACTGCATAAGTGTTGCTCTCCACTTTCTGGAGGACAGAGTTTCGAAATCAGTGGAATTAGAGTATGATAGCTAAGGAGATGGAAAATACACCTGTCTCTGGATTACATCTTCAAACTAAGGGCAACCATGGCATCCGTGAGAGAGGGAGAACATCCATCCATGTATACGGGTAAGATAGTCTAGCAAACTACATTTTCAGATGTCGTTTTCATTTCAAGTTAAAGTGTACTGTTAGCTAGCTAGCTAACGTTAGCTGGCTGGCTGGCTAGCTAACGTTACGTGTATGATCTGTGTAGTAATATTATTTGTATATCAGAGCCATTTGTTTTGCTAGTTATATCCTAACTGTACGTACATACCCCAACCAGAAGCCATGGATTACAGGCAACACTGAGCTAAAGGGTGGAGCTGCCGCTTTCAAGGAGCGGGACTCGAACCCGGAAGCTTATAAGAAATCCCACTATGCCCTCCGACGAACAATGAAACAGGCAAAGCGTCAATACAAGACTAAGATCAAATCGTACTACACCGGCTCTGACGCTCGTCGGATGTGGCAGGGCTTGCAAACTATTGCAGACTACAAAGGGAAGCACAGCTGCGAGCTGCCCAGTGACACAAGCCTACCAGACGAGCTATATTACTTCTATACTCGCTTCGAGGCAAGTAACACTGAAACATGCACGAGAGCATCAGCTGTTCCGGACGACTGTGTGATCACGCTCTCCGTAGCCAATGTGAGTAAGACCTTTAAACAGGTCAACATTCACAAGGCTGCAGGGCCAGACGGATTACCAGGACGTGTACCCTGAGCATGTGCTGACCAACTGGCAAGTGTCTTCACTGACATTTTCAACCTCTCCCTGTCTGAGTCTGTAATACCAACATGTTTCAAGCAGACCACCATAGTCCCTGTGCCCAAGAACACTAAGGTAACCTGCCTAAATGACTACCGACCCGTAGCACTCACGTCTGTAGTCATGAAGTGCTTTGAAAGGCTGGTCATGTCTCACATCAACACCATTATCCCAGAAACCCTAGACCCACTCCAATTTGCATACCGCCCCAACAGATCCACTGATGATGCAATCACTATTGCGCTCCACACTGCCCTTTCACACTTGGACAAGAGGATCACCTACGTGAGAATGCTATTCATTGACTACAGCTCAGCGTTCAACACCATAGTGCCCTCAAAGCTCATTATAAGCTAAGGACCCTGGGACTAAACACCTCCCTCTGCAACTGGACTTCCTGACGGGCCGCCCCCAGGTGGTAAGGGTAGGTAACTACACATCCGCCACGCTGATCCTAACACGGGGGCCCCTCAGGGGTGCGTGCTCAGTTCCCTCCTGTACTCACTGTTTACTCATGACTGCATGGCCAGGCACGACTCCAACACCATCACTAAGTTTGCGGATGATACAACAGTGATCACCGACAACGGCGAAACAGCCTATAGGGAGGAGGTCAGAGACCTGACCGTGTGGTGCCAGGACAACAACCTCTCCCTCAACGTGATCAAGACAAAGGAGATGATTGTGGACTACAGGAAAAAGAAGAGGACTGAGCATGCCCCCATTCTCATCGACAGGGCTGTAGTGGAGCAGGTTGAGAGTTTCAAGTTCCTTGGTATCCACATCACCAACAAACTAACATGGTCCAAAGCACACCAAGACAGTCGTGAAGAGGGCACGACAAAACCAATTCCCCCTAAGGAGACTGAAAAGATTTGGCATGGGTCCTTAGATCCTCAAAAGGTTCTACAGCTGCACCATCGAGAGCATCCTGACTGGTTGCATCACTGCCTGGTATGGCAACTGCTCAGCCTCCGACTGCAAGGCACTACAGAGGGTAGTGCATACGGCCCAGTACCCCCTGTATTTAGCCTCGCTATTGTTATTTTTACTGCTGCTCTTTAATTATTTGTTACTTTTATTTTGTATTATTTTATATTGTATTTTTTTGTGTGATTTGTTTTGGTATTCTTTCTTAAAACTGCATTGTTGGTTAAGGGCTTGTAAGTAAGCATTTCACTGTAAGGTCTACACCTGTTGAATTCAGCGCATGTGACAAATAACATTTGATTTGATTTGAACCTGGTTTGTTAGCTACCTGCAGATTTATGCAGGGTAGTAACGTCATGATTTGGGATTATGGTTAATTGTTTAGCTAGCTAGCTACACGTCTTAACAAAAGACTCCACTATGCAAGTAACCATTTCAATAGAATGTTAATGATGTCACTGCGACAACTGTTGATAGACATAGCTGGTAAATTCGCTCTGGCTATCTACTCCGATTTCAGAGCACTCTCTTCTGAGTGTGCCAGAGCACAGAATAACTGACGAATTTACGAACGCTCAACACTCGTTGAATATGGCCGGTGTCAGTAAACGTTGGCAAAAAAAAGTCAATTGTTGCCAGCAGCACAGTTGCAGTCACCAACGCTCTGTATAACATAAAACCAGCCTAACCAGCTCTGCTAGGGTGAGTAAAATGGTCAGAGTGAGCTGTTCTCTCATTTTTGACTGGAAGAAGCCAGCAAGATAGCCAACGTAGCTTGGGTGCTTGACTGCTGTTGTTAGGACAGAACGCTTGGATCAACCGATGCTGAATGGGTGTAGACAAAGAAGAAGTCTCCGGAGGTGTACCAAAACATTCAAAGGCAATTTTCTCAAAAGTGAGGTTACAAGTTTATCAACTTTCAAAGCAGATTACTTTCCCATTGTTCCTCAACTGTAGTGTATGATATAAAATGTTCTAGCTCTGAGTCTCTACTTTTATCCAATGTAAAAAACACAATTTCAAATGTTGCTACATAAGACCAAATCGAGCCAATCGGTCACATATATAATTCACAAGTGATAGGCTAATATTGTCACCCATCAGACTATTCTTGATTTAATCTTTACATATAATCAATAATATATGTGTGAAATTTGTTTTGATTTAGAATGGACCATTATCATGCACCTGTATCGAAACAGGGGCAGCGGGAAAAAATACATGTCATCTATGCACTTAAATAGCGAATGGAGGACACTTTTCCCCGTGGTTTATTTTCATGCCAGCCAGGTAGGCTATACTCCTGTTGTAAATATAAGCAATGTGCTTAATATTAGGAAAGTTGAGAAATAAATATAGTAGGCCTACTAGCCTATAGAAAGCTGATGGGATCCTCCTCTTTTTATTAGCTGCCATCACTCTGTTTTCTCCCGCAATTCCATAGCCTATAGAAATGTTGGGCAACATCAGCTCATGGGCTCTCATGAAGTGTTTGATTAGATCTTCAAATACATTTGCATTGATGTCCGAGTGATTAGAGGGACAATAGAGTGCTGAGTACCAGGCAGTTAGCAAGTTTGGTAGGCTACTAATGACCAGCAGCAGCATCAGAGCTTGGAGAAGCCTAATTACTGTGACTAAACGGTCATGTGGAATTTGACTGCCTTCATGACTTGTGACCACCGGTGTGGCGGTAATACGGTCACCGCAACAGCCCTACACACACTCACCCACACACACACAACACATTCCCGGGAATGAAGACTGCTCTAATATCCAGGTTTCAGCAAGATCAGGTATGATCTGATGAATGTGGTCAGATCATACCTGAAGCTGAAATAAATACCATCTCTCAACTTTGAATCTTTGCAAAAGTCTCCCACTGACGTCAATGAATGATTTACCCGAAAGTCTGATCTCAACTTTGAATCGGACCATACTATATATGTGGCCCATGCAGGAATCAACCCCACATTTCTGCTGTTACAAACAGCACTCTCCAACCAACCGACTGAGCCATTGAAACAACCATAGACATGTAATGATGTAATTGATCATGTCATTCGCCCCTCTGACCCAGACTGCCTGACTGTGGATCTGTGGAAACTTCCTGTCGTCACACAATAGAGAGATTCATACAGAATGGGGGAACCTCATCTGTAAAATACAGGGCAGCATCCCAGTGATGATGAATAATGCATGTATAGGGCCCTAGAAAATCTGTTGTATTTTTTTGCCTAATTCCGTTTTGTTTTTCCAGGTTTAGACTTTTTCGCTCTCAAAAAATATTTATTTTATAGAAAAACAACAAAATTGGATGTTCTAAGTCCACAACAATACTTAAAACCACACCAGGAGACCACTTTTGAGGTCTGGGAAAAATCTAATGAAATAAAACAATCAAATAAATCTGTAATTTTAATTCAAGTGCTCACCAGCAAGAGACATGTTTGGTTTAGCGGTGCTTCTGTAGCACACATATGATTGCAGAGTTTGATAAAGAAATCGCAAATGGATTGATGCAAATAATCATGATATCATCCTGCCAGGTTGGCATAAACTACTTTGTAGTTACAATTTAATTGAGAAAGTTTTTGGGAAAGCCTTTCCATTTACCAGTTGACGGTTATCATTAGCATCATCGCTAATGGCTACACAAAGTAGATAAACGCTCACACACAGGGGCATCCGCGTTGCCTCTACAGAAATTTTAAGGGAAAATATGAATGACTGATGCATTTTGTTAATGTCTTATGATAATCTTGGGCAAATGTATTACTTTTCTAATAAGTTCAATGCATTTAGTAAATGTCCTACTAAGTTCAATACATTTTTGAATATTGAATTCCGTTTTAATGTCTCGATTCCGTGATTCCGTCCACATCACAGATTTTATAGTGCCCTAGGTGTCATGACTCTAGGGAGACCCCTGTGGTCCCGGGCTATCTAGGTGCTGGTGTTTTCCATATGGAGGATTCCCCTCAGTCTAGGTGCTGGTGTTTTCCCTATGGAGGATTCCCCTCAGTCTAGGTGCTGGTGTTTTCCATATGGAGGATTCCCCTCAGTCTAGGTGCTGGTGTTTTCCATATGGAGGATTCCCCTCAGTCTAGGTGCTGGTGTTTTCCATATGGAGGATTCCCCTCAGTCTAGGTGCTGGTGTTTTCCCTATGGAGGATTCCCCTCAGTCTAGGTGCTGGTGTTTTCCATATGGAGGATTCCCCTCAGTCTAGGTGCTGGTGTTTTCCCTATGGAGGATTCCCCTCAGTCTAGGTGCTGGTGTTTTCCCTATGGAGGATTCCCCTCAGTCTAGGTGCTGGTGTTTTCCCTATGGAGGATTCCCCTCAGTCTAGGTGCTGGTGTTTTCCCTATGGAGGATTCCCCTCAGTCTAGGTGCTGGTGTTTTCCCTATGGAGGATTCCCCTCAGTCTAGGTGCTGGTGTTTTCCATATGGAGGATTCCCCTCAGTCTAGGTGCTGGTGTTTTCCATATGGAGGATTCCCCTCAGTCTAGGTGCTGGTGTTTTCCATATGGAGGATTCACCTCAGTCTAGGTGCTGGTGTTTTCCATATGGAGGATTCCCCTCAGTCTATGTGCTGGTGTTTTCCCTATGGAGGATTCCCCTCAGTCTAGGTGCTGGTGTTTTCCATATGGAGGATTCCCCTCAGTCTAGGTGCTGGTGTTTTCCATATGGAGGATTCCCCTCAGTCTAGGTGCTGGTGTTTTCCATATGGAGGATTCCCCTCAGTCTATGTGCTGGTGTTTTCCCTATGGAGGATTCCCCTCAGTCTAGGTGCTGGTGTTTTCCATATGGAGGATTCCCCTCAGTCTAGGTGCTGGTGTTTTCCCTATGGAGGATTCCCCTCAGTCTAGGTGCTGGTGTTTTCCATTTGGAGGATTCCCCTCAGTCTATGTGCTGTTGTTTTCCCTATGGAGGATTCCCCTCAGTCTAGGTGCTGGTGTTTTCCCTATGGAGGATTCCCCTCAGTCTAGGTGCTGGTGTTTTCCATATGGAGGATTCCCCTCAGTCTATGTGCTGGTGTTTTCCCTATGGAGGATTCCCCTCAGTCTAGGTGCTGGTGTTTTCCATTTGGAGGATTCCCCTCAGTCTATGTGCTGGTGTTTTCCATATGGAGGATTCCCCTCAGTCTATGTGCTGGTGTTTTCCATATGGAGGATTCCCCTCAGTCTATGTGCTGGTGTTTTCCCTATGGAGGATTCCCCTCAGTCTAGGTGCTGGTGTTTTCCATATGGAGGATTCCCCTCAGTCTAGGTGCTGGTGTTTTCCATATGGAGGATTCCCCTCAGTCTAGGTGCTGGTGTTTTCCCTATGGAGGATTCCCCTCAGTCTAGGTGCTGGTGTTTTCCATATGGAGGATTCCCCTCAGTCTAGGTGCTGGTGTTTTCCATATGGAGGATTCCCCTCAGTCTAGGTGCTGGTGTTTTCCATATGGAGGATTCCCCTCAGTCTAGGTGCTGGTGTTTTCCCTATGGAGGATTCCCCTCAGTCTAGGTGCTGGTGTTTTCCCTATGGAGGATTCCCCTCAGTCTAGGTGCTGGTGTTTTCCCTATGGAGGATTCCCCTCAGTCTAGGTGCTGGTGTTTTCCCTATGGAGGATTCCCCTCAGTCTAGGTGCTGGTGTTTTCCATATGGAGGATTCCCCTCAGTCTAGGTGCTGGTGTTTTCCATATGGAGGATTCCCCTCAGTCTAGGTGCTGGTGTTTTCCCTATGGAGGATTCCCCTCAGTCTAGGTGCTGGTGTTTTCCCTATGGAGGATTCCCCTCAGTCTAGGTGCTGGTGTTTTCCCTATGGAGGATTCCCCTCAGTCTAGGTGCTGGTGTTTTCCCTATGGCTCATTAGTGTGGGAGGGATAGAACACTGGGGGCCACACAGACACACTGGGCCACATTAAGTCAGACTAATAAATCTATTTCAGGCCCTATACCCCATCCCCATCTCAGGCCCTATACGTCAGCCCCATCATATTCCCATCACCATCCCCAACTCCAGCACAAGACTGAGGTAATGGTCTTAGTCATGCTGCCATGGGCGTACAGTAATTATCTGTGATGTCAACCATAATCCCATCAACCCCTGCTGGTGATGTCACTGACCCTGTTGGGTGTGTGCGATATGGGTACATAAAACACATACACACAGTTACACGCACACTCACAAATTCCTTTGTATTTTGTATTTCATGGAAAGGTATGCCGTGTTCCTTTATTTGTAGTCATAATGGCATGACCAGCATGTACAGGAAAGGTATGCAGCTGTGAGTGGAGTCTTTGGTAGGATGCCACATTTCCCACATATTTTCTCAATTTTTATGGGAAAAAACTCAAATAGAAATCAAACACTTGGAATACTTTAAGCATCTGTTTTATGGTTACTATTGTACCTTTGCAAAAAGAACTGCAACTTATGTCTCTGTTACTGCTACCACAATGAATACAACTACTACAGTGCTACTACTTCCATCGGTATTACTTCAAATACTGCAGTGTAGCACTTATATCATAGATTTGATTTGATCATTTCTATTAACAGTAAGCCTATGGGGTTGGCTACTGTATGATTGTCCACTCATGTCCAATAGCCATATCTGAACCTTTCACAAACACTTCTAGGTTCTTCATAGTGATCTCCTCCTTCACCTAGTCTGCTCTGACAAGAGCTCTTCTGGGTCCTTGAAGGGTTGAACATTCAGTCCTAAGAGCCTGTTCTTTAAACAACATCTAATTCCGCAAAGACAAATGTTTTAGAATACTCTGAATACTTTGCATGTGGAGATCAAAGAATTCACATTCTCTGTTGTTTGAATGTATATGGTGTTTACTTAGCTAAAAGGCATGTGAATGTTTTGGGCTGAGGTATTCCTGGCGAAGATTGATTTCAATACCGCAGGGAGTACTTGTTTCTAATTTGCTTTCGCAGTGGTATTGATCTGTAAGGGCCTATGGAGAGAAATATGGTGGGTGGTGATGGCCGGGGCTAAAGCCTCATTTGTGTCGTGGGAGAATGACTTAGAAGTGATCTGCGTTTAACTGATTGCCCAGGAAATCTTTACCATATGGGGATAGGCAGGAAAGTTCAACAGTAGTGTTCCCACATCCAATAATTATCTAAGAGCAGGATACAGACAATGCAATATAAAAATAATAGAAATACCGGTACAATGAAGTATGCTGCTCTATAGTTCAATACCAATACAATGAAGTATGCTGCTGTATAGTTCAATACCAATACAATTAATTATGCTGCTGTATTGTTCAATACCGGTACAATGAATTATGCTGCTGTATAGTTCAATACCAGTAAAATGAAGTATGCTACTGTACAGTTCAATGCCGGTACAATTAATTATGCTGCTGTATAGTTCAATACCTGTACAATGAAGTATGCTGCTGTATAGTTTGATACCAATACAATGAAGTATGCTGCTGTATAGTTCAATAACGGTACAATGAAGTATGCTACTGTATACTTCAATACCGGTACAATGAAGTATGCTACTATATAGTTCAATACCGGTAAAATGAAGTATGCTACTGTATAGTTCAATGCCGGTACAATGAAGTATGCTACTGTATAGTTCAATCCCGGTACAATTAAGTATGCTGCTGTATAGTTCGATACCAATACAATGAAGTATGCTGCTGTATAGTTCAATAACGGTACAATTAAGTATGCTACTGTATACTTCAATACCGGTACAATTAAGTATGCTACTATATAGTTCATTACCAGTAAAATTAAGTATGCTACTGTATACTTCAATACCGGTACAATGAAGTATGCTACTATAGAGTTCAATACCGGTAAAATGAAGTATGCTACTGTATAGTTCAATGCCGGTACAATGAAGTATGCTACTGTATAGTTCAATCCCGGTACAATGAAGTATGCTGCTGTATAGTTCGATACCAATACAATGAAGTATGCTGCTGTATAGTTCAATAACGGTACAATGAAGTATGCTACTGTATACTTCAATACCGGTACAATTAAGTATGCTACTATATAGTTCATTACCAGTAAAATTAAGTATGCTACTGTAGAGTTCAATGCCGGTACAATGAAGTATGCTCCTGTATAGTTCAATACCGGTACAATGAAGTATGCTACTGTATAGTTCAATCCCGGTACAATGAAGTATGCTGCTGTATAGTTCGATACCAATACAATGAAGTATGCTGCTGTATAGTTCAATAACGGTACAATGAAGTATGCTACTGTATACTTCAATACCGGTACAATGAAGTATGCTACTATATAGTTCATTACCGGTAAAATGAAGTATGCTACTGTATAGTTCAATGCCGGTACAATGAAGTATGCTCCTGTATAATTCAATACCGGTAAAAGGAATTATGCTACTGTATAGTTCAATGCCGGTACAATGAAGTATGCTGCTGTATAGTTCAATACCAGTACAATTAAGTATGCTACTATATAGTTCAATCCTGGTACAATGAAGCATGCTATTGTATAGTTTAATACCGGTACAATGAAGCATGCTATTGTATAGTTCAATGCCGGTACAATGAAGTATGGTACTGTATAGTTCAATGCCGGTACAATGAAGTATGCTCCTGTATAGTTCAATACCGGTACAATTAAGTATGCTACTGTATTATTCAATCCTAGTACAATGAAGTATGCTGCTGTATAGTTCGATACCAATACAATGAAGTATGCTGCTGTATAGTTCAATGCCGGTACAATGAAGTATGCTCCTGTATAGTTCAATACCGGTACAATGAAGTATGCTACTGTATAGTTCAATACCGGTACAATGAAGTATGCTGCTGTATAGTTCAATACCGGTACAATGAAGTATGCTACTGTATAGTTCAATGCCGGTACAATGAAGTATGCTACCGTATAGTTAAATACCGGTACAATGAAGTATTCTACTGTATAGTTCAATACCGGTACAATGAAGTATGCTACTGTATAGTTCAATACCAGTACAATTAAGTATGCTACTATATAGTTCAATCCCGGTACAATGAAGCATGCTATTGTATAGGTTAATACCGGTACAATGAAGCATGCTATTGTATAGTTCAATACAGGTACAATGAAGTATGCAACTGTATAGTTCAATACAGGTACAATGAAGTATGCTACTGTATAGTTCAATACCGGTACAATGAAGTATGCTACTGTATAGTTCAATACCAGTACAATTAAGTATGCTACTATATAGTTCAATCCCGGTACAATGAAGCATGCTATTGTATAGTTTAATACCGGTACAATGAAGCATGCTATTGTATAGTTCAATATAGGTACAATGAAGTATGCAACTGTATAGTTCAATACAGGTACAATGAAGTATGCTACTGTATAGTTCAATGCCGGTACAATGAAGTATGCTACCGTATAGTTAAATACCGGTACAATGAAGTATTCTACTGTATAGTTCAATACCGGTACAATGAAGTATGCTACTGTATAGTTCAATACCAGTACAATTAAGTATGCTACTATATAGTTCAATCCCAGTACAATGAAGCATGATATTGTATAGTTTAATACCGGTACAATGAAGCATGCTATTGTATAGTTCAATACAGGTACAATGAAGTATGCAACTGTATAGTTCAATACAGGTACAATGAAGTATGCTACTGTATAGTTCAATAGCGGTACAATGAAGTATGCTACTGTATAGTTCAATACCAGTACAATTAAGTATGCTACTATATAGTTCAATCCCGGTACAATGAAGCATGCTATTGTATAGTTTAATACCGGTACAATGAAGCATGCTATTGTATAGTTCATTACAGGTACAATGAAGTATGCAACTGTATAGTTCAATACAGGTACAATGAAGTATGCTACTGTATAGTTCAATGCCGGTACAATGAAGTATGCTACCGAATAGTTAAATACCGGTACAATGAAGTATTCTACTGTATAGTTCAATACCGGTACAATGAAGTATGCTACTGTATAGTTCAATACCAGTACAATTAAGTATGCTACTATATAGTTCAATCCCGGTACAATGAAGCATGCTATTGTATAGTTTAATACCGGTACAATGAAGCATGCTATTGTATAGTTCAATACAGGTACAATGAAGTATGCAACTGTATAGTTCAATACAGGTACAATGAAGTATGCTACTGTATAGTTCAATACCGGTACAATGAAGTATGCTACTGTATAGTTCAATACCAGTACAATTAAGTATGCTACTATATAGTTCAATCCCGGTACAATGAAGCATGCTATTGTATAGTTTAATACCGGTACAATGAAGCATGCTATTGTATAGTTCAATACAGGTACAATGAAGTATGCAACTGAATAGTTCAATACAGGTACAATGAAGTATGCTACTGTATAGTTCAATGCCGGTACAATGAAGTATGCTACCGTATAGTTAAATACCGGTACAATGAAGTATTCTACTGTATAGTTCAATACCGGTACAATGAAGTATGCTACTGTATAGTTCAATACCAGTACAATTAAGTATGCTACTATATAGTTCAATCCCGGTACAATGAAGCATGCTATTGTATAGTTTAATACCGGTACAATGAAGCATGCTATTGTATAGTTCAATACAGGTACAATGAAGTATGCAACTGTATAGTTCAATACAGGTACAATGAAGTATGCTACTGTATAGTTCAATGCCGGTACAATGAAGCATGCTATTGTATAGTTTAATACCGGTACAATGAAGCATGCTATTGTATAATTCAATACCGGTAAAAGGAATTATGCTACTGTATAGTTCAATGCCGGTACAATGAAGTATGCTGCTGTATAGTTCAATACCAGTACAATTAAGTATGCTACTATATAGTTCAATCCTGGTACAATGAAGCATGCTATTGTATAGTTTAATACCGGTACAATGAAGCATGCTATTGTATAGTTCAATGCCGGTACAATGAAGTATGGTACTGTATAGTTCAATGCCGGTACAATGAAGTATGCTCCTGTATAGTTCAATACCGGTACAATTAAGTATGCTACTGTATTATTCAATCCTAGTACAATGAAGTATGCTGCTGTATAGTTTGATACCAATACAATGAAGTATGCTGCTGTATAGTTCAATGCCGGTACAATGAAGTATGCTCCTGTATAGTTCAATACGGTACAATGAAGTATGCTACTGTATAGTTCAATACCGGTACAATGAAGTATGCTGCTGTATAGTTCAATACCGGTACAATGAAGTATGCTACTGTATAGTTCAATGCCGGTACAATGAAATATGCTACCGTATAGTTAAATACCGGTACAATGAAGTATTCTACTGTATAGTTCAATACCGGTACAATGAAGTATGCTACTGTATAGTTCAATACCAGTACAATTAAGTATGCTACTATATAGTTCAATCCCGGTACAATGAAGCATGCTATTGTATAGGTTAATACCGTACAATGAAGCATGCTATTGTATAGTTCAATACAGGTACAATGAAGTATGCAACTGTATAGTTCAATACAGGTACAATGAAGTATGCTACTGTATAGTTCAATACCGGTACAATGAAGTATGCTACTGTATAGTTCAATACCAGTACAATTAAGTATGCTACTATATAGTTCAATCCCGGTACAATGAAGCATGCTATTGTATAGTTTAATACCGGTACAATGAAGCATGCTATTGTATAGTTCAATATAGGTACAATGAAGTATGCAACTGTATAGTTCAATACAGGTACAATGAAGTATGCTACTGTATAGTTCAATGCCGGTACAATGAAGTATGCTACCGTATAGTTAAATACCGGTACAATGAAGTATTCTACTGTATAGTTCAATACCGGTACAATGAAGTATGCTACTGTATAGTTCAATACCAGTACAATTAAGTATGCTACTATATAGTTCAATCCCAGTACAATGAAGCATGATATTGTATAGTTTAATACCGGTACAATGAAGCATGCTATTGTATAGTTCAATACAGGTACAATGAAGTATGCAACTGTATAGTTCAATACAGGTACAATGAAGTATGCTACTGTATAGTTCAATAGCGGTACAATGAAGTATGCTACTGTATAGTTCAATACCAGTACAATTAAGTATGCTACTATATAGTTCAATCCCGGTACAATGAAGCATGCTATTGTATAGTTTAATACCGGTACAATGAAGCATGCTATTGTATAGTTCATTACAGGTACAATGAAGTATGCAACTGTATAGTTCAATACAGGTACAATGAAGTATGCTACTGTATAGTTCAATGCCGGTACAATGAAGTATGCTACCGAATAGTTAAATACCGGTACAATGAAGTATTCTACTGTATAGTTCAATACCGGTACAATGAAGTATGCTACTGTATAGTTCAATACCAGTACAATTAAGTATGCTACTATATAGTTCAATCCCGGTACAATGAAGCATGCTATTGTATAGTTTAATACCGGTACAATGAAGCATGCTATTGTATAGTTCAATACAGGTACAATGAAGTATGCAACTGTATAGTTCAATACAGGTACAATGAAGTATGCTACTGTATAGTTCAATACCGGTACAATGAAGTATGCTACTGTATAGTTCAATACCAGTACAATTAAGTATGCTACTATATAGTTCAATCCCGGTACAATGAAGCATGCTATTGTATAGTTTAATACCGGTACAATGAAGCATGCTATTGTATAGTTCAATACAGGTACAATGAAGTATGCAACTGAATAGTTCAATACAGGTACAATGAAGTATGCTACTGTATAGTTCAATGCCGGTACAATGAAGTATGCTACCGTATAGTTAAATACCGGTACAATGAAGTATTCTACTGTATAGTTCAATACCGGTACAATGAAGTATGCTACTGTATAGTTCAATACCAGTACAATTAAGTATGCTACTATATAGTTCAATCCCGGTACAATGAAGCATGCTATTGTATAGTTTAATACCGGTACAATGAAGCATGCTATTGTATAGTTCAATACAGGTACAATGAAGTATGCAACTGTATAGTTCAATACAGGTACAATGAAGTATGCTACTGTATAGTTCAATGCCGGTACAATGAAGTATGCTACCGTATAGTTCAATACCGGTACAATGAAGTATGCAACTGTATAGTTCAATACAGGTACAATGAAGTATGCTACTGTATAGTTCAATACCGGTACAATGAAGTATGCTACTGTATAGTTCAATACCAGTACAATTAAGTATGCTACTATATAGTTCAATCCCGGTACAATGAAGCATGCTATTGTATAGTTTAATACCGGTACAATGAAGCATGCTATTGTATAGTTCAATACCAGTACAATTAAGTATGCTACTATATAGTTCAATCCCGGTACAATGAAGCATGCTATTGTATAGTTTAATACCGGTACAATGAAGCATGCTATTGTATAGTTCAATACAGGTACAATGAAGTATGCAACTGTATAGTTCAATACAGGTACAATGAAGTATGCTACTGTATAGTTCAATACCGGTACAATGAAGTATGCTACTGTATAGTTCAATACCAGTACAATTAAGTATGCTACTATATAGTTCAATCCCGGTACAATGAAGCATGCTATTGTATAGTTTAATACCGGTACAATGAAGCATGCTATTGTATAGTTCAATACAGGTACAATGAAGTATGCAACTGTATAGTTCAATACAGGTACAATGAAGTATGCTACTGTATAGTTCAATGCCGGTACAATGAAGTATGCTACCGTATAGTTAAATACCGGTACAATGAAGTATTCTACTGTATAGTTCAATACCGGTACAATGAAGTATGCTACCGTATAGTTCAATACCGGTACAATGAAGTATGCTACCGTATAGTTCAATACCGGTACAATGAAGTATGCTACTGTATAGTTCAATACCGGTACAATGAAGTATGCTACCGTATAGTTAAATACCGGTACAATGAATACTATACCATACTGGTTAACATACTGTATGTTAGTAAGACCTGTACTATTAAAAACAAAAATAAATAAATGTTAAGAGGACTTCATTGGTCCTCTGTAGCTCAATTGGTAGAGCATGGCGCTTGTAACGCCAGGGTAGTTAGTTCGGGACCACACATACGTAAAAATGTATGCACACATGACTGTACGTCACTTTGGATAAAAGCGTCTGCTAAATGGCATATTATATTATTATAAGTAGGCATTGGTCTGAAGCCATTCAAGAAAGGAGATACACATGAGCACCACAATGCCTACTCCACCCATGCTCTAACAAGGTTTTCCAGCACACAGCTTTGACCTTCTACAGTATCTATGTTTGTGTATTGTACTTCAAACAATGTGTATACAGGTTGTTTAGGATTCAAACCTTCTCAAACACCCTAATTCAAACTCTTAGAAGAGGTGTTCTCACAATAATGTGATTTGTACCACAGTGTTAGATTCTTTATACACCAATCCCATTCCACTACCTTTCCAAATTATATGAAGTCAAGCGTTGCTTTTATCATTTTACATTTTAGTCATTTAGCAGACGCTTTTATCCAGAGCGACTTACAGTTAGTGAGTGCATACATTTCCATACTTTTTTTTTTCATACTGGCCCCCTGTGGGAATCGAACCCACAACCCTGGTGTTGCAAACGCCATGCTCTACCAACTGAGCTACACGGGGCCTATACTTACAAGATCCTCATGCTAGATTGAGCGAGCTGTTTTGTCTTGTTGTAATGTGGTGCCTGCCTGTATAGGCGTTAGCGAAGGACACTGGGTGTTAACTAGCTAGTAAACTAGGACTCCGGTACACAGCAGGTGGGATAGGTAGCTAGTTAACTAACGATAGCTAGGACACCGGTAGACAGTGTCCTTCGTCCTTGCCTGTCGTACACTGTTTTTCCGCAGTTCTGTTAACGACAGCGAGGGCAGGTGTTTGGCAGGCGTTAGCGAAGGACACTGGGTACTAGCTAGCTAGTTAGCTAGCTAACTAGGATGCCGTTACACAGCATGCGGGATACGTAGCTAGCTCGCACACCGGTAGACAGTGTACTTCGTCCCCGCCTGTTGGGCACTGTTTTCCCGCAGTTCACAGCAGGCGGTAGCAAGCTAGATGCAGGACGCTCCGAATTGCAGGCCACAATCACACACTATTGGCAAGACGCACGCAGTAGCACACACACCACAGTCCCTGTCCATTACCACTCAATGATGCTCTTTTAAAGAGCCACCTAATAATTGAAAATAAGCAGACACCGTGCGTGCTTATTATGTCTCCTCCAAGACGTGAACCCAGGACCTTCAGATTCCATGGACATTAACGCTTACGCTACGAACCCTGTCATGAACACATTATATTGACACTATTTAAATGAACAGTCTGGAGATGACAGGAAGCTTTTGTTGTTTTTCATTCACTCAATACTGATTGAACGTTTATTTATCTTGTTTGGTTAAAAAAAAACTAAATCAGTTGATGTGTTGACAACAGTCACATACTGTAGCTAACCAAGTTAGCAAGCATGGTGCTTTCTTTTGACTGCGCAAAGGTTGAGCAAGCAAGCAATGATATTGGTGTTGTTTAACCTGGGTGCACCCGCACCCCTCTGGCTACTTTTTACTTGGATGGCAACTTCAGGTTTTTGGGAATACATTGAAAAGTATCTTGACACTGTGTTGATCAGTCAGTGTACATTTGGATTATAATGGCAAGAAGAAAATTGCATTGACAGAGGAGGGAGCGTACTGAATCAATGCATATGGTAAGAGCTGTAATGTTAGCTAGCTACATTAGTAAGCAAGCCATGTTGACTAGTGTCTGGAGTAACGTTAACGTTAGATGAGCAATGCCCATTGCATGTATTATACATTTTGCAGTGTGGCAGTTTCCCAAAGGTTGGTGTTGACTATGAATATTACTTAGCTAGCTAGCTAGCTGGCTTTGTGGAAGAATGTGGGCAATATGGTCAACATTGAGTTGTGCCGGGGCATCGCGATCTGTCCATACAGCTAATGTTACAGCCTTGTTAGCTTGTAGCTAACTAGCTAACATTACTGGCTAATGTTAGTTGGCTAGCTAACTAACAATAGTAGCCAAGGACGTTCGCTATCTTATTTGTGCTTATTTGTTTGTGCTCTGATTACACGCAAGTGTCAAGGCCAACAGTTTACACAGATGACTTCAGCCATGTGAAAAACCTTTCATAGCTTCCTTTGTTTGTAGCTTGCCTTTCAACCGACTGGTGTTAGCTAGCTATTAGCGCTGTTGCTGTGCAACCCAAGTGCTTTGTTCCGGTTTTAGAACTCTGCGATTTGGAGGAAAATATGTTAGCATTGTCAGAAATGCTACAAAAAGGTAGCATATCGTTGGTTCTTGATGGAAAGAAATGAGCATATGAGAGCGCTAAATTATAAATGTATTAAAAACTGTTGCCCCTACAAACGTATTCAGTCCGAAATGTGGCAAGTCTAATGGTCACTTTATGGACGCTGTAGTCCCATTCTTATCCAACGCCTAGATATTGAGCTAGGTCGTGGCAAGACATTTTCTTTTTTTCCCCAACGCTAACGACCCAGTTAAAAGTCCTGTATGTGGTTCTCGGTAACGGCCGGACGGCTCATGAGGCGGGGACTGTGTTGTGTACGTCCAATCAAGTTGATTTGCGAATTTTCATCGACATTGGTGTTATATTGCTGTAGCTCAGTTGGTAGAGCATGGTGCTTGCAACGCCAGGGTTTTGGGTTCGTTTCCCACAGGGGGCCAGTATGAAAATGTATGCACTCACTAACTGTAAGTCGCTCTGGATAAGAGCATCTGCTAAATGACTAAAATGTAAATGTAAATATTGGCTTAGATATGATTGTAGGGAGATTTAACATTGAGCTTCAACCAATGCATATACTATTGTGGTGTTTACCCCTAAAATGATTATTTCATTCAATGTTTATACAAAATATATTACATTTCAATAGAGAATTGCGTTAAAAAAAACAATAGTCCAAACACTATGTCTCTACCATATATGGTTCACAAGTTAAAGACTATTTACTCAGAGAATTTAGCATGATTAGAGTGAATAGAATGTCATTATGGCCAAGGTCAAAATGTGGTCGCTGCTCAATAGAACTCTGTCACTGCTCTGCGGGCAGAACGGCGCTAACTTCGAACATCAACTGACAAGCTAGCTAGTGGCTGCAGGTTCCTGTGTGATAACATGTTTAGTTTTTTATGAAATCCGTGGAATACAAAACAAAATTGGGTCGATACATTTACTAATTTACAAAGCTAACAGACTGAATTCAAATATCTACCCTCCCCAAAGACAATCTGCTGCAGTTGTCATGGTGTATTTCTGAATATTTCAGTTTAAATCACAATAGAAACGTCCCCTCTCAATATTGATTGACCGGAGTTGGAGGAATAGAAAGCCACGGATCTGGTGATGAAAATGCCGAGGGTATCAAGTTGATTTTAATTGGTGCAAACTGTGGAAACACCTCCAAATGTTACCACCTCCCAATGCCGAAAAATGGAGAAGATACAACCAAGAGCTGGGCCGGTTTAAACTAGCAGCGGACACAACACACTAACATTCTTTTTTAATCAACACTTGTAAGTACAAGCATACTAAGGTTATAATATTGTAGAGAACAATCTAATGATTAGTTGAATGTGATTCATAATGACATAGTGCATTAATTTAGTAGCACCCTCTTGAATTTACCTGTATTTCACTACTTTCTAGAGAAGTGAGTGAATGCCCTACATAATGTATGTTAGTAAGCCCTGGTGTGTTGTTATGACCTGGAGGCCTCTGAGGCATGAATGGTGTGTATTATGGAGCGTGGTTCCCTAATGCAAAAACATGCACACACGTACACAAACACACAGACCAATGCAAGTAAGGACACACACACACATACACACACACACACACACACACACACACACACACACACACACACACACACACACACACACACACACACACACAATTTCTCTCTGCCTTTAATGAGGCCCTCTGCAGCTGTTAACCCCTGCCCTTGCCTGTATAACTCATGTGACCTGCTAAGGGACCGGAGGGTCTGCTGGCATGATGCTCGCTGCTGTACCCATAGTTGGTCACTTCCCAGGACTGGAGGAGAGCTCCATGGCTATTCCCTAGGACACCATCTTGACTTGGACGTGAAATCCCATTGGGGATGTTTAACGGTGATGGATATGTCGACATACTGTAAATGGTTGATATACTGTAAATTGAGACATTTTGTGACTAAACTTAAGAAAAAGAAGAAGAAATGATATTACCAAACAAAGATAAATGACATAAAACACAATGGAAAAAATACCTTAAATTCTAACATGGGCAGAAAATTCAATTCACCTCCATCATTCATTGAAGTTGATGGGTCATTTATTACAAAACCTTTCGACATTGCCAATCAGGTAGCTTAGTGGTTAAGAGCGTTGTGCCAGTAACCGAAAGGTTGCTGTTCTAATCCCTGAGCCGACTAGGTGAAAAATCTGTCGATGTGCCCTTGAGCAAGGCACTTAACCCTAATTCCTCCTGTAAGTCGCTCTGGATGAGAGCATCTGCTAAATGACTAAAATGTAATGTCAATGACTATTTCACTAGTAAAGTGGAAAAACTCAGAAGTTAAATGACAACAGTGAACCATCATATGTTTAGCATAAAATATCTAATAATGAAAGATAAGGATTGCTGTTTTGAATTTGGTCAAGTTAGTGTGGGAGAGTGGAAAATATATTGTTATCCATCAATAATGATAAGCCACCAGGTATAGCCAACCTTGATGGGAAACTATTGAGAATGGTAGCAGACAGATATCTTTAACCAAATCCTAAAGGAGTGTGTGTATCCACAGGCGTGGAAGGAATGGTAGCAGACAGATATCTTTAACCAAATCCTAAAGGAGTGTGTGTATCCACAGGCGTGGAAGGAATGGTAGCAGACAGATATCTTTAACCAAATCCTAAAGGAGTGTGTGTATCCACAGGCGTGGAAGGAATGGTAGCAGACAGATATCTTTAACCAAATCCTAAAGGAGTGTGTGTATCCACAGGCGTGGAAGGAATGGTAGCAGACAGATATCTTTAACCAAATCCTAAAGGAGTGTGTGTATCCACAGGCGTGGAAGGAATGGTAGCAGACAGATATCTTTAACCAAATCCTAAAGGAGTGTGTGTATCCACAGGCGTGGAAGGAATGGTAGCAGACAGATATCTTTAACCAAATCCTAAAGGAGTGTGTGTATCCACAGGCGTGGAAGGAAGCTCTCTGTAATTTCACTGCCTAAAAATAGTAAAGCACCGTTTGCTGGCTCTAACAGCCACCCAATCAGTTTGCCGCCTATTCTTAGTAAACTGATGTAGAGAATTGTGTTTGTGTATGCACACTCATGCACACTGTCACTCCAACACACACACAAACACTAACTCCATCATTTTCTCACACACACATAATATACACATACATTTATACTGACTGTACACACACGCACTCCCACTCACATACAATCATCATATACGCTGCTGCTAAGCTGTTTATCATATATCCTGATGCCTAGTCACCTTACCCTTATACATATCTACCTCTATCACTTCAGTATCCCTGCACATTGTTAATATGGTACTGGAACTGACTGACCCTGTATACTGTATAGTACAGCTTACTTACTTTCTCCTGTTCTTCTTATTTCTTATTTGTATTTCTTGTGTGTTTTTGTTCTACCTTGTGTTATTTTCAGTATTACATAGTTATTGATTACTGCATTGTTGGGGTTAGAGCTTGCAAGAAAGGCCTTTCACTGTACCTGTGCATGTGACATTAAAACTTGACTATGTATGCGGATGATTCCACACTACATGCCAGCACCCAAAGCCAGTTAGCTCACTGAAGTTCTAAATAAGGAGTTACAGTCAGTATCAGAATGGGTGATTCATAATAAACTGATCTTAAATACATCTAAAACTAAAAGCATTGTATTTTGTTCAAAACACTATCTAAGACCTAAAACCTCAATAAAGGGTGTGACCATTGAGCAAGTTGAGGAAGCTAAACTCCTACAGTATGTAAAATAAGTTGTTGTGAAGATGTCTGTTATAAAAAGATGTTCTGCGTTTTTTACACAATAATCAACTGTACTAGTTGTTAAGGCTCTGGTCTTGTCCCATCTTGATTACTGTCCGGTAATATGGTCAAGTGCAGCAAAGAAAGACCTAGCAAAGCTTCAGCTGGCTCAGAACAGAGTAGCACGCCTTGCCCTTAACTGCACATACATAACAACATCAACAGCATGCATGCCAGTCTTTCCTGGTTGAGATGAACTCCTTCTCTTCTAGTTTTCATGAGAAATATTACTGTAATGAAAATTCCAGATTGTCTGCATAAACAAATAACATTCAGCTCAGACACCCATACATACCCCACAAGACATGCCACCAGGGGTCTCTTCGCAGTCCCCAAGTCCAAAACGAATTCACGGCAACGCACAGTATTATATGATCGCATGGAACTCCTTCCATCTCCAATTACTCAAGCAAACAGCAAAATGACCTTTAAAAAACGGATTAAACATAATCTCATGGAATGGCGGGGACCGTGAGGGCACACACACACATACACACACACACACACACACACACACACTAACACACCATTTTTAGTTGTTGTGTTGTTTGCATTATGTTTTTGCATGCTAGCGAAACTACCTCTAACGTCCTTCAGACGACACAGAGACATACAAATGGTGTCCACAAGTTCATCTGCCTCTGGGGAAGTAGATAAAGGGACTCATTGCCATAATCCAGTAGTATCCCTTTAATTCTCTGAAACTACGAAGGTGTTCTTCATATAAAGGCCTCCTTCATGTAAAGGCCTCGTTACATAGAGGCCCTAACCAAGTAGAGCTGACCACTAGGCCTCCCAGAAAGAAAGAGGGAGAGAGAGAGAGAGAAAGAGAGAGGGGGAGAGAGAGAGAGAGAGAGAGAGAGAGAGAGAATGGAACCACACATTAGAAGAAGGTACAGCTAAGAGGAAATTGAGGGGATTTCTTTTGACAAAGGCATTGTAAATGAAAACCTTTCTACAGTTACCTCTATTTATTTTTCAATAAATAATTTACTAATTTCCCACTTAGCCCCCTGGGGCGAGGTGAGAGGATGCCATGCTAGTTCCTCTTGACAGAGCCCTTGTTTATCTGACATTGACAAGTTCACACACTGAAACAATCTCTGTCACATACCATGATACAACTGGGAAGCCTTGAGCTTGTAGCACGTTGTTGGAAATCGCCCCGAGCGCTGATTCATGGACTTTTTTTTGCTTTTATCCTCTGAATATTTTAGGTTAGAATTGGAGTGGGGCAAGGTGACCCTCCTGAAGATCTGCCTCAAGCGATAGTCAACCTGTATGACCAAAGCCTTTATACTGTAGATTCAAATTTGCTGAATCTTGTCATGTCTGTGAAGGAAATGAAATAATGGCTACGGAGGTGCCTGTGAACCCATGCCAAGAAGGTTAGGTGAGTAATGGCTGCTGGACAGGATTTAAAGGGTCAGGTGGCACATATACTCAGCAGTTATACTAGAGAACACATCTCAGCACCCTTATTATGCTCTAATGGTCAAACTATCAATCCATCCACTTCCTACTTGGAAGACAACCATTTCTGCCTTGTTCAGCCCACCTATTGTGTGCACTGACTGTCAAACTGAATAGGAGCATCTATCTGCTTATGCCTGCAGCCATATCAAGTCAAAACCGATAACCATATTTCCAGGGAGTTGTCTTTGACCCCATCCCAGGCAAACCAGCGACCCATGGACCCCTCTCATACGTTAGCAAAAAAAGTAATAATAATAATATTGTGTGTGTGTGTGTGTGTGTGTAAACAAAAATGTATGTCCAAGTCAAGAAAGCTTATCAGCAGCCAGAGGCACTTTCCACACTGGTAAACTATTAGTGGGAGCTTTTTCAAAGCCTCTGCCTATGAGTGTAATTTACTCAATGTTAGGAGTTGAGAAATAAAGTTGACATCATTAAAAATAAGACATTCTCCTCTTTTCTAATGTAGTAATTCAAAATTAGTTTATTCTAGCACTTTATATATACACTACCAGACAAAAGTTTGGACACACCTACTCATTCAAGGGTTTTTCTATATTAAAAATAAATAAATACATTGTAGAATAATAGTGAAGACATCAAAAATATGAAATAACACATATGGAATCATGTAGTAACCAAAACAGTGTTAAACAAATCAAAATATATTTTATATTTGAGATTCTTCAAATAGCCACCCTTTGCCTATGTTATTTCATAGTTTTGATGTCTTCACTATTATTCTACAATGTAAAAAATAGTAAAAATAAAGAAAAACCCTTGAATGAGTAGGTGTGTCCAAACTTTTGACAAGTACTGTATATATATTTGCGGACCCCCTGCAGTACCTCTGGGGACCCCTGGGGGGCTGCGGACCCTCGGTTGAATACCCTGGGTTAAGAACCAACACCAATGAATGTTGCATCGTCTGGCACTGGAGGTTGTTTTGCAAAGGCACAGACGTGTTTGGATTTTTCCCCCGCTTGGGACCTTTCCACAACGCTGGTTGATGCATGTCACACTATGGCCTGTTGCCTACAGCCCCGGGGCCAGCAAACACAGATAGTTGCAGGGATTCATTGGTGTTTGTCACGAACACCTGCGCCATAGCACTTCAAGGTAGAGAGTCAAACAGGTAATGTGTGCCATAGTCAAATAAGAAAACTACTAAACATGGTCATGTGAGTTCAAAACTCAGCATAAGACAACAAACATAAGACAACAAACCTAGGGTTCAAATAAGTTCCAGACTCAATAACAAAATGAGGACCAAAATTAAGGTTAAAAGGGATGCCATATTCAACATGAGACAACAAGATGAGGGATCAAACTCAGCAAAACAAAAAGGTCAGGGTTAATTCGGAAGCAATACTGGAGAAGACAACAAGGTTAGTAATGACTCCATTACTTTTCTTTGCAGCTGTATCTATTCTGTTTGGACTGAAAGCGTTTCACCTGCTACTGTCTTTCAATAGAAGACTGAAATGATTATCATATTTCATCACTTTTTGTAACAACGCCAGCCAGGACCCATTTCTTATGCTTTTAATCTCCCATCCGTTAATCAGTGATATCGGAGGGGAAACAAACAAAGCAGATTGCTGTAGTTACTTCAGATGTGATGTACTCCTCCTCCTAAGCCAAGGGAGAGGTCATTGAGTCGTCTGTGCTTATTCATTTGTCTTCTCATCTTTTCATTTACATCTCTGAATAAATATATACGTAATTTCCCTCTGCGGTCCCTGGGAGGCTAAACATGTACACTGAGTGTACAAAACACTAAGTACACCTTCCTAATATTGAGTGGAACCCCCTTCTTTTGCCCTCAGAGTAGCCTCAATTCGTCGGGGCATGGACTCTACAAGGTGTCGAAAGCGTTCCACAGGGATGCTGGCCCATGTTGACTCCAATGCTTCCCACAGTTGTGTCAAGTTGGCTGGATGTCCTTTGGGTGGTGGACCATTCTTGATACACACGGGAAACTGTGGAGCGTGAAAAACCCAGCAGCGTTGCAGTTCTAGTCTCAAACTGGTCCGTCTGGCACCTACAACCATACCCTGTTCAAAGGCTCTTAAATATTTTGTGTTGCCCATTCGCCCTCTAAATGGCACACATACACAATCTATGTCTCAATTGTCACAAGACTTAAACATCCTTCTTTAACCTGTATCCTCCCCTTCATCTACACCAGGGGTGTCAAACTCATTTTAGCTCAGGGGCCACATGGAGGAAAATCTATTCCCAAGTGGGCCGGACCGGAAAAATCATGGTATATATAACTTAAAAACAACAACTTCAGATTGTTTTCTTTGTTTTAATACGATCAACATACAACATAAAGCTGGAGGACAGTGTGTCCAAAATAGTACAAGCACAACATCACTATTAATCATAAAACACGTCAAGTTTATTTGAAAATTCTAAAGAAAAAGAACACACAAACACACAATGCCTCAGTGATTAACAGAACTGTTTCACAGATCACAGAACTATATCAGGGTGTCATTTCTCAGGCAGAAATGTAGATAAAAATAATGAAATCCTGTTCCCCAAACAAGTGCAAGAACCACAGAGTCAAGAATAGGTTAAATATACAAATAAAATAAAATCAATTAAAAACAATAGCACATCAACATAAAAACATATAAACATAAAGCTGGAGCCTGAGGACAGTGTCCAAAAGCACAACATCACTATTAATCATAAAACACCTCAAGTTATTTGAAAGTTCTGAGGACAAAGAACACACAAACACACAATGCCTCAGTGATTCACAGAAGTATATCACAGATCACAGAACTATATCAGGGTGTCATTTCTCAGGCAGAAATGTAGATAAAAATAATGAAATCCTGTTCCCCAAACAAGTGCAAGAACCACAGAGTCAAGAATAGGTTAAATATACAAATAAAATAAAATCTATTAAAAACAATAGCACATCAACATAAAAACATATAAACATAAATCTGAAAGCGTTGCTCAAACTCCCGTAACAGTCCCGTTATTTTATCTTTGAACCGCTTCATGTCTGCCACATGTTGGGTCGCGCACACATTTTTCAGACAGGGGAAGTGAGCTGCATCACCACCGGCAAGTTACGTCTCCCACAATGACAGCTTCAACTTGAAAGAACGTATGCTGTCATAATACTGCGTGACAACTTTGTTGCGCCCTTGCAGCTGTTTGTTCAAGTTATTCAGGTGCTCTGTAACATCCACCATAAATGCAAGGTCCTGCATCCATTCTGCGGAATGAAATTCTAACACTGGTTTGCCCTTTTCTTCCATGAACTGTTCAATTTCTTCTCGTAAATCAAAGAAACGCCTCAGCACAGCACCTCGGCTTAACCATCTTACCTCAGTGTGGTATGGCAGGCCATAGATGTGGTCTTTCTCTCTGAGAAGGCTGTCAAACTGACGGTGATTCAGGCTTCTGGATCGGATGAAATTAACAGTTTGGATGACCACCTTCATGATGTTATCCATCTTTAATGACTTGCAACACAAAGCCTCCTGGTGCAAAATACAGTGAAAAGTCAAAAAATCACGTCCTCCATTTGCAGATTGCACTTTCTCTCTGAACTTTGTCACAACGCCTGCTTTTTTCCCGATCATTGAGGGCGCACCATCTGTAGCCAGGCTGACAGCGCGGGACCAGTCCACTCCGACCCTGTCCAGTGCGCCGACGAGTGCGGTAAAAATATCAGCTGCTGTCGTTGTATCTGTCATCGGCACCAACTCCACGAACTCCTCGGTGACGGTCAATGTGTCATCAACTCTGCGGATGAAAATGGCCAGTTGTGCAACATCTGTAATGTCCGTGCTTTCATCAATTGCAACCGAAAACGCAATAAATGACTTTACTTTTTGCTTCAACTGGCTGTCCAAATCCACTGAAAGATCGGAAATCCTGTCTGCAACTGTGTTTCTTGTCAGGCTGATATTTGCAAAAGCCTGCCGCTTTTCAGGGCACACAATCTCCGCTGCCTTCATCATGCATGTTTTTACAAATTCACCCTCACTAAATGGTTTTGAAGCCACTGCGATTTCATTAGCAATGAGGTAGCTAGCTTTCACTGCAGCATCACTGATGTCTCGGCTGTGAGTAAACACAGACTGCTGTTTCTTCAGACCCGCCAACAGTTCATTCACCTTCTCTCATCTCCGCTGTCCTTGAAAGTTGTCATATTTGTCGGCATGAAGACTCACATAGTGGCGACGAAGGTTATATTCTTTCAGCACTGCAACATGCTCTGAACACACCAAACATACAGCTTTCCCATTCAATTCCGTGAATAAATAGGATGACCATTTTTCTTGGAACACTCTGCGTCCACTTTTCTCTTTTTTGACAGAGACATATTGGGGCAATGAGGGTGCCAAAGCACATAATGTTAAAAGTAGAAGCCGTAATAAATATTGCGGGCAAAACAAAGTAGCTCATTGGCTGCACGTGCTTGACCTACTTGCTCTGCCCCGGTATAAACAGTTTGCTTGCTTAACACAATTGCTATTGCGCCATCCAGTGGACGCAATTGGAAAAGCAGTTTATTTTATTGAAAAATTGCAGCGCATTTTTATACTTAACAAATTGTTTTTTTTTAATGTTTTTTTTTTGTTTTTTTTTATCATCTCGCGGGCCGGATTAAACCCGTTTGCGGGCCTGATCCGGCCCGCGGGCTGGACGTTTGACACCCCTGATCTACACTGATTGAAGTGGATTTAACAGGTGATATCAATAAGGGATCATAGCTTTCACCTGGATTCACCTGATCAGTCTATGTCATGGAAAGAGCAGGTTCCCTTAATGTTTTGTACACTCAGTGTATATAATTGGGACAATGAGACTATCAATCACCAAGTCCAGCAATTTCTCTAATCCAACATAATTGTGGCTAAATATAAGCGTATGATTCTCCCACGTTGGTGCTGTAAAGAACATTTCTGTCTGCAATGCTCAGACTTTACTGAGTATGCCCCAAAAGGACAATATCAATATGAAGAGTGTCTGTGAAGTACATTACACAGGGTTCTCACAGGTTAATGATTACCACTATCAGCCATGTGCTTTCAATCAGTGACTGATAAAGGATACTCACACTGAAACACTTACATCCATAGTAATTACCATTCAATGAATCATTCATTAAGAGCACGATGGCCTTACTCTATTATGGGGCCATAAGTCCCCCACCACATGACAAGAGGCCACGTCATAATGACCTGACTGAGACCTGATTTGACTGGTAAGCGATGAGTGCATACCGAAAACCTTCAAGAATGTTAAAAAGTAACAGGAAAACAATGGTTGATTGTCTGAGGGAAGCTGTCGCATTCAGCTTTACTTCCATCATATAACTCATGATATTACCCCCAATTATTATCCGTTGCAAAGTTTGCTAGAAAGAAGGATTACGAAAACAGAATACTATCCTTCTTGTGCGGCAGCAGGGATTTTGAGCCAAAGGACCACACCACGACCAACCTAACATAAATCGGTCTGATGTAATTATACGTGGTTCAAAATGTAATTACATTCGCTGACTGCTAGCGGCCTTGTTGTCTGAGGCGAAGAGGCAAGTTTGGGAGTCTCATGATATACCCATGAGTCTTTAAAGTGGTAATCTTATTGTCTAAGGTCTATTACCATGACAGGTATACAGGAGGCCTATGTCTGTCTGTCTGTCTGTCTGTCTGTCTGTCTGTCTATCAGTGGCGCAGAACATTCTGGAACCTGCCTAGAACATTCAACCAACACAACATCCATATTCAGTTAGATTGATGTTGTAATACAATATAGAATGCGTAGTATGCTCTGAACTGCATTGGGCTCCTGAGTGGCGCAGTGGTCTAAGGCACTGCATCTCAGTGCTTGAGGCATCACTACATTTGACATTATAGTAATTTAACAGACGCTCTTATCCAGAGCAACTTACAGTTAGTGAGTGCATACATTTTTCATACTGTCCCCCGTGGGAATCGAACCCACAACCCTGGCTTTGCAAGCGCCATGCTCTACCAACTGAGCTACAGGAGGCCCCAGACCCCCTGGTTCGATTCCAGGCTGCATCACAACCGGCCGTGATTGGGAGTCCCATAGAGCGGCGCACAATTGGCCCAGCGTCGTCCGGGATTGGCCGGTGTAAGCAGTTATTGTAAATAAGAATTTGTTCTTAACTGACTTGCCTAGTTTAATAAAGGTAAAATAAAATACAAATAAAATATCACAAGCCACAACAGAAACTAGGGCTGGGAATTGCCAGGGACCTCACGGTACGATATTATTACGATACTTAGGTGCCGATACGATATGTAATGTGATTCTCGCAATTCTATATGTATTGTGATTTGATACTGTGATTTTATTGCGGTTCGATGTTCCAAACATATTGCTCACCATATATCTGCTGCAGAGGGACAAGAGAGCCATGAGAAAACACGTTTTGATCAGTCATGGAAATAAAAGTGCTGAAAACAAATACCGTATTCAGTCTCCCTATTTAAAAAGAACATGGAGAACAAGCTAGGAAGGGTGGGTGGAGCTGGGGGTGGTAGAGTGGGGCGGGGTGTCCAGAAACGGGGAAGCTAAAAACACTCTAGAACCATGTTGGGACAAGGAGAGTGAGGAGGGTGAAGTGGGTGAGGAAGGTGAGGTGGGTGAGGAGGGTGAGGAGGTGAGGTGGGTGAGGAGGGTGAGGAGGGTGAGGTGGGTGAGGAGGTGAGGTGGGTGAGGTGGGTGAGGAGGGTGAGGTGGGTGAGGAGGGTGAGGTGGGTGAGGAGGGTGAGGAGAGTGAGGTGGGTGAGGTGGGTGAGGTGGGTGAGGAGGGTGAGGTGGGTGAGGAGGGTGAGGAGGGTGAGGAGGGTGAGGAGGGTGAGGTGGGTGAGGAGGGTGAGGAGAGCTGTATTCTAGCAGGTGAATTGTCTCTGGTACAAAAAACAAAACCAACACATAATTGAACTATTATTTGAAAAAGATAGCAAATAATTTACCATAGCATGCTTTTCAATACAGTGGCCATGTCCGAATACCCATACTATCGTACTTCATACTTAAACTGCATAATCAGAATACCCATACTATCGTACTTCATACTTAAACTGCATAATCAGAATACCCATACTATCGTACTTCATACTTAAACTGCATAATCAGAATACCCATACTATCGTACTTCATACTTAAACTGCATAATCAGAATACCCATACTATCGTACTTCATACTTAAACTGCATAATCAGAATACCCATACTATCGTACTTCATACTTAAACTGCATAATCAGAAAACCCATACTATCGTACTTCATACTTAAACTGCATAATCAGAATACCCATACTATCGTCCTTCATACTTAAACTGCATAATCAGAATACCCATACTATCGTACTTCATACTTAAACTGCATAATCAGAATACCCATACTATCGTACTTCATACTTAAACTGCATAATCAGAATACCCATACTATCGTACTTCATACTTAAACTGCATAATCATTTCGGCGTTTGGTCTAGTAGAATTAGTCTTTTCCGACTCACGTGTTTGACAACAGCTGATAATCAGATAAATTGACCCGCTGTACTAAAATGAACGAATGGTGTCAGTCAACGCAATCGCGCATTAGATGATGCATTCTGAGTACTTTTTTTTTTTAAATCACATACTACAAAACATTCTTTTTTCGCATACTATTTAGTACGCTAGTACTGGACACTGTCAGACTGTTTTGTATGCTGCTTCTCTGCTGGCCTACAGTATAAAAATAAGGCAAACACTAGCCTAATGTGTTAGACTGAAATTGTTAAAGGTCCAATGCAGCTGTTTTAATTATCTCAATATCAAATCATTCCTTGGCAACAAATAAGTACCTTACTGTGATTGTTTTCAATAAAAAAAACATTTAAAAAAAACATTGCAAAGAGCAATTTCTCAAGCAAGAATTTTGCTAGGACTGTCTGGGAGTGGTCTGAGTGGGGAGGGGAAAACTGAAAACTAGCTGTTGTTGGTAGAGAGGTTTTAACTCTCTTTCTTATTGGTCTATTAACTAATTCACCGCCTGGTGATGTCACCAGGCAGGCCAAAACTCCATCCCACCGCAACAAGCTGACATTTCAGGAGGTCTTTTCAAACAGTTCTTACACTAAAACAGCATTATAATCATTTTCACAATTTCACAATATTATTCCAACCTCATAGTGTGGAAATATATATAAAACACAGGAAAATCACGTTTTTGACTGCACTGGGCCTTTAACTTTGTTCACTTGAAAATAGCATATGGGTTCAAATGAGTTTACAACGGTCAAAACAAACGCTAACTATCCTGAATCCTGTCCAGAGAAACTAATTTCTGAATGTTCAGTTAAAACACACCACTGACACAACAACACATGCTGCTCTCAGAACAGTCCAAGACATGTTGACTTTCTGAAGTCGTTCACTTAGCCCCTTAAGACGATAAGGCACAGGATATGTCTGTCTAACGGCCACCTCGGGGGAACATACTATCCTAATCTCTTCTCTCCACGCGGCAAAAACAAAACGGGTCACACACAGGGCCCAGAACACCGTGGAGAAAACAGTGCCAATACGCTACAGTAATCTCATTATCTCATTAGTGCACATTATATCAGCCTGCTTTGCTCACACATGTTCAGCCAGAACACAGATAATTAGCTACGACGACACTATTCATTAGGAGGGTTAGAACGTGTTGCCGGTTGATTGGGAAAAGTGCAGTTCACATAAGGTGACAGAGGGAAGTGTTGTTCATGGGCAATGCCAAGTAGGTTTGGAAATCTCACGCAGCTATTCTGGATAGTGTAAGAGTATTTTTTTGGTCTTCCTGTTTCCTGTAACTTTCAAATGTGAATGACTTTTAGAGCTGGGTACTGTGGCAGAGCAGTGTTTCAGTTTTCACATGCTGTGAAAACCATCATTTTGATCGACATATTTTGAATGTGGTTCAGAGGGGATGGATTCTTTCAATTGTGACTCTGAGGGTAAATTAGATATTCTAAATTAGACACTTTATTTCTCTGTCTAGCACCAAACTCCTGAATCCTCCACTATGCTTCAGAAACCCAAAGGTCACCGTCTATGAGGTGTTTTCCATATCTATCACAAAGCTATTCACATTTGAAAGAAACCCCCATGCATCTCTGTTTTGGTGAATCTCTTTTTTACAACTGTAAAAAACCTCCTCTCAGGAGACAACAGCAACGTCTTTTCCTGACAGATGGAAAAAACAGACAGAGCGTCTCACCAAACCTATGATTTTTGAGCGGGCCGAGTTAGCTGCTAAATACACGCCTGTGGTCTCTATGCAGATCTTCCATTTAAGACTGACTCAGTGAGTGTATGAAAATAACAACTAGCTCTCACAGTCTCTCTGCAGAATTAGACGTTCATACACGTTCTCCAAATGTCACATTTCGAAGTTAAGTGTGAAGATTAGGCACTCATTCTGAATGGTTAAGGTAATTTCTTTGTATTTATTTCACCTATATTTAACCAGGTAAGCCAGTTGAGAACAAGTTCTCATTTACAACTGCGACATGGCCAAGATAAAGCAAAGCAGTGCGATAAAAACAACAAACACAGAGTTACATATACATATATGGGGTAAACAAAACATAAAGTCAAAAACAAAATAGAAAATATATATACAGTGTGTGCAAATGTAGTAAGTTATTATATTATTATGGAGGTAGGGCAATAAATAGGCCATAGTGCAACATAATTACAATTATAATTTAGTATTAACACTGGAGTGATAGATGTGCAGAAGATGATGTGCAAATAGAGATACTGGGGTGCAAATTAGCAAAATAAATAACAATATGGGGATGAGGTAGTTGGGTGGGCTAATTACAGATGGGCTGTGTACAGGTGCAGTGATCGGTAAGCTGCTCTGACAACTGATGCTTAAAGTTAGTGAGGGAGATAAGAGTGTCCAGCTCTAATGGTTAAGGTAAGGGTTAAGGTTTGGAATAGGGTTAAAACCCCACGACTGGGATCGAACACGCAACCTTCTGATCCAGAATCATGGGATTACGCTCATCCACCGCCCACGTCCACAACGCCCTAGCAAAACCCAAACCCTACTTGAGGGTAATAGCGCTCAATGTTGCCCCTAGTGGCCGGTTTTGAAGACATTTACCGACGTCCTCAGGACATGGCTAGGTGTCTGGTTAGACTGTAAACTCTCCTTCCAGACTCACATTAAGCATCTCCAATCAAAAGTTAGATCTAAAATCGGTTTCCTATTTCGCAACAAAGCCTCCTTCACTCATGCTGCCAAACATGCCCTCGTAAAACTGACTATCCTACCGATTCTTGACTTCGGCGATGTCATTTACAAAATAGCCTCCAACACTTTACTCAGCAAATTGGATGTAGTCTATCACAGTGCCATTCGTTTTGTCACCAAAGCCCCATATACTACCCACCATTGTGACCTATACGCTCTTGTTAGCTGGCCCTCACTACATATTCGTCGCCAAACCCACTGGCTCCAGGTCATCTATAAATCACTGCTAGGCAAATCCCGTCTTATCTTAGCTCACTGGTCGCCATAGCAACACCCACCCGTAGTCTGCGCTCCAGCAGGTATATCACACTGGTCATCCCCAAAGCCAACACCTCCTCTGGCCGCCATTCCTTCCAGTTCTCTGCTGCCAATGACTGGAACGAACTGCAAAAATCTCTGAAGCTGGAGACTCTTATCTCCCTCACTAACTTTAAGCGTCAGTTGTCAGAGCAGCTTACCGATCACTGCACCTGTACACAGCCATTCTGAAATTAGCCCACCCAACTACCTCATCCCCATATTGTTATTTATTTTGCTCATTTGCACCCCAGTATCTCTATTTGCACATCATCTTTTGCACATCTATCATTCCAGTGTTAATACGAAATTGTAACTATTTTGCACTATGGCCTATTTATTGCCTTACCTCCAAAACTTACTACATTCGCACACACTGTATATATATTTTCTGTTGTATTTTTGACTTTATGTTTTGTTTACCCCATATGTAACTCTGTGTTGTTGTTTTTATCGCACTGCTTTGCTTTATCTTGGCCAGGTGGCAGTTGTAAATGAGAACTTGTTCTCAACTGGCTTACCTGGTTTAATTAAGGTGAAATAAAAATAAAATAAAAATGGCTAGACGTCCAATTTTGACGTCAATCTTGAACGACCTGGCTGGAAAATAAGCCAGGCCTATTCCCTGGAAGAAGAAGAAGGTATTTATTGTCATTGGAGCTGGCAAACACATTAACTGTCTCTCTTTCTGCCTCTCCCTTCGATGACATGTCTGTTTGTTTAGCTGCTTTAGGAGATTAGCTATACATTCTTTATTTTACTTTAAAGTGGTACAAGACTATGTCTTTGTGACGTTGCTGTCATATTTCATCAACGTTTTTGACTGAGATAATTGTGGGGTACTTGATGGGGGAGTTGTCAGTGTGTCATTCTATCCATTTACATTTGAGTCATTTAGCAGACATTCTTATCCAGAGCGACTTACAGTGTTCACTACTGTAAACTTGAGCTATAGTTTAAGCCCACGCCTTACAATCAATCTTCGAGACAGCTTTTTGTGTGTGTGTGGTGTGTGTGGTGTGTGTGGACAGGTACAGTATCTCTGTGTGTGCACTGATAGGTATGTTATTTGTTCTTTCTGACACTAAGGCAACTCTTAGGCTGCGTTTAGACAGCCTGCCCAATTCTGATTTTATTTTTCACTAATTGGTCTTTTGACCAATCAGATCAGCTCTGAAAAAGATCTGATGTGAAAATATCTGATGAGATTGGTCAAAAGACCAATTAGTGAAAAAAAAATATCAGAATTGGGCTGCCTGTGTGAACGCAGCCTTAGAGTAACTTCTACATCTTCCCGGCTGTCATGCTATAATGTGATTTATTAATAACCAATAGGAGTCACTTCCACCAGTAGCTCCCATTGGTCAAGCAGGACACCACCCAAATTCAATTCACAGGCATTTTAGTCCCCTTAGATGACATCACTGTCTTGAGTATCTGCATTTTCCATAGCTACTTATTTCCATGATAAATACCCTGTAGCCTTTGTAGTATGTCTGTATCCAGTGTTGTGCAGGATATGTAATTGTGGCACGGAAACGCCCTTTTAATTGCCCTAGAAGGGATTAATGAAGTGATATTGAATTAAATACAACAGCACAATCTCCCCCACCTCTCGACTACCAGCATATGGGCGTGGGCCCACAGGGAGTCATGTTTACACTACAAAGAATATAACCTCCCAAGACGGGCTCAGTCTGGACTGACCTGTAAACTCCTCATTCACACCTCCACAAACAGACTTACCCAGACAAAGTGTCAAGGCAATAAGTGGCCAAATGCAGATAGGCAGACACACAAACAATAGCTTACTCAGAAGGTCAGACACACAAACCTAAACCAAATGCCAGCCTCTCTGGGTTTTCCAGTTTTTCCATGGCGTAATACCCTACAGACGTTCCAGCATGAACTGAGGCCTACTCACCAGATCCAGGAATGCCTCCTGAAGGGGAAGTTGTTCACGTGCATCATTTTCTTCTCCCGTCCCGCCTGAGAGCGACCCGCCTTCATTTAAGCTAAAGGTGTGTGCTCGTTTTGCTATGTGTCACTCACAGGTTAAAATAAACTACTAGAATCCCACAGACATGGTCTCTCACTGTTTGGTTCTCTCCCCTTTTACATGTTTTTTGAATGTCAAATTCGATGTCTTCTCAAAGTGAAGGAGCATTTCGATGTGGCTGGGGAGGGTGACTTTTGTCCAATGACATTTGGTGAACTGGTTTATGCCGGGGGTTAGAACTACCGCACTGGGCAAAAACTGGTTGAATCAACGTTGTTTCCACATTATTTCAACCCAAAAAATCAATGTGATGATGTTGAATCAACATGGAAAACTCATTGGATATGCAAAAAGTGATCAACATAAGGGAATTTCGTCTTTTTTTCACCTAACTTTTAACCTTAATCCCTTGACATGGTGATATTTTTTGTTGATTTCATGTTGAATTTACAGTAACAGCTCAGCCAAATGTAAATAAAAACTAGACGTTGAACTGGCATATGTGCCCAGTGGGACAACACCATGGTAAATATTTGTCAAGGGTTCAGTGGTTAAGGCGAGTGTGTCAATACTCAGGTATGTAAGGATCTCTCAATACCCCCATGAAAAACAAACTCCACAGAAAAGTCTACCAGAAACCAGTCAAGTCAGGAAATCCCCTGTCTCTCTTTTACTGTTAGAGGGATATTCCACAATAGTACAGCAAAAAGACAAAATCTCTCTTTCCCTCCTTTTCCTGGGAAGACTTCCAACTAGGACATCAAACTCATTCCGGCACATTGTCATGGTCTTCATCGTGAACGTCTCTTCGCTGGATTCCCCCAGAAAATTCTACCTCTCCTTTCTCTTTGTCTCTTGGTCGCTAGCTCTTCCTCACCCACTTCATCCCTCTCTCATTCACCCAAGGAAATTAAGACTTTTTGAGACTTCATCTGAGTGGAGGAACAACGTTCCTTTTCCTCCAAGTGAAAGGTGAGGATTCCGCTCTAACCCTACATCCATGGGTCATTTTCCACGTTGGTGCCATGTCAAGAAAACTGCATGTCAGCTTTTCGCTTCCTGGTTGATCACTACCTCCTGTGATGTCAATGGTCCGTGGAGGCCCAGGGGTGGCAGCTAACCGCTCATGTTCAGCCAGGGGTGGCAGCTAACCGCTCATGTTATTGATCCTCTTAGCGTCGACAGCTTGATTAATTTTCTCTCGCTCCCTGACGGATGGGTGGACCGAACTGCCTCGGGGGGTGGAGAGGAAAACCCGACCAGTCAGACGGATAGAGTTGCTAGGGAGAGCTGCGCTTCTCTCCAGAAACTTCTAAACCACATTTCTCCTGCAATGGAGGTTTTCAATATGTATAGTAAAGCTGTCAGGCAAGTTAACGTACTCCCAATCCCGGTTCAAGCCACAAAGGCAGTATGAACAAGCAAAAAATCTAGCAAATGGCAAGTGATCAGCAGTGAACTTTCAGCATGGGGGTAGAGGTATATAATGTCTAGGTAAGATACCTCCATGGTGGTGGGGGTAGAGGTATGCTAGGTGTCATCTGAGGAAACTGTGCCTGGTCTGTGATGTCCTGATGGTTCTCTGGACTGGCTTTCCTTCCCTGGTCATACCCCCAGACCTAGAACCAGCCCGGGGGAGTTGTTTGGCTAGCAACACCCAGGAGGAGAGCCCACGCGGGGGGAGACTGAGCAAGAGAGACCCACTCTACGCCTGGTGGTATGTGCAGGACACACACACACACAGGGACTGATGCACACACTGACTCTCACACAGATGCAGCACACACTCAGACACACATACACACACAGCACACGTTGTCTCACGATGCACACAAACAACACCCCACACAACACACACGCCTCTCCCGCACAACACAACTCTCTCTCGTTCTCTCTGTCTCTCTCTGTCTCTGTAATCCAGCTGTATGTCAGCTCCTCTTAATCCATAGCAGGATGCCTGTCTGTCTTTGTCTGGGCCCAGAGAATCCCTCTCTCTCTCTCTCTCTCTCGCTGTGCTGCGCTGCAGAGCCGGCTCCCGTCTACAGCAGAGTGGCTGTGAGTGTGAGACTGAGGGAGTGTGTTGTGTGTGTGTCTGAATGTCGGTGGAATCGTCAGTCATAGGGGGCCTCTTTAGGGGAGATCCCGACAGGCAGCGTTTCAGGTGTCTGAGAAAGGCTATTTGGAATGACAGCTGTTCAGACAGGCTGCTGTTGGAGTGTTTCAACTGACTAGTTTCACCTGTTTAAATATCTATACATGTTAGTTTGTCTTGTATATAATACTTGGTTGAATATCTCTTATCTGATGAAATTGTCAGCTAAGTGATATTCAACCAGGTATTAGGTATAAGTCTAACTAACAGGTACACTCTTAGAAAAAATTGTGCTATCTAGAACCTTAAAGGGTTCTTTGGCTGTACCCATAGGAGAACCCTTTGAAGAACACTTTTTGGTTGCAGATAGAACCCTTTTGGTTCCATGTAGAACCCTTTCTACAGAGGGTTCTACCTGGAACAAAAAAGGGTTCTACCTGGAACCAAAAAGGGTCCCTTATGGGGACAGCCGAAGAACCCTTTTGGAGGGTATACATATTAAACTGGGCTTGGGACAGATAAATAAAGCACAAATAACAGAGATGTATAAACCTACTTAAAACAACAGAAAGGACATACAAACTAGAGGAATTGAAATTGACATGATTGATATAAAACCAATTAATATAAGACTGTCCGTTTAAAAATGTTGAAATGTTCAAGATAGGTGCACTACAACACCTCAATTCCAGCCCCTCTTCCAAAAGGAATTAGCATTCTTCCATCAAGATAACATCTCTTCACATTCCAATCTCTTATCCTCCATTTTGAATTTCCCGTATTCAATTTGCCTCTCCCTCCATCATCTCCTTTACTTTCAGGAATGCACCTCTAGCTCTAGCTATTTCCTATAGTCTGAACTGAACCTCACTCGGTCCTTTTGCAGTGACACCCCAGGATGACCCTGGTGGGCCCCAACCATGCTTTGTTCATGCCATTTTAGGACAGGGATGAAACAGTAAACAGGCAACTTTGCAGTGATGCCTGTCTTAAGGAATTAGCCAGGATGCAGACATGATGCAGACAAGGTAGAGCATATTTAAAGGTAAAGCCTGAAATACATCATGAATAGTTATCCAGTCTCAGTGTGGATACATAAATATCTGTCTGAATATGGTCTATGAAGGCTTCTTTCAGAACACACGGCCATATGTTCACAATGTCAGTGAGAGTGGGTTAAACGATCTAGTAGTGTAGAACAACAACAGACTTTCATCATGGCAGTAGAGGGTGTGATTTATAAATTGTCGTATGATATAAAAGCCTAGGTTATTAAAGTTACCCCTTTCACACCATACAGTTTCACTTTATGGGGGAACATTTGAGAGGGGCACTGACACACAAATCCTTTGGCCACAGAGTGCGGACAGTTTGGCGTTGCCACAAAATATGTCCAGGCCCGAATTGGGCAAAGCACTGAGATCGAAATCGCAACCGCAGCAACAGCTGCGTCTTATGGTGTGTTTTTAAATTGCTACAGTACGTGGTCTTTTTATACGGAATTACTCATTTTATGTTCCACAGAGCGCCTTTAACTATAGACCCTGGATCATCAAAAGTACAGAATAGCGTAGCCATGATTATTTAGGCGTCTTCAGAGGATTGCAGCACGAGCTATAGGGTTTCAACACATTGATTAGACATGGCAGTCTGCTTCCTTTCAAGATTTTACGCATCATTAACATTTCACTTGAACAGATATTCACAGCAGAACACAAAGATGGTTTCGCCCCAATGCTGTTTAGTTTTTTTCGTGGCTGTGGAGATGTGGTGATGTCACGTGCGCGTTTACTTTCCCCTCCGTCTCCTCTAGGGCCACGGATCGGGAGGGACACTTTTTATTTGTTGATAAAAAATAAAATAAAAGAATTGGTCACTTTGGCTTTGCTGTGCTCCAGCCCTGACCTAACATCCATAGTCACTTCAGATGACCGTGTGCCCTAGCTGTGCTAAAACACCAACGCTCAATGTCTGTTAGTGGACTGTCAATTACAGCGACAGAGCAATCATGTTGTTAAACCATGGAGAATATTCTGATAACATTCGGATGGGTGTGGTTCCTTAGCCATCTGTAAAACAGGCTAGGATAATAAACGTATCGATTTTTGCATAAGCAAATGCGTCTTAATGCTTGGTTTAATTTGTTAATAATGGGAGTGTCAAAGCTGATGATAAATGAGGGTGGACAGCTTTCAGTGTGTGTGTTCATTTAAGTAGGTGTATCTGTTTACGAACGTGTTCGGTTTGATTGTGCATGCAAGTGAGTGTGTCAGTGTGTGTGTTGGCGTGTTTGTGTGTGTCTATGCGGTCTTGTGACATCATCAATCATCAGAACTAGGGCTGGGGACATTCTTTGTCTCCTCCTGTGCTTTGTGCATTAGCCTGCATGCCTAACATAACAGCTGCTGTCTGGAGAGAGGGGAAGAACACTGAGCACTGAGTAGCCTAGCCAGAGCAGGAACCGGTTTTAACCAAACCTACCCCACCAGTCCCCAGGCAACCCCAAACATATATACACACACACAAACACACATACCATCCGACTCTCACCCTGATCCCACACTCTCGCATGGGGCCACGTATTTCAGAACCTCTTTATGATTCCATTAGTTTGATTCCAGAATCTCGTCTCCAGGGACTCTGGCTGCATCCCAAATGGCACCCTATTCCCTATATAGTGCACTACTTTTGACCAGTCTATATAGGGAATAGGGTTCCATTTGGGACGCACCCAGAGTCCCTGGAGACGAGGCTGGCAGCTAGGTCTCTACAGGGAGAGGTGGCCTTTTCCAACACAGTAGCAGCAGTTGGTTTTGCTGACAGAGGCATATAGACGCCTGGTGTAACAAAGTAGGCCCTGTCCCTGTCCCGCCTGGTGTAACGGAGTAGGTCCTGTCCCTGTCCCACCTGGTGTAACAGAGTAGGTCCTGTCCCTGTCTTGCCTGGTATAACACAGTAGGTCCTGTCCCTGTCCCTGTCCCGCCTGGTGTAACAGAGTAGGTCCTGTCCCTGTCCCGCCTGGTGTAACAGAGTAGGTCCTGTCCCTGTCCCTGTCCAGCCTGGTGTAACAGAGTAGGTCCTGTCCCTGTCCCTGTCCCGCCTGGTGTAACAGAGTAGGTCCTGTCCCTGTCCCGCCTGGTGTAACAGAGTAGGTCCTGTCCCTGTCCCACCTGGTGTAACAGAGTAGGTCCTGTCCCTGTCCCGCCTGGTGTAACAGAGTAGGTCCTGTCCCTGTCCCACCTGGTGATACAGAGTAGGTCCTGTCCCTGTCCCGCCTGGTATAACAGAGTAGGTCCTGTCCCTGTCCCGCCTGGTATAACAGAGTAGGTCCTGTCCCTGTCTTGCCTGGTATAACAGAGTAGGTCCTGTCCCTGTCCCGCCTGGTGTAACAGAGTAGGTCCTGTCCCACCTGGTGTAACAGAGTAGGTCCTGTCCCTGTCCCGCCTGGTATAACAGAGTAGGTCCTGTCCCTGTCCCACCTGGTGTAACAGAGTAGGTCCCGCCTGGTGTAACAGAGTAGGTCCTGTCCCTGTCTTGCCTGGTGTAACAGAGTAGGTCCCTGTCCCGCCTGGTGTAACAGAGTAGGTCCTGTCCCTGTCCCACCTGGTGTAACAGAGTAGGTCCTGTCCCTGTCCCGCCTGGTATAACAGAGTAGGTCCTGTCCCTGTCCCACCTGGTGTAACAGAGTAGGTCCTGTCCCTGTCCCGCCTGGTGTAACAGAGTAGGTCCTGTCCCGCCTGGTGTAACAGAGTAGGTCCTGTCCCTGTCCCACCTGGTGTAACAGAGTAGGTCCTGTCCCTGTCCCGCCTGGTATAACAGAGTAGGTCCTGTCCCTGTCCCACCTGATGTAACAGAGTAGGTCCTGTCCCTGTCCCACCTGGTGTAACAGAGTAGGTCCTGTCCCTGTCCCACCTGGTGTAACAGAGTAAGTCATGTTTGGTGTACACTCTAAGAAAAAAAGGTGCTATCTAGAACGTTAAAGGGTTATTCAGCTGTCCCCATAGGAGAACCCTTTGAGCAACCCTTTTTGGTTACAGGTAGAACCCTTTTGGGTTCCAGGTAAAACCCTTTCCACAGAGGGTTCTACATGGAACAAAAAATGATTCTACCTGGAACCAAAAAGGGTCCCTTATGGGGACAGCCGAATAACCTTTTTGGAGGGTATACATATTAAACTGGGCTTGGGACAGATAAATAAAGCACAAATAACAGAGATGTATAAACCTACTTAAAACAACAGAAAGGACATGAAAACTAGATGAATTGAAATTGACATGATTGATATAAAACCGAGTAGGTCCCGCCTGGTGTAACAGAGTAGGTCCCACCTGGTGTGATAGAGTAGGTCCCGCCTGGTGTAACAGAGTAGGTCCCACCTGGTGTGATAGAATAGGTCCCGCCTGGTGTAACAGAGTAGGTCCCGCCTGGTGCAACAGAGTAGATCCCACCTGGTGTAACAGAGTCGGTCCCGTCCCTGTCACTCACTGGGCTCAGACCAGGGACCTTCTGTACAACAACACATTGTACTCACAAAGCAGCATTCTAACCAATCACTCTACCAGTACAATTGTAAGGGTACTACTTCAAGTCTCAGACACTGCACAATGCTCACTCTGGCGCTCAGCTAAACGGCTAGTGGTACTAGTTCTGTTTAGGGGAGGATGAAGAAGGAGTTAATGGGCGTGTGTGGAAATACTGAGAATCTACAGTGTCACCACCACATAGACCAAACACACACACTTGCACACACAAAAACAGACATGCAGGTGTCTCGAAGATTGACTGCAAGGTGTAGACTACAACTCTTTACTGTAATTAATAGCATAGACTGACACTCTGACAATTCCTCCAACAAGCACCCCGTAATTATCTCAGTCAAAAACCTCCATGAAATATGACTGATATGTCACAAAGACGTAGTCTTGTACCGTTCTGCTTTGAAGAGAATAATGTCTACTTAATGCCTTTTTAACATGCTACTCTATTTCAATAGTAGTTTGTGGTTATATCATACGTCAGGGTCATATTATACTACTTTAACCTGTCAAGTTTCTTAGGAATCTAAGATAAGGAGGTAGAACAATGATGAATTGTCCCGTTACAGTATGAAGGGTTATCTAACTACTGAAATGTGTAATTGGTTTTCCTTATTCTGCTAAACTTGATTGATTGATATACATCCTTATCAAAGTGAAATGTCTTATGATTACATTTTATTCTGCAATTATATTTTATATCATGATGTACAGTTTAGACTTCTGTGTTTCCTCAGACCATTACACAGGACCAGGGGAAGGGGAAGAGATAAACAGTTACACAGGACCAGGGGAAGGGGAAGAGATAAACCGTTACACAGGACCAGGGGGAAGTGGGAGATGACCTGTTACACAGGACCAGGGGGAAGGGGAAGAGATAACCCATTACACATGACCAGGGGGAAGGGGAAGAGATAAACCGTTACACAGGACCAGGGGAAGGGGAAGAGATAAACCGTTACACAGGACCAGGTGAAATCACAATGTGTGTGTGTGTGCATGTGCGCACTTGAGTGTATGCACACATCTGTGCGTGCATCGCTCCTTGGCCATTTACTCCTTGGCTATTGACTCCTTGGCCATTGGTCATTGATTCCTTGGCCATTGACTCCTTGGCAATTGACTCCTTGGTCATTGACTCCTTGGTCATTGACTCCTTGGCCATTGACTCCTTGGCCATTGACTCCTTGGCCATTGACTCCTTGGTCATTGACTCCTTGGTCATGGTCATTGAATCCTTGGCCATTGACTCCTTGGTCATTGACTCCTTGGCCATTGACTCCTTGGCCATTGACTCCTTGGTCATTGACTCCTTGGCCATTGACTCCTTAGCCATTGACTCCTTGGCCATTGACTCCTTGGCCATTGGCTCCTTGGTCATTGAATCCTTGGTCATTGACTCCTTGGTCATGGTCATTGACTCCTTGGCCATTGGCTCCTTGGTCATTGACTCCTTGGTCATGGTCATTGACTCCTTGGCCATTGGCTCCTTGGTCATTGGCTCCTTGGTCATGGTCAATGTGGGTACCATCCAGCCTAGTCAAAGACACTGAACGTAGACAAGCCTTCTTTCCCTTCCCCCTCAGATGCAGTGGACCATGGTTTATCCCAATTCCCCCTTCTGTCTCCACTTCCCTCCATCATCTTCCCTCTATCTTCCCCTGCTCTAAGGCCTCCCAGACATGGTCGTGTGTATAAATAGCCTTGCTCTGTGCTTATGTGATAGTGCCGGGTCCTGTGGAAAGGCCAAGGGTGTCTGCAGAGGGAGCTTGTCAGATACACTTCGGGGACTGCTGGGTGAAATGGGAAGATGAAATGTCACATGAGGCTGACTGTATCACGAGGGACCGCAGTACCCACAATGCAAATCATGATATGACTGTATCAGGGTGCTTTAGAATGTGGTAATATAGATAAAAAATTAAAACAGGGCTGACTATTACATATTCTGCATGATAGATATTAACATCTGTTCTAGAAACGGTATACATTTCTATCTGAATGTTGGGTAATGTTGCATGGTCCTGAATAAACTGATAAACTGTTCATTGCCCAATAACCTGGCACGTCTTCATATCAATTTGAGGGCCACCATTGGACCTACATTACATACTGTACATACAACTCTTACACCATGGGAGATGATGTTGGAGTGATGGAGGACCTATATTACATACATACAACTCATAGACCATGGGAGATTATGTTGGAGTGATGGACGACCTACATTACATACATACAACTCATAGACCATGGGAGATTATGTTGGAGTGATGGAGGACCTACATTGGGAAAAGTAGGTGATGTAGGTGATCAGAAATGCATGAGGTATACAATTTGAACTGAGAGGCAGAGCAGTCTTGCAACATACAGTACATATGTACTCAAAAGAGCTCAAAAAGCGTCAAATACAATATAGGACTTGGATCACTATGAGAGACATTAATACATACCTGACTATTATCCCTGTTCATATCCTATCATATCATGTCTTACGAGTTAGGTGTTACTGACAAATACAACAATCTAACTGGAGACCTTTTGTAGACCATCTCTACCATTCTCCCCCTAGAATCATCTGATTATCTTCACCCAATCATCTCAGTCCCCTTCCCCTCAGGGAACCATAACACATCAGGAAGATGTCGTGGACGACGGTTTCCAGTGGTCTTTTGACGTCATCAGAGCCCCTGTCTTGCGTGCAAGCCCTGCGGGGGTGATATTGGCTCATGAGTTGTTACTTTACATGTGAGTGACCTACATTAGGGCCCCTTCCCTTTGGGTCTCCACTGACACTCCAAGGGGACCTGGCCTACGTTGCACGTTTTGTTTATTTAGCCTTATTTTACCAGGTAAGATGACTGAGAACATATTCTTTTTTATAGCAACTACCCGGGGAAGAGTTACAGGGGGGAGGAGAGGGGATGAATGAGCCAATTACAAGGTGGCCATGATTAGGTGGCCATGATGGTATAAGGGCCAGATTGTGAATTTAGCCAGGACACCAGCGTTTACACACCTACTCTTAAGATAAGTGCCATGGGATCTTTACTGACCTCAGAGAGTAAGGACACCCGTTTTCACGTCCCATCCGAATGAAGGCACCCAACGTAGGGCAATATCCCATTCACTGCCCTGGGGCATTGAGATCTCCTTAGACCAGAGGGAAGAATGACCCCTACTGGCCCTCCAACACCACTTCCAGCAGCATCTGGTCTCCCATTCAGGGACCGACCAGGACCAACCCTACATAGCTTCAGAGGCAAGCCAGCAGTGGGATGCAAGGTGGTAGGCTGCTGGCTATTTTAGGACACCCACAGCCTCACAGGCCGATCGTTTCCTTAACTGTGAGGGCAATTGCATCAGAATTAACCAGTCAATTGTTATGGTAGAAGGATTGGTTGGAGCGTCTGTAGTAGACAAGACACATTAAAAGATACACTATCGTGGCCTGGCTGTCTTAGCCGCTGCCTACGGAACACATTCATCCTGTCCACTGCTATTTTAGCAACTCTCCTATTTCTTTCCTCTCTATCTATCCTAACCCAATAAACAACACATATTAGAGGACTGGGGAAAACTAAATGACAACAATAAACAGATACACTTTCAGTTTAGTTGCAGTATCTACTTAATGCGGTATCCATTCAATTTGTCTGACAAGCTTTTAGGGCAATAACATAATAACTAGCCAAAAACAAACCTAATCTGTGAGAACAGTAAGAATGTATTCGCCTGAGAGCTACACTATAAACAACAACATAGTTTGTTAGTGTCAAAAGAGACTGGTTTAGAACCTGGCAGACAGAACCGTTTTAGCCGGAGACGGCTATCAGATTTCCCCAATAGCACACAATGGCAGACATATTTATTATGCTAGAAAACTTCCCCCAAACTCAGACTCCCAGAATCCTCATGGGAGGAGCCAGAGCCGTGCCAAGCATCCAATCAACAAAGCCGTCTGGAGTCCACACTCTGCATGGCGTCAGTGGGAAAGAGACAGCTGGCCAGAGTGACACTGGGAGCTGAGGCCCAATTCTCTTCAACAGCTTCCTTTCCTCATCACTTGTTCATCTATGCCCACTCATCTGCAGTAGATAAATATGTTAAAGTAATACAGTAGAGACCCATCCATTCATCTCATCTATCAGTGGGTATGGGGATACAGGATGAGGTAAAAGGAGATGAGGCCATGTTAGAGAATTGGACCACAGTACATGTGAGTCGTCCATTTCAAGCCAGTACTTATCGACTGCCAAAACTCAACATGGTGATCTTTTGAGAGAAATATGTAAATCAGTTGCCGTAATCATCTAGTTAAAGAGTTTAACAATATCAGTATGGTGATAACGTTTTTTAATCTCAAGAGGAGCTGATGTGAATTATCACAATCGAACTGGAAAAAAATATGAAGTACAAAGCTTAGAATGACTACAACGTTGCTAGCAAGAAGTTATAATCTCTCATTTCAGAATTCTACCCGCATGAGTAAGTAATCTGTCCCGAAATTCTAATGATCTCCAATGACGGAATTGTTCCAATGAGCAGGGTTGGTACAGTAGATTGCAAATCAATAGCTCCTGTGGATGCATTTCATGATCAGATGATGCCATTGTTGCTCTATTGATGTTCAAATGAACTCAATAACCTTAAGTAAGTCATCATTTATTCCATCTGTTATTCTAAAACCTTTTATTTTGTTCCCCTGTAAGGCCCTGGGACGAACTGGAAGAGGTTATGGTTTGTCTAAACATTACACCTCCAACGCCAAACTAACGTACAAAAAAAACTACGAAAACATGCGCGCGCACACACACACACCGGCTCCTATGGTAGATGGTTCAGTACTGCATGCCGGCTCCCTCTATCCACCATCTCTGGTGTGGGAGTTTAGCATTGCATAATTTGTACACAGAGAAGATAATTAAGTTTACATACACACACCGATCTCCTTTGCATTATTGTAGCCATTTTCTGCAGCCTGTCAACTATGCCTCTGTCTATCCCTGTTCTCTCCTCTCCGCACAGGCTATACAAACGCCTCACACCGCGTGGCTGCTGCCTCTCTAACCTGGTGGTCCCTGCACGCACCACCCACGTGGAGTTCCAGGTCTCAGGCAGCCTCTGGAACTGCCGTTCTGCTGCCAACAAGGCAGAGTTCATCTCAGCCTATGCTACCCTCCAGTCCCTCGACTTCTTGGCACTGACGGAAACATGGATTACCACTGAAAACACTGCTACTCCTACTGCTCTCTCCTCGTCTGAGCATGTGTTCTCGCATACCCCGAGAGCATCTGGTCAGCGGGGTGGTGGCACAGGAATCCTCATCTCTCCCAAATGGACATTCTCTATTTTTCCCCTGACCCATCTGTCTATCTCCTCATTTGAATTCCATGCTGTCACAGTCACTAGCCCATTTAAGCTTAATATCCTTGTCATCTATCGCCCTCCAGGTTCCCTTGGAGAGTTCATCAATGAGCTTGACGCATTGATAAGTTCCTTTCCTGAGGATGGCTCACCCCTCACAGTTCTGGGGGACTTCAACCTCCCTACGTCTACATTTGACTCATTTCTCTCTGCCTCCTTCTTTCCACTCCTCTCCTCTTTTGACCTCACCCTCTCACCATCCCCCCCTACTCACAAGGCAGGCAATAAGCTTGACCTCATCTTTACTAGATGCTGTTCTTCTACTAATCTCACTGCAACTCCCCTCCATGTCTCCGACCACTACTTTGTATCCTTTTCTCTCTCGCTCTCCTCCAACACTACTCACTCTGCCCCTACTCAGATGGTAATGCGCCGTCGCAACCTTCGCTCTCTCTCTCCCGCTACTCTCTCCTCTTCCATCCTATCATCTCTTCCCTCTGCTCAATCCTTCTCCCTCCAATCTCCTGATTCTGCCTCCTCAACCCTCCTCTCCTCCCTTTCTGCATCCTTTGACTCTCTATGTCCCCTATCCTCCCGGCCGGCTCGGTCCTCCCCTCCAGCTCCGTGGCTTGATGACTCATTGCGAGCTCACAGAACAGGGCTCCGGGCAGCCGAGCGGAAATGGAGGAAAACTAGACTCCCTGCGGACCTGGCATCTTTTCACTCCCTCCTCTCTACATTTTCTTCATCTGTTTCTGCTGCTAAGGCCACTTTCTACCACTCTAAATTCCAAGAATCTGCCTCTAACCCTAGGAAGCTCTTTGCCACCTTCTCCTCCCTGCTGAATCCTCCCCCCCCTCCCTCTCTGTGGATGTCTTCGTCAACCATTTTGAAAAGAAGTTAAGTCAAATGACACTGCTGGTCCTGCTCACACTGCCCTACCCTATGCTTTGACTTCTTTCTCCCCTCTCTCTCCAGATAAAATCTTGCGACTTGTGACGGCCGGCCGCCCAACAACCTATCCCTATCCCCTATCCCCTCCTCTCTTCTCCAGACCATCTCCGGTGACCTTCTCCCTTACCTCACCTCGCTGATCAACTCATCCTTGACCGCTGGCTATGTCCCTTCCGTCTTCAAGAGAGCGAGAGTTGCACCCCTTCTCAAAAAACCAACACTCTGATGTCAACAACTACAGACCAGTATCCCTTCTTTCTTTTCTCTCCAAAACTATTAAGCGTGCCGTCTTTAGCCAACTCTCTTGCTATCTCTCTCAGAATGACCTTCTTGATCCAAACCAGTCAGGTTTCAAGACTGGTCATTCAACTGAGACTGCTCTTCTCTGTGTCACGGAGGCTCTCCGCACTGCTAAAGCTAACTCTCTCTCCTCTGCTCTTGTCCTTCTAGACCTGTCTGCTGCCTTTGATACTGTGAACCATCAGATCCTCCTCTCCACCCTCTCCGAGCTGGGCATCTCCGGCGCGGCTCACTCTTGGATTGCGTCCTACCTGACCGGTCGCTCCTACCAAGTGGCGTGGCGAGAAGCTGTCTCCGCACCACGTGCTCTCACCACTGGTGTCCCCGAGGGCTCAGTTCTAGGCCCTCTCCTATTCTCGCTATACACCAAGTCACTTGGCTCTGTCATATCCTCACATGGCCTCTCCTATCATTGCTACGCAGACGACACACAACTAATCTTCTCCTTTCCCCCCTTCTGATAACCAGGTGGCGAATCGCATCTCTGCATGTCTGGCAGACATATCAGTATGGATGACGGATCACCACCTCAAGCTGAACCTTGGCAAGACGGAGCTGCTCTTCCTCCCGGAAGGACTGCCCGTTCCATGATCTCGCCATCACGGTTGACAACTCCGTTGTGTCCTCCTCCCAGAGTGCGAAGAGCCTTGGCGTGACCCTGGACAACACCCTATCGTTCTCCGCTAACATCAAGGCGGTGACCCGATCCTGTAGGTTCATGCTCTACAACATTCGGAGAGTACGACCCTGCCTTACACAGGAAGCGGCACAGGTCCTAATCCAGGCACTTGTCATCTCCCATCTGAATTACTGCAACTCGCTGTTGGCTGGGCTCCCTGCCTGTGCCATTAAACCCCTACAACTCATCCAGAATGCCGCAGCCCGTCTGGTGTTCAACCTTCCCACGTTCTCTCACGTCACCCCGCTCCTCCGCACACTACACTGGCTTCCAGTTGAAGCTCGCATCTGCTACAAGACCATGGTGCTTGCCTACGGAGCTGTGAGGGGAACGGCACCTCCGTACCTTCAGGCTCTGATCAGTCCCTACACCCAAACGAGGGCATTGCGTTCATCCACCTCTGGCCTGCTGGCTCCCCTACCTCTGCTGAAGCACAGTTCCCGCTCAGCCCAGTCAAAACTGTTCGCTGCTCTGGCACCCCAATGGTGGAACAAGCTCCCTCACGACGCCAGGACAGCGGAGTCACTCACCACCTTCCGGAGACATTTGAAACCCCACCTCTTTAAGGAACACCTGGGATAGGATAAAGTAATCCTTCTAACCCCCCCCTTACACCACCCCACCCCCCAAAAAAAATAAAAAAATTGTAAAGTGGTTATCCCACTGCACCAATTTGTAAGTCGCTCTGGATAAGAACGTCTGCTAAATGACGCAAACGTAAACATAAACAGACACATACAGGCAGACGCACGCACACACGCACGCACACACACACACACACACACACACACACAAACACACACAGGAAGTCCCTGCTCAGCCCACATTCAGCTCTGCTCTCTGGAACGCCTCACTGTCCAGTCATTCAAAACACTCTGGACCATTCTAGCGTCATTTACTGCCTTTCGTTTAGGAAACGAGACACATCTACTCTCCCACTGGGCGGCTTTATAAGGGCCATTTACTTCATTTCCCTCTGGTTAGAGCCATCAAGTGCATTGGACCATAATAGAGATACCTGGAAAGAAGAGAGTGCCAGATTTTGCAACAGGAGCTAGATACAGGAGAACGAACCCTAACCCCTAGGAACTAACCCTAACCCCTAGGAACGAACCCTAACCCCTAGGAACTAACCCTAACCCCTAGGAACTAACCCTAACCCCTAGGAACTAACCCTTCCTCCAAGGAACTAAGCCTTCGCCCTAGGAACTAACCCTAACCCTTCCCCCTAGGAACTAACTCTTCCCCCAAGGAACTAACCATAACCCCTAGGAACTAACCCTACCTCTTCCCCCTAGGAACTAACCCTAACCCTTCGCCCTAAGAACTAACTCTTCCCCCAAGGAACTAACCATAACCCCTAGGAACTAACCCTACCTTTCACCCTAGGAACTAACTCTAACCCTTCGCCCTAGGAACTAACTCTAACCCTTCGCCCTAGGAACTACCTCTTCCCCCTAGGAACTAACCCTAACCCTTCCCCCTAAGAACTAACCCTTCCCCCTAGGAACGAACCCTAACCCTTCGACCTAGGAACTAACCCTAACCCTTCCCCCTAGGAACTAACCCTAACCCTTCCCCCTACGAACTAACTCTTCCCCCTAGGAACTAACCCTAACCCTTCGACCTAGGAACTAACCCTAACCCTTTGCCCTAGAAACTAACCCTAACCCTTTGCCCTAGAAACTAACACTAACCCTTTGCCCTAGGAACAAACCCTAACCCTTCCCCCAAGGAACTAACCCTAACCCTTCACCCTAGGAACTAACACTAACCCTAACCCCTAGGAACTAACCCTTCGCCCTAGGAACTAACCCTTCACCCTAGGAACTAACCCTAACCCTAACCCCTAGGAACTAACCCTACCTTTCACCCTAGGAACTAACCCTAACCCTAACCCTTCCCCCTAGGCACTAACTCTTCACCCTAGGAACTAACCCTAACCCTTCCCCCTAAGAATTACCCCTAGGTACTAACCCTTCCCCCTAGGTACTAACCCTTCACTGTAGGAACTAACCCTAACCCTAGGAACTAACCCTAACCCTAGGAACTAATCCTAACCCTAGGTACTAACCCTTTGCTGTAGGAACTAACCCTAACCCTAGGAACTAACCCTTCGCTGTAGGAACTAACCCTAACCCTAGGAACTAACCCTAACCCTAGGAACTAATCCTAACCCTAGGTACTAACCCTTCACTGTAGGAACTAACCCTAACCCTAGGTACTAACCCTTCGCTGTAGGAACTAACCCTAACCCTAGGAACTAACCCTTCGCTGTAGGAACTAACCCTAACCCTAGGAACTAATCCTAACCCTAGGTACTAACCCTTCGCTGTAGGAACTAACCCTAACCCTAGGTACTAACCCTTCGCTGTAGGAACTAACCCTAACCCTAGGTACTAACCCTTCGCTGTAGGAACTAACCCTAACCCTGGGTACTAACCCTTCGCTGTAGGAACTAACCCTAACCCTAGGAACTAACCCTTCGCTGTAGGAACTAACCCTAACCCTAGGAACTAACCCTTCGCTGTAGGTATTAACCCTTCGCTGTAGGAACTAACCCTTCGCTGTATGAACTAACCCTAACCCTAGGAACTAACCCTTCGCTGTAGGAACTAACCCTAACCCTAGGAACTAACCCTTCGCTGTAGGAACTAACCCTAACCCTGGGTACTAACCCTTCGCTGTAGGAACTAACCCTAACCCTAGGAACTAACCCTTCGCTGTAGGAACTAACCCTAACCCTAGGTACTAACCCTAACCCTAGGAACTAACCCTTCGCTGTAGGAACTAACCCTTCGCTGTAGGAACTAACCCTAACCCTAGGAACTAACCCTTCGCTGTAGGAACTAACCCTAACCCTAGGTACTAACCCTAACCCTAGGAACTAACCCTTCGCTGTAGGAACTAACCCTTCGCTGTAGGAACTAACCCTAACCCTAGGAACTAACCCTTCGCTGTAGGAACTAACCCTAACCCTAGGAACTAACCCTTCGCTGTAGGAACTAACCCTAACCCTAGGAACTTCATGTAGATGTGAAAGACATAGGTATAAACATTAGGCCTATGGTAGTAGCTCCAGCTTGTCCTCAGATAGGCTAGTGATATTTTGCCATATTGCTTACACTTGTCCAATACATCTTGTCCAATAAATCAGATCTAAACAAGTGGGTAGGGGCTAGGGGTTGTTTCTAGACAGGGCCAACATGTTTCTAGACAGGGCCAACATGTTTCTAGACAGGGCCAACATGTTTCTAGACAGGGCCAACAGGTTTCTAGACAGGGCCAACATGTTTCTAGACAGGGCCAACATGTTTCTAGACAGGGCCAACATGTTTATAGACAGGGCCAACATGTTTATAGACAGGGCCAACATGTTTATAGACAGGGCCAACAGGTTTCTAGACAGGGCCAACATGTTCATAGACAGGGCCAACATGTTTCTAGACAGGGCCAACAGGTTTCTAGACAGGGCCAACATGTTTATAGACAGGGCCAACATGTTTATAGACAGGGCCAACATGTTTATAGACATGGCCAACATGTTTCTAGACAGGGCCAACATGTTTCTAGACAGGGCCAACATGTTTATAGACAGGGCCAACATGTTCATAGACAGGGCCAACATGTTTCTAGACAGGGCCAACATGTTTCTAGACAGGGCCAACATGTTTCTAGACAGGGCCAACATGTTTCTAGACAGGGCCAACATGTTTCTAGACAGGGCCAACATGTTTCTAGACAGGGCCAACATGTTTCTAGACAGGGCCAACATGTTTCTAGACAGGGCCAACATGTTTCTAGACAGGGCCAACATGTTTCTAGACAGGGCCAACATGTTCCTAGACAGGGCCAACATGTTTCTAGACAGGGCCAACATGTTCATAGACAGGGCCAACATGTTTCTAGACAGGGCCAACATGTTCATAGACAGGGCCAACATGTTTCTAGACAGGGCCAACATGTTCATAGACAGGGCCAACATGAAAAAGAGTGTCCAATGTTGTAGGACAGGGACATAGCCTAGTTCTGTGAAAAGACCTTGGGAGCGGGTGCAAATTGACAAAACATCTCATGAGTTCTATGAGCCCAACAGCTCCCATGTAATTGTTGAATCCTCCCCCACCTAATCCGGACTGCTTTGATATATTTTGCTAGGTTGGCGGTTTTGCTAATGTTGTTTTTCTGCTGGCGAGAGGGGAAAATCCTCCGGTGGACCATCATGCAGTTGGGTTTATTTATGAACCGGCACGCCAGGCTCTGGGTTATGAATGGCGGGTGGAGCAACCGCCGTCTATCTGAGATCTGGGGCTGTTCATGGGAACAGGAAAATACACACGTCACACACAGTTATATGTGAGCGCTCAAACAGATACGTATTGTAGACACACACAAGCACACTTGCTCTCTCTCACTCTCTCACAAACACCCACGCCCACACACACACACATACTTGCTCTCTCTCACTCTCTCACACTCTCACAAACACCCACACCCCCACATACACACACCCACAAGCACACACACACACACACACACACAAGCACACTTGCTCTCTCTCACTCTCTCACTCTCTCTCTCACAAACACCCACACCCACCCCCCCACACACACACACACACACACAAGCACACATGCAAAACAGAATCCCATCCAAATCAAAGTGAAGTTGAACGGAGGAAAGGAGTTATATTAGAAACACCATCCATAAATCATCCATTTTAAAAGCTTCATCCAAGTCTCAGCCTCAGGGCATCTCTTTACAAATCAATATGTCTGTGTCTCCATGAGGCATTGGTTACGCTGAAGAACTCCACACTTCTGTCTGAATATTTCATTTAACAAGACCCGAAAGCACCATAGCTCTCGCTCTCTAAAACAGCTCTATTGATTTGAAGGGAGGAGAAAGGCAGTCTGGGATCAGGCAGTCTGGGATCAGGAAGTCTGGGATCAGGCAGTCTGGGATCAGGCAGTCTGGGACAAGAGGCACTCCTAAGAACTCCTTCCCATTTTGTCTTATCAGTAAACAATAAACTGAACATGAATATGTTATATATTTGTATTATATTTTAATTTGTATATTCATATCAATATTTTAAAACAAACAATTTCTACTAGGCTTGACTAATGATGAATATTAACCGTGTTATATGAATATGTCTAGAGGTTAGACTAATGATGAATATTAACCGTGCTATATGAATATGTCTAGAGGTTACATTCAGAGGCTTTGTTGAGCCGGTGGTGGGTAACAAAAACCAAACCCAAAATGTGAAGCATTCTGAGCACGTATTCTAACTGCCAGAGAGGGCTGCAGCAGCTCCTATACGCCAGGGAGACACGTTGGAATAAGTTAATTATATAACCCAGCATCCAGGAGGCTGGCAGGGACCTCCTTCATCTCTCTCTGAGAGAGAGAGAGAGAGAGAGAGAGAGAGAGAGAGAGAGAGAGAGAGAGAGAGAGAGAGAGATAGGAAAAGAGAGAGAAAGAGAGAGTACAATACTGTATATAGCCATAATATGACATTTGAAATGTCTCTATTCCTTTGGAACTTTTGTGAGTGTAATGTTTACTGTTATTTTTTTATTGTTCATTAAACTTTTGTTTATTATCTATTTCACTTGCTTTGGCAATGTAAACATATGTTTCCCATGTCAATAAAGCCCTTCGAATTGAATTGAATTGAGTAGCCAGGGGGAGCAGCCCTACAGTCATGAAGGAAACCACAGAGACACAGGGCTAAAAATAGCAACAGTAGGATTGGGAATTACATAGCTAAGGTGTCTTTACTGCACACAATGGCAATAGAGTATTTGTGCACATTCAAACGTGCACGGCAAAGGGGTTTGACAAAATAAAAACAGCGACAGAAATGTAAGGTAATATCTCATTGATCCCACAATTAATGCACACACAAGGTTTTAACTGATCGCTCAGGGCATGGAGCCATGTTTCTAACGTGAGTGGAAGTCACTGCCTATGTACTGAGTGGTAATCACTGAGCGTTGGGCCAGTAACTGAAAGGTCGCTGGTTCGAATTCCCGACCCGAATAGATGAAAAATCTGTTGATGTGCCATTGAGCAAGGCACTTAACCCTAATTGCTCCTGTAAGTCGCTCTGGATAAGAGCATCTGCTAAAAAACTAAAATGTCATGTATTGAGTGGTAGTCACTGCCTACAGTGTACTCAGACCACTTGACTTTTTTCACATTTTGTTACTTTACAGTCTTATTCTAAAATGGATTAAATAAATGTTTGTCCTCATCAATCTACACACAATATCCCATAATAACAAAGTGAAAACAGGTTTTTAGATTTTTTTGCAAATGTATTAAATATAAACAACAGAAATACCTTATTTACATGTATTCAGACCCTTTGCTATGAGACTCGAAATTGAGCTCAGTTGCATCCTGTTTCCAATGATCATCCTTGAGATGTTTCTACCACTTGATTGGAGTCCACCTGTGGTAAATTCAATTGATTGGACATGATTTGGAAAGGCACACACCTGTCTATATAAGGTCCCACAGTTGATAGTGCATGTCAGTTCAAAAACCAAGCCATGAGGTCGAAGGAATTGTCCGTAGAGCTCCGAGACAGGATTGTGTTGAGGCACAGATCTGGGGAAGGGTACCAAAAGTTTTCTGCAGCATTGAAGGTCCCCAAGAACACAGTGGCCGCCAACATTCTTAAATGGAAGAAGTTTGGAACCACCAAGACTCTTCCTAGAGCTGCCGCCCAGCCAAACTGAGTAATCGGGGGAGAAGGGCCTTGGTCAGGGAGGTGACCAAGAACGTGATGGTCACTCTGACAGAGCTCCAGAGTTCGTCTGTGGAGATGGGAGAACCTTCCAGAAGGACAACCATCTCTGCAGCACTCCACCAATCAGGCCTTTATGGTAGAGTGGCCAGAAGGAAGCCACTCCTCAGTAAAAGGTACATGACAACCCGCTTGGAGTTTGCCAAAAGGCACCTAAAGACTCTCAGACCATGAGAAACAAGATTCTCTGGTCTGATGAAACCAAGATTGAACTCTTTGGCCTGAATGCCAAGCGTCACGTCTGGAGGAAACCTGACACTATCCCTACAGTGAAGCATGGTGATGGCAGCATCATGCTGTGGGGATGTTTTTCAGTGGCAGGGACTAGGAGACTAGTCAGGATCGAGGGAAAGATGAACGGAGCAAAGCACAGAGAGATCCTTGATGAAAACCTTGCTCCAGAGCGCTCAGGACCTCAGACTGGGGGTAAAGGTTCACCTTCCAACAGGACAATGACCCTAAGCACACAGCCAAGGCAACGCAACAGTGGCTTCGGGACAAGTCTCTGAATGTCCTTGAGGGGCCCAGCCAGAGCCTGGATCGAACATCTCTGGAATGACCTGAAAATAGCTGTGCAGCGACGCTCCCCATCCAACCTGACAGACCTTGAGAGGATCTGCAGAGAAGAATGGGAGAAACTCCCCAAATACAGGTGTGCCAAGCTTGTAGCGTTATACCCAGGAAGACTCAAGGCTGTAATCCCTGCCAAAGGTGCTTCAACAAAGTAAAACTGAGTAAAGCGTCTGAATACTTATGTAAATGTGATATTTCCGTTTATTTAATTTTTTTGTTGAAAAACCTATTTTTGCTTTGTCATTATGTGGTATTGTGTATAGATTGATGAGGGGAAAAAACATTTTAATAAATTTTAGAATAAGGCTGTAACATAACACAATGTGGAAAAAGTCAAGGGGTCTGAATACTTTCTGAAGGCACTGTATGTACTGAGGGGTGGTCACTGCTATGTTTCAAGTTTTAATGTCACATGCACAAGTACAGTGAAATGCTCTAAACCAAACAATGCAGTAATCAATATCAACGTAGTAGTAAAAATAACATAAAGGTAGAACAAAAAACACACAAGAAATAGGAATAAGAAGAACAGGAGAAAGTAAGTAAGCTATAAGAAAGTAAGTAAGCTCCTGAGTGGCGCAGTGGTCTAAGGCACTGCATCGCAGTGCTAACTGTGTCACTAGAGATCCTGGTTCGAATCCAGGCTCTGTCGCAGCCGGCCGCGACCGGGAGACTCATGGGCGGCGCACAATTGGCCCAGCGTCGTCCAGGGTAGGGGAGGGAATGGCCGGCAGGGATGTTGATAGAGCATGGTGTTTGCAACGCCAGGGTTGTGGGTTCGATTCCCATGGGGGGCCAGTATAAAAAAAAAAAAAAATGTATTCACTAACTGTAAGTCGCTCTGGATAAGAGCGTCTGCTAAATGACTAAAATGTAAATGTAAAATGTCTATACTATACAGTATACAGGGTCAGTCAGTTCCAGTACCATATTAACAATGTGCAGGGATACTGAAGTGATAGAGGTAGATATGTATAAGGGTAAGGTGACTAGGCATCAGGATATATGATAAACAGAGTAGCAGCAGCGGATATGATGATTGTGTGTGTTGTGTGTGTAGAGTGTGCATAGAGACATTAAAATGTTTACATTTACGTAATTTAGCAGATGCTCTTATCCAGAGCGACTTACAGTTAGTGAGTGCATACATTTTTCATACTGGCCCCCCGTGGGAAACGAACCCACAACCCTGGCGTTGCAAGCGCCATGCTCTACCAACTGAGCTACAGGAGGCCCCCAACTTCCATCAAGACGTCTCCTTCGCCACTAGGGACGATAAAGTCCTAGACCACTGTTACTTAGACCAAGCCAAGTCCTTTACCCACAAGCAAGCAACAAGGCCTTCCCTTGGAAGCAGAGAGAACATGGCTTGGGTGGCTGGAGTCTTTAAAGATTCCTGGGCTGTCCGCACCACCCTCTGTAGCGCCATGCGGTCGAGGGCGGTGCTGTTTCCATACCAAGCGGTGATGCAGCCAGTCAAGATGCTCTAAATGTTGCAGCTGTATAACTTTTTGAGGATTTTAGGGACCATGCCAAACCTTTTCAAACTCCTGAGGGGGAAGAGGCGCTTTTGAGACTTCTTCACGACTGTGCGCGTGTGTGTTAAGTCCTTAGTGATTTGGACACCAAGGAACTTGGAGCTCTCGACCCGCTCCACTGCAGCCCCGTCGATGTGGATGGGGTGGAACGTATACAACAGTCACAATAACAGTTGAAAACTCCCTCAGGAGGGAGTCGGCATTTGACCATCAGGTATTTCAAGATGGGTGAACAATGGGTTGAGACTTTCACTGCGAGGCAAACCCCTCCCCCTCTCAATTTCCCTGACTCCACTGTTCTGTCTGCTCGGTGAATGGAAAAGCCATCGAAATGGATAGCCATGGGGGCTATCTTGTCCGAAAGCCATGTTTCAGAAAAGCAGAGAATATTGCTGTTACGAGAGTCCCAATGGTAGCAAATCCACGATCGGAGGTCCTCCATCTTATTATCAAGTGACTGTACATTGGCCAATAGAATGGCGAGAAGAGGTGGCCGGTATTCCCTTCGCTTAATCTCATCAGGACTCCTCCTCTCTTGCCTCTGTAACTACGGCGTTTCCTCTTGGATACCCCGAAAATTGGGTGGGAATTATAGAAAGAGCCCAGTGCGGTTGAGTCGAAGTCAAAATTTAGATAAGTAACTGCCGATCTGATGTTCAAAAGTTATTGTCTGTTATAAGAAATGATAGCAGATACATTTCCGTGAAAATAAAATAAAAATAAATGCCAAAGGAATCACAAAATAGCAAAGTTGGGTCGGAGCTCGCAAAACGGAGGCTATACAGCACGGCGACATCTTCAAAAAAAGGGTTAGTACTGTACAGAATCATACAGGTAGACGATTTGAGCTGCTATTAATGTGTGCTATTCATTCAGTAATGTGTACGCCATAGCTGAACCAACAAAGAGCACATAATATTCAAACAGATGTCATAATCAGCTAACTTTCTTTTGAGAAACTGGATTTTCTCCCATTGGCCATTTTTAAGGGATGGTTAGAAATGTTACCTTACAACGCACATAATTAACGGCATCGACACCCCTCCTCTTCCAGCACAGTTTTACTTACCTAAAAGGGGAGAAAGAGAAATAAATGACTGACAGATATCTACAGAAGTCATGTGAGACCAGCAGCACGAAATGTGTGCCTGTCCGCACCTGTATCATACCGTTGAGCAAATCATGTTTTTTAATGCTTTCGTTTTTATACACTTGGATAAACAACTGAGCAAACCATGGAAAATGTGGAGAAATGTGGCCACAAAGATGCAAAACAAGTTGCATGTGTCTTGTTGATACATTGCACTGTCTGGGACTCCTTTACCAGCCCTTAACGTAGTCTCACAGACATTTACTGTATTTAGTAACATTTATTGTGTTTAGTAACATTTACTGTATTTAGTAACATTTACTGTGTTTAGTAACATTTACTGTATTTAGTAACATTTACTGTATTTAGTAACATTTACTGTGTTTAGTAACATTTACTGTATTTAGTAACATTTACTGTGTTTAGTAACATTTACTGTATTTAGAAACATTTACTGTATTTAGAAACATTTACTGTATTTAGAAACATTTACTGTATTTAGTAACATTTACTGTGTTTAGTAACATTTACTACATTTAGAAACATTTACTGTATTTAGTAACATTTACTGTATTTAGTAACATTTACTGTGTTTAGTAACATTTACTGTATTTAGAAACATTTACTGTATTTAGTAACATTTACTGTGTTTAGTAACATTTACTGTGTTTAGTAACATTTACTGTATTTAGAAACATTTACTGTATTTAGTAAAATGTTCTGTATTTAGAAACATTTACTGTAAAGCAACATTTACTGTGCGAGAGCTGTGTATAACATTTACATTTACATTTTAGTCATTTAGCAGACGCTCTTATCCAGAGCGACTTACAGTTAGTGAATACATTTTTTTTTTTTATACTGGCCCCCCGTGGGAATCGAACCCACAACCCTGGCGTTGCAAACGCCATGCTCTATCAACTGAGCTACATCCCTGCCGGCCATTCCCTCCCCTACCCTGGACGACGCTGGGCCAATTGTTCGCCGCCCATGAGTCTCCCGGTCGCGGCCGGCTGCGACAGAGCCTGGATTCGAACCAGGATCTCTAGTGGCACAGTTAGCACTGTGATGCAGTGCCTTAGACCACTGCGCCACTCAGGAGTATAAGACCATGTCATTGCATTCTCAATCGCACAGCCATTAGGAAGGGATTCATCAGGCGGATCGCTCTACGACCCTTTGGGAGTAACACTCTTAAAATATCTCCTTCAGACGGGAAACCATTTAAGTAGGAACACTCCTATTTGTAAGGATGTGTTGGGATAATAAAAGACAATATTAGAAATTAAATTATAAATGTTCAGTTATGTATTTGAATATTTCGACACATCCCTACAACTATCTTCTATTGAGTTGTGTTAGTGTGTGTCTCATGTAGCATTTTCTCACAAACTGTATTGTTGTACTGTATTGAATATATTCATATACTGTACATGTACTGTATATCTCATGCATCATCATTTCAAAATATGACATATTGTTTTCTCTCTACTGTTTCCCACTACAGCCTGGTGATGTTATATAGATAGAGCCTTTCCTTCTGTAATGAGCTTTTCTCTACCTCCCTCATCCTCTCCTCCTCTTCCTCTCCTCTCTCTCTCCCTCCTGTTCCGACAGCTGTATTGTTTATGTGTAACTATCAGCAGCTCTCCATTCACACCAATCCAAATACATGGTGGGCGGCTGCAGCAGATATGGGATGGAATGTGATGGAATGGAATTGTACACCCTTAGAAAAACGGGTTCCAAAAGGGTTATTCGGCTGTCCCCATAGGAGAACCCTTTTTGGTTCCAGGTAGAAACCACCTTTTGGGTTCCATGTATAACCCTCTGTGGAAAGGGTTTTACGTGGAACCCAAAAGGGTTCTACCTAGAACCAAAAGTGTTCTACCTGGACGCAAAAAGGGTTCTTCAAAGGGTTCTCCTATTGGGACAGCAGAAGAACCCTTTTGGGTTCTAGATAGCACCTTTGTTTCTAAGAGTGTACAGAATTTAATACATCTTGTACCATAATGTAATACACATATTGACACAATCATTCAGCGGAGAGGACAGCTGAGAGGACAGTGGAGAGGACAGCGGAGAGGACAGCGGAGAGGACAGCTGAGAGGACAGTGGAGAGGACAGTGGAGAGGACAGCGGAGAGGACAGCGGAGAGGACAGCTGAGAGGACAGCTGAGAGGACAGCGGAGAGGACAGCGGAGAGGACAGCTGAGAGGACAGCGGAGAGGACAGCTGAGAGGACAGCGGAGAGGACAGCAGAGAGGACAGCTGAGAGGACAGCGGAGAGGACAGCGGAGAGGACAGCTGAGAGGACAGCGGAGAGGACAGCTGAGAGGACAGCTGAGAGGACAGCGGAGAGGACAGCGGAGAGGACAGCGGAGAGGACAGCTGAGAGGACAGTGGAGAGGACAGCTGAGAGGACAGCGGAGAGGACAGCGGAGAGGACAGCGGAGAGGACAGCTGAGAGGACAGCGGAGAGGACAGCGGAGAGGAAAGCGGAGAGGACAGCGGAGAGGACAGCTGAGAGGACAGTGGAGAGGACAGCTGAGAGGACAGCGGAGAGGACAGCGGAGAGGACAGTGGAGAGGACAGCTGAGAGGACAGCTGAGAGGACAGCTGAGAGGACAGTGGAGAGGACAGTGGAGACAACAGTTGAGAGGACAGTGGAGAGTTCAGTGTGCAGATACACTGATCAAGCACCTATGTCTTCTATTGTGAGAGAGAAGAGTATCAGCAATGTGTGTCAAGGCTCCCACAAGAGCAATGATTATTCAATAGACTAATAAATCTCCCATCACCTATTGCCTAGTCCGTGACTAAATTGGAATAAGATTATGCAGTTTGCAATGTGATCCAAAAGGCTCTGTGGCCTTTCAACATGAAACAGGTTGTGGTGTAATATCCATGGGCCCAGACAGTATGTAATGCAATACGATCTGATTCACCTCCATCTGATCTGAACGGTAAGGCTGCGTCCCAAATGCCATTAATTAAATGTGCTGACTTAGGTTGCGTTCCCAAATGACACTCTCTTCCCTAAATAGTGCACTAATTTTGACCAGAGCTCTATGGGCCCTGGTCAACAGTAGTGCATTACATAGGGAATAGGGCGCCATTTGGGAACACAGCCTAAGTCAGCGCATTTAATTAATTGCATTTGGGAACGCAGCCTAAGTCAGCGCATTTAATTAATGCCGTCATAGTGAGGCCACTGGTGGTGACGCTTTCCAGGCTCTCTCCATGACTTATAGCCCCTCTTTCCAGGCTCTCTCCATGACTTATAGCCCCTCTTTCCAGGCTCTCTCCATGACTTATAGCCCCTCTTTCCAGGCTCTCTCCATGACTTATAGCCCCTCTTTCCAGGCTCTCTCCATGACTTATAGCCCCTCTTTCCAGGCTCTCTCCATGACTTATAGCCCCTCTTTCCAGGCTCTCTCCATGACTTATAGCCCCTCTTTCCAGGCTCTCTCCATGACTTATAGCCCCTCTTTCCAGGCTCTCTCCATGACTTATAGCCCCTCTTTCCAGGCTCTCTCCATGACTTATAGCCCCTCTTTCCAGGCTCTCTCCATGACTTATAGCCCCTCTTTCCAGGCTCTCTCCATGACTTATAGCCCCTCTTTCCAGGCTCTCTCCATGACTTATAGCCCCTCTTTCCAGGCTCTCTCCATGACTTATAGCCCTTTCTAGGAAGAGAATAAATCACTTTGATAATGAGATTACCCTTATCCTGGCCACTCCTCCATTGGATTTGTACTGGATTGTACTGTGTGTGTGTGTGTGTGTGTGTGTGTGTGTGTGTGTGTGTGTGTGTGTGTGTGTGTGTGTGTGTGTGTGTGTGTGTGTGTGTGTGTGTGTGTGTGTGTGTGTGTGTTTTGGCTGTGCGTGATGATCCATATCGTTTTGGACCTCTCATCGGACACATATTCTAGGATTGGATGACATTGAAAATAAACACTTAGCAAAACAGCTCAAGCTTATGACAAGCATGTCAAGAACACCACTGAGTGATACCGCTGGTCAGGAGAAATGCAACATGTTGGCATTTGACTCTTTCACCTGTTCACCTTTTTTCAAGTGCTCAAGAGCACCTGAGACATTCAATCCAAGCTTCACGATACCCAATGAGAGACAATTCACGTGTATATTTTAAGGAACACCAATGCATAAGTCATTATGTTGTGATGCACTACGTCGTTTACAGATTACCATTTCATGTCACATATCTATCATTAGTGAATATAGCTAATACTATGTGCTTTAGACGTTTGGAAGGCCAATACCTAAATGCTCTTAGAAGTCATTAAAAGCACCTGTTTTAAAACCATATAGGACTTGTCTCCGCATTTTGGCATGCTCCTATGATTTTCCTATGACCCCTCGACTATTGCCTGTTGTAACACTGTCTTCGCACCCACTTCCTAAACTAATGTTCTTTACTCAGCTAGACCGGCGGGTTGTTTTTGCTCAGTGTGACTGCAATGTTAGGAGGCTCTCGCTTATGGGGGGTTCTCATCTTTCCGGGCAAAGAGAAAGAAAGCCATCACTTACATTCTTTGAATAATTTATTGCCAGCTCTCCTGCAGCCAACTTGGCTTGGTTCACCTGCTCTTCACAGGCGGAGACCAGGCTCTGCAACTTGGCTTGGTTCACCTGCTCTTCACAGGCGGAGACCAGGCTCTGCAGCTTGGCTTGGTTCACCTGCTCTTCACAGGCGGAGACCAGGCTCTGCAGCTTGGCTTGGTTCACCTGCTCTTCACAGGCGGAGACCAGGCTCTGCAACTTGGCTTGGTTCACCTGCTCTTCACAGGCGGAGACCAGGCTCTGCAGCTTGGCTTGGTTCACCTGCTCTTCACAGGCGGAGACCAGGCTCTGCAACTTGCCAGCTTGAAAGTGATGAAAAGTGCACTCTTAGAAAAAAAAGGTGCTATCTAGAACCAAAAAGGGTTCGTCGGCTGTTCCCATAGGAGAACCCCTTTGAATAACTCCTTTTGGTTCCAGGTAGAACCCTTTTGGTTTCCTTTTGGGTTCCATATACACTGAACAAAAATATCAACGCAACATGAAACAATTTCTAATATTTTACTGAGTTACAGTTCATATAAGGAAATCAGTCAATTGAAATAAATTCATTAGGCCCTAATCTATGGATTTCACATGACTAGGAATACATCTGTTGGTCACAGATACCTTAGAAAAAAGGTAGGGTCGTGGATCAGAAAACCAGTCCGCATCTGGTGTGACCACCATTTGCCTCATGCAGCGCAACATCTCCTTCGCATAGAGTTGACCAGGCTGTTGATTGCGGCCTGCGGAATGTTGTCCCACTCCTCTTCAATGGCTGTGCGAAGTTGCTGGATATTGGCGGGAACTGGAACAAGCTGTCGTACACGTCGATCCAGAGCATCGCAAACATGCTCAATGGGTGACATGTCTGGTGAGTATGCAAGCAATGGATGAATTGGGACATTTTAAGCTTCCAGGAATTGTGTACAAATTCTTGCAACATGGGGCCGTGCATTATCATGCCGAAACATGAGGTGATGGTGGCGAATGACTGGCACGACAATGGTACTCAGGAGCTCGTCACAGTATCTCTGTTCATTCAAATTGACATAAATAAAATGCAATAATCCCTACGCCACCATGGGGCACTCACACAACGTTGACATCAGCAAACCGCTCTCCCACATGATGCCATGCACGCTGTCTACCATCCACCCTGTACAACTGAAACCGGGATTCATCCGTAAAGAGCACACTTCTCCAGCGTGCCAGTGGCCATCGATGGTGAGCATTTGCTCACTGAAGTCGGTTACAACACCGAACTGCAGTCAGGTCAAGACCCTGGTGAGGACGATGAGCACGCAGATGAGCTTCCCTGAGATGGTTTCTGACAGTTTGTGCAGAAATTCTTTGGTTGAGCAAACCCACAGTTTCATCAGCTGTCCGGTTGGCTGGTCTCAGATGATCCCACAGGTGAAGAAGCCGGATGTGGAGGTCCTGGACTGGCGTGGTTACACGTGGTCTACGGTTGTGAGGCCGGTTGGACGTACTGCCAAATTCTCTAAAACGACGTTGAAGGCGGCTTATGGTAGAGAAATTAACATTAAATGATCTGGCAAAAGCTCTGGTGGACATTCCTGCAGTCAGCATGCCAATTGCACGCTCCCTCAAAACTAAATACATCTGTGGCATTGTGTTGTGTGACAAAACTGCACATATTAGAAGGAACTTTTATTGTACCCAGCACAAGGGGCACCTGTGTAATGATCATGCTGTTTAATCAGCTTCTTGATATGCTACACCTGTCAGGTGGATGGATTACCTTGCCAAAAGAGGGATGTAAACACATTTGTTCACAAAATTTGAGAGAAATAAGCTTTTTTGTGCATATGGAACGTTTATGGGATCTTTTATTTCAGCAGATGAAACATGGGACCAAAACTTTACATGTTGCGTTTATATTTCTTTTCAGTGTAGAACCCTTTCCACAGAGGATTCTACATGGAACTCAAACTAGTCCTACCTGGAACCAAAAATGGTTCAACCTACAGTAGTTTGTGGTCCTCTGTAGCTCAATTGGTAGAGCATGGCGCTTGTAACGCCAGGGTAGTGGGTTCGATCCCCGGGACCACCCATACGTAAAAATGTATGCACACATGACTGTAAGTCGCTTTGGATAAAAGCGTCTGCTAAATGGCATAATATTAGTAGAACCAAAAAGGGTCCTCCTATGGGGACAGCCGCAGAACCTTTTTGGAACCCTTTATTCTAAGAGTGTAGTGCTGGTAAGTTGAATGATAAAACTTTACATAGCCCTTTCCTGCAGTCAATAACCAAAAGTGCCCTCTTTGGCCTCATGGGTGGAATGTTATTAATATTTGTCATAATTTCATAATTAATAAAGTATTATTTTTCTTACAACAAAAATCTGTTGTTTCTATGTTTGAGGTCAGGGCTCCGTGCAGGCCAGTCAAGTTCTTCCAAACTGATCTCAACAAACCATTTCTGTATGGACCTCGCTTTGTGCACAGGGGCATTGTCATGCTGAAACAGGAAAGGACCTTCCCCAAACTATTGCCACAAAGTTGAAGGCACAGAATCGTCTAGAATGTCATTGTATGCTATAGCGTTAAGATTACCCTTCACTGGAACTAAGGGGCCTAGACCGAACCATGAAAAACAGCCCCAGACCATTATTCCTCCTCTACCAAACTTTACAGTTGGCACTACGCATTCGGTCAGGTAGCGTTCTCTTGGCAGCCGCCAAACCCAGATTCGTCTGTCGGACTGCCAGATGGTGAAGCGTGATTCATCACTCCAGAGAACGCGTTTCCACTGCTCCAGAGTCCAATGGCGGCGAGCTTTACACCACTTCAGCCGATGCTTGGCATTGCACATGGTGATCTTAGGCTTGTGTGCGGCTGCTTGGCCATGGAAACCCATTTCATGAAGCTCCCGACGAACAGTTCTTGTGCTGACGTTGCTTCCAGAGGCAGTTTGGAACTCGGTAGTGAGTTCCAAACTCACTACCGTTTCAGCACTCAGCGCTTGTGTGGCTTACCACTTCGCGGCTGAGCCGTTGTTGCTCCTAGACGTTTCCACTTCACAATAACAGCGCTTACAGTTGACCGGGGCAGCTCTAGCAGGGCAGAAATTTGACAAACTGACTTGTTGGAAAGGTGGCATCCTATGACGGTGCCATGTTGAAAGTCACTGAGCTCTTCAGAAAGGCCATTCTACTGCTAATGTTTGTCTATGGAGATTGCATGGCTGTGTGCTTGATTTTATACACCTGTCAGCAACGGGTTGAAATAGCCGAATCCACTAATTTGAAGGGGTGTCCACATACTTTTGTATATATAGTGTATGTACATATAATTAGGAATAAAGTGACTAGGCAACAGGATAGATAATAAACAGTAGCAGCAGCATATGTGATGAGTAAAACATTTAAGTTTGACATAGTACGCAATTTTAAGGGACCACTTTTGGCTTGTGAGTGCTACTTTCAGAACTACTGGCTAAAAAGTTTACAAAAGTACCAGAGAATCTCTTTAATAATGAGAAGATGGGTAGAATCCTAGGCACTGATAGATAAACAAAGGAAGGCGAACCAGACACATCAGTCACAGCCATGGAAAGGTAACCAGACACATCAGTCACAGCCATGGAAAGGTAACCAGACACAAAGATAGGTGTGGATATTTCCTCTTACTTCCTAACCATGCCAGTTGAAGCTCTTTCCTTCAAATGTGGTAAACATAGAAAGTTAGACACAGGAGCCATTGATATTTCTGGGACCAGTATTGAAAAAAACGCTGGCTTATATTGTAATAGAATAGATACGCACAGTGGCTTACAAAGCGCCAGTGGCTCTGCCGTCACAGGAGGACAAACAGCTACAGTATGTGCAGATACCCAGCAATTCACCCAGATACCCTGCTATTTACCCAGATACCCTGCTATTTACCCAGATACCTTGCTATTTACCCAGATACCCAGCAATTCACCCAGATACCCAGCAATTCACCTAGATACTCTGCTATTTACCCAGATACCCTGCTATTTACCCAGATACCCAGCAATTCACCCAGATACCCTGCTATTTACCCAGATACCCTGCTATTTACCCAGATACCTTGCTATTTACCCAGATACCCAGCAATTCACCCAGATACCCAGCAATTCACCTAGATACTCTGCTATTTACCCAGATACCCTGCTATTTACCCAGATGCCTTGCTATTTACCCAGATACCCAGCAATTCACCCAGATACCCTGCTATTTACCCAGATTCCCTGCTATTTACCCAGATACCCTGCTATTTACCCAGATACCCAGCAATTCACCCAGATACCCTGCTATTTACCCAGATACCCAGCTATTTACCCAGATACCCTGCTATTTACCCAGATACCCTGCTATTTACCCAGATACCTTGCTATTTACCCAGATACACAGTTATTTACCCAGATACCCAGCTATTTACCCAGATACCCATCTATTTACCCAGATACAGTGCTATTTACCCAGATACCCAGCTATTTACCCAGATATCCAGTTATTTGCCCAGTTACCCAGCTATTTACCCATATACAGTGCTATTTACCCAGATACCCAGCTAGATACCCAGCTATTTACCTAGATACCCAGCTATTTACCCAGATACGCAGATATTTACCTAGATACCCTGTGCAGATACCCAGCAGATACCCAGCAATGTCAGGGAGTGAAAGAAACAGTATAGTACTTTGATGATGCAAACTGATAAGCTGGATCATGTTACCATGGGGAACCCCAGGAAGTTGGAATATGGTATCACGTGGAACCCCAGGAAGCTGGAACATGGTACCATGGGGAACCCCAGGAAGCTGGAACATGGTACCATGGGGAACCCCAGGAAGCTGGAACATGGTACCATGGGGAACCCCAGGAAGTTGGAATATGGTATCACGTGGAACCCCAGGAAGCTGGAACATGGTACCATGGGGAACCCCAGGAAGCTGGAACATGGTACCATGGGGAACCCCAGGAAGCTGGAACATGGTACCATGGGGAACCCCAGGAAGCTGGAACATGGTAGCACGGGGAACCCCAGGAAGCTGGAACATGGTACCATGGGGAACCCCAGGAAGCTGGAACATGGTACCATGGGGAACCCCAGGAAGCTGGAACATGGTAGCACGGGGAACCCCAGGAAGCTGGAACATGGTACCATGGGGAACCCCAGGAAGCTGGAACATGGTAGCACGGGGAACCCCAGGAAGCTGGAATATGGTAGCACGGGGAACCCCAGGAAGCTGGAACATGGTACCATGGGGAACCCCAGGAAGCTGGAACATGGTAGCACGGGGAACCCCAGGAAGCTGGAACATGGTAGCACGGGGAACCCCAGGAAGCTGGAACATGGTAGCACGGGGAACCCCAGGGAGGGAGATGCTGGTGTGTGGCAGGCAGATGGTGTGCCGTGTGTGTGTGACGTGTTAGAGAATGCAGACTCCCCACAGCAGCTGCAGCAGTAACACTCTGCCGGCATCTTCAGCTCCCATGCCCCAACACACATACACACACACGTGCACACACACGCACACACAGACACACATAGTGTGTGGCATATCAAGTGGCAACCCATCATTCAGGGCAGGTGGGGCAGAGCCGGTTTAGCATGTTATTTTGGCTTTAATACGTGTCTCATATCAGTTAGCAAACAATGCTTTCTTGAGTAAGGCAGCTCCAAAATGCAGGTGTTTCGTCACCGGAAAATCTACGGGGAGAGCTCGAAAATTCAAGACCCTTGGGTGCTGACATAACAGTTACATTAGAAGTGCCCATCCAAGAAGACTCAAGGTCATTGGCCACAGATAAAATGAAGTCAATATCTACAGTAGCTTTGATTGGACTGATCATGTCAACATCATACTTTCAAAATCTTAGCTAGCAAGCTAGCAGTCATCATCATGAATCAAGACGACAATCTACTGGCAAATCCTTTTCAATCCTTGTCATATGAAGAGAAATTATGAAGAGAAATTATAGATAAATCAAATCAAATCAAATGTTATTTGCCACATGCGCCAAATACAACAGATGTAGACATTACCGTGAAATGCTTACTTACAGCCCTTAACCAACAATGCATTTTTTTTTAAATAAAAAAGTAAAATAAAACAACAACAACAAAAAAGTGTTGAGAAATAAGAGCAGGACTCGCTCAAGCTGTCGGGACTAACCCACAACGTTAGACACGGACACGAACGATCTGCTTGCGTGTTGATACACTGGTGGTTTGTTGTGGCTGAGTATTGGCGCTAAACCGTGTTGTTGGAGACCTGGAACTCCACGACCCACGTGGAGTTCCAGGTCTCAGGCAGCCTCTGGAACTGCCGTTCTGCTGCCAACAAGGCAGAGTTCATCTCAGCCTATGCTACCCTCCAGTCCCTCGATTTCTTGGCGCTGACGGAAACATGGATTACCACTGAAAACACTGCTACTCCTGCTGCTCTCTCCTCGTCTGACCATGTGTTCTCGCATACCCCGAGAGCATCTGGTCAGCGGGGTGGTGGCACAGGAATCCTCATCTCTCCCAAGTGGACATTCTCAATTTTTCCCCTGACCCATCTGTCGATCTCCTCATTTGAATTCCATGCTGTCACAGTCACTAGCCCATTTAAGCTTAATATCCTTGTCATCTATCGCCCTCCAGGTTCCCTTGGAGAGTTCATCAATGAGCTTGACGCCTTGATAAGTTCCTTTCCTGAGGATGGCTCACCCCTCACAATTCTGGGGGATTTCAACCTCCCTACGTCTACATTTGACTCATTTCTCTCTGCCTCCTTCTTTCCACTCCTCTCCTCTTTTGACCTCACCCTCTCACCGTCCCCCCCTACTCACAAGGCAGGCAATACGCTTGACCTCATCTTCACTAGATGCTGTTCTTTTACTAATCTCACTGCAACTCCCCTCCAAGTCTCTGACCACTGCTTTGTATCCTTTTCTCTCTCCCTCTCCTCCAACACTACTCACTCTGCCCCTACACAGATGGTAATGCGGCGTCGCAACCTTCGCTCTCTCTCTCCCGCTACTCTCTCCTCTTCCATCCTATCATCTCTTCCCTCTGCTCAATCTTTCTCCCTCCAATCTCCTGATTCTGCCTCCTCAACCCTCCTCTCCTCCCTTTCTGCATCCTTTGACTCTCTATGTCCCCTATCCTCCCGGCCGGCTCGGTCCTCCCTCCAGCTCCGTGGCTTGATGACTCATTGCAGCTCACAGAACAGGGCTCCGGGCAGCCGAGCGGAAATGGAAGAAAACTAGACTCCCTGCGGACCTGGCATCTTTTCACTCCCTCCTCTCTACATTCTCTTCATCTGTTTCTGCTGCTAAGGCCACTTTCTACCACTCTAAATTCCAAGCATCCGCCTCTAACCCTAGGAAGCTCTTTGCCACATTCTCCTGCCCCCCCCTCTCTGTGGATGACTTCGTCAACCATTTTGAAAAGAAGGTTGATGACATCCGATCCTCGTTTGTTAAGTCAAATGACACTGCTGGTCCTGCTCACACTGCCCTACCCTATGCTTTGACTTCTTTCTCCCCTCTCTCTCCAGATAAAATCTTGCGACTTGTGACGGCAGGCCGCCCAACAACCTGCCCGCTTGACTCCTATCCCCTCCTCTCTTCTCCAGACCATCTCCGGTGACCTTCTCCCTTACCTCACCTCGCTGATCAACTCATCCTTGACCGCTGGCTATGTCCCTTCTGTCTTCAAGAGAGCGAGAGTTGCACCCCTTCTCAAAAAAAACAACACTCGATCCCTCTGATGTCAACAACTACAGACCAGTATCCCTTCTTTCTTTTCTCTCCAAAACTATTGAGCGTGCCGTCTTTAGCCAACTCTCTTGCTATCTCTCTCAGAATGACCTTCTTGATCCAAACCAGTCAGGTTTCAAGACTGGTCATTCAACTGAGACTGCTCTTCTCTGTGTCACGGAGGCTCTCCGCACTGCTAAAGCTAACTCTCTCTCCTCTGCTCTTGTCCTTCTAGACCTGTCTGCTGCCATTGATACTGTGAACAATCAGATCCTCCTCTCCACCCTCTCCGAGCTGGGCATCTCCGGCGCGGCTCACTCTTGGATTGCGTCCTACCTGACCGGTCGCTCCTACCAAGTGGCGTGGCGAGAAGCTGTCTCCGCACCACGTGCTCTCACCACTGGTGTCCCCAGGGCTCAGTTCTAGGCCCTCTCCTATTCTCGCTATACACCAAGTCACTTGGCACTGTCATATCCTCACATGGCCTCTCCTATCATTGCTACGCTGACGACACACAACTAATCTTCTCCTTTCCCCCTTCTGATAACCAGGTGGCGAATCGCATCTCTGCATGTCTGACAGACATATCAGTATGGATGTCGGATCACCACCTCAAGCTGAACCTCGGCAAGACGGAGCTGCTCTTCCTCCCGGGGAAGGACTGCCCGTTCCATGATCTCGCCATCACGGTTGACAACTCCGTTGTGTCCTCCTCCCAGAGTGCGAAGAGCCTTGGCGTGACCCTGGACAACACCCTGTCGTTCTCTGCTAACATCAAGGTGGTGACCCGATCCTGTAGGTTCATGCTCTACAACATTCGGAGAGTACGACCCTGCCTTACACAGGAAGCGGCACAGGTCCTAATCCAGGCACTTGTCATCTCCCGTCTGGATTACTGCAACTCGCTGTTGGCTGGGCTCCCTGCCTGTGCCATTAAACCCCTACAACTCATCCAGAATGCCGCAGCCCGTCTGGTGTTCAACTTTCCCAAGTTCTCTCACATCACCCCGCTCCTCCGCACACTCCACTGGCTTCCAGTTGAAGCTCGCATCTGCTACAAGACCATGGTGCTTGCCTACGGAGCTGTGAGGGGAACGGCACCTCCGTACCTTCAGGCTCTGATCAGTCCCTACACCCAAACGAGGGCACTGCGTTCATCCACCTCTGGCTTGCTGGCTCCCCTACCTCTGCGGAAGCATAGTTCCCGCTCAGCCCAGTCAAAACTGTTCGCTGCTCTGGCACCCCAATGGTGGAACAATCTCCCTCACGACGCCAGGACAGCGGAGTCACTCACCACCTCCCGGAGACATTTGAAACCCCACCTCTTTAAGGAATACCTGGGATAGGATAAAGTAATCCTTCTACCCCCACCCCCCACTTTACTACAACCCCACTCCCCCTCAAAAAAAAAAAAAAAAAAACATTGTAAAGTGGTTATCCCACTGGCTATAAGGTGAATGCACCTATTTGTAAGTCGCTCTGGATAAGAGCGTCTGCTAAATGACGTAAATGTAAATGTAAATGAAAATACCCCGGCAATACAAAATACTGAGCTCAACCGAGCTACTAATCCTCACAATGAACAATCACCCACAAGGACAAGGGGGCAGAGGGAACACTTAAACACACGTACTAATGAGGGGAATATGAACCAGGTGTGTATAATTGACAAGACAAGACAAATGGAATGATGAGATATGGAGCGGCAGTGGCTAGAAGGCCGGTGACGACGTCGTGACATTCATTGTCTGCTTATATGCCCCCTTTATTTATCCTACTGTTCTGACTTGGTGTACAGGGAGAATACTGTAAGAACGGCCCATGTTCTGAATTCTGTCGCTGTACATTTCAAATGTGCTACACAAATAGTTATATTGACTACGTCCGTCCTAGCTCGCTCATTAATGTCTTAATCGAAATTACGGATTGCCTCTTATCCACTCATCGTTCCCTTATGCCATAATTTGTACATCTCAATTGTCAGTAGAAACCACATTTGTTTAAGCAAGTCAGCCATATCAGCTATGTTTTTAAAAGGCAGTAAATGAGGCTGAATGAACTGTTTCGCTGCCAGACAAGGCTCTGTTGATAGCCAGGTGTAGCAGTGGTAAGGTGATGGGACTGCTGTTGGGACTCTGCTGTTGGGACAGCTTTATGTAGGCCCTAACAATTTGTGGGCACCGTTTGTCACCATTATAGTCAAAATCATGTATTGTTTAGTGTTGTGCTGTGTAGTGGTTTTGCTGGCATGCATCTAAAAAAAAATGTTTTAGTTTGCCCCACCAAGATTGACATGCTAAAATCGCCACTGGGCATATCACAGTCATATCACAGTCATATCACAGTCTCTATCACAGTCATATCACAGTGTGTATTAAAGTCTCAGGAAAAAGCACTGAAGGCACAGTTGAGCCTACAGCTCGACAGAAAAGACAGTGATCATTCTGCCCAAGTATTTTTGTCTTCTTTACCTTTCAAAGGACTGTTTTTACCTGAAAATCACTGGAAAATACACTGCCAGGGTTAGTTCCCAAGGAAACACATTGTTAGTAAGGCTTATGGGTCTATGTCTTTCAAAGACCGGATGGGGAAAAAGACACCTGCTAATTACACAGTATGCTACCCACCCGGTGATAAACTGTCAGACTGTCAGAGATATGTATCGGGGACACAAGCCAGTGCCAATGTGGCTTGCGAAAGTGCAAAGACACGCACACACGTACACGCACACAGAGAGAGCGAGAGAGAGAGAGAGAGAGAGAGAGAGATTAACACTGCCTCTCACCACCACAGCTACAGACTAATACTACCTCTCACCACCACAGATACAGACTAACACTGCCTCTCACCACCACAGATACAGACTAACATTGCCTCTCACTACCACAGATACAGACTAACACTGCCTCTCACCACCAGCTACAGACTAACACTGCCTCTCACCACCACAGCTACAGACTAACACTGCCTCTCACCACAGATACAGACTAACACTGCCTCTCACCACTACAGATACAGACTAACACTGCCTCTCACCACCAGATACAGACTAACACTGCCTCTCACCACAGATACAGACTAACACTGCCTCTCACCACCAGCTACAGACTAACACTGCCTCTCACCACAGATACAGACTAACACTGCCTCTCACCACAGATACAGACTAACACTGCCTCTCACCACCAGCTACAGACTAACACTGCCTCTCACCACCACAGATACAGACTAACACTGCCTCTCACCACCAGCTACATACTAACACTGCCTCTCACCACCACAGATACAGACTAACACTGCCTCTCACCACCAGCTACATACTAACACTGCCTCTCACCACCACAGATACAGACTAACACTGCCTCTCACCACCACAGATACAGACTAACACTGCCTCTCACCACCACAGATACAGACTAACACTGCCTCTCACCACCACATATACAGACTAACACTGCCTCTCACCACCACAGCTACAGACTAACACTGCCTCTCACCACAGATACAGACTAACACTGCCTCTCACCACCACAGATACAGACTAACACTGCCTCTCACCACCACAGATACAGACTAACACTGCCTCTCACCACCACAGCTACAGACTAACACTGCCTCTCACCACCACAGATACAGACTAACACTGCCTCTCACCACCACAGATACAGACTAACACTGCCTCTCACCACCAGGTACAGACTAATACTGCCTCTCACCACCACAGATACAGACTAACACTGCCTCTCACCACCAGCTACAGACTAACACTGCCTCTCACCACCAGCTACATACTAACACTGCCTCTCACCACCACAGATACAGACTAACACTGCCTCTCACCACCACAGATACAGACTAACACTGCCTCTCACCACCACAGATACAGACTAACACTGCCTCTCACCACCAGCTACAGACTAACACTGCCTCTCACCACCAGCTACAGACTAACACTGCCTCTCACCACCACAGATACAGACTAACACTGCCTCTCACCACCACAGATACAGACTAACACTGCCTCTCACCACCAGCTACAGACTAACACTGCCTCTCACCACCACAGCTACAGACTAACACTGCCTCTCACCACCACAGATACAGACTAACACTGCCTCTCACCACCAGCTACAGACTAACACTGCCTCTCACCACCACAGATACAGACTAACACTGCCTCTCACCACCACAGATACAGACTAACACTGCCTCTCACCACCAGCTACAGACTAACACTGCCTCTCACCACCAGCTACAGACTAACACTGCCTCTCACCACCACAGATACAGACTAACACTGCCTCTCACCACCAGCTACATACTAACACTGCCTCTCACCAGCTACAGATAGAGACTAACACTGCCTCTCACCACCACAGATACAGACTAACACTGCCTCTCACCACCAGCTACAGACTAACACTGCCTCTCACCACCACAGATACAGACTAACACTGCCTCTCACCACCACAGATACAGACTAACACTGCCTCTCACCACCACAGATACAGACTAACACTGCCTCTCACCACCACAGATACAGACTAACACTGCCTCTCACCACCACAGATACAGACTAACACTGCCTCTCACCACCACAGATACAGACTAACACTGCCTCTCACCACCAGCTACAGACTAACACTGCCTCTCACCACCACAGATACAGACTAACACTGCCTCTCATCACCACAGATACAGACTAACACTGCCTCTCACCACCACAGCTACATACTAACACTGCCTCTCACCACCACAGCTACAGACTAACACTGCCTCTCACCACCACAGATACAGACTAACACTGCCTCTCACCACCACAGATACAGACTAACACTGCCTCTCACCACCAGCTACAGACTAACACTGCCTCTCACCACCACAGATACAGACTAACACTGCCTCTCACCACCACAGATACAGACTAACACTGCCTCTCACCACCACAGATACAGACTAACACTGCCTCTCACCACCACAGATACAGACTAACACTGCCTCTCACCACCACAGATACAGACTAACACTGCCTCTCACCACCACAGATACAGACTAACACTGCCTCTCACCACCACAGATACAGACTAACACTGCCTCTCACCACCACAGCTACAGACTAACACTGCCTCTCACCACCAGCTACAGACTAACACTGCCTCTCACCACCACAGATACAGACTAACACTGCCTCTCACCACCAGCTACAGACTAACACTGCCTCTCACCACCACCAGCTACAGACTAACACTGCCTCTCACCACCACAGCTACAGACTAACACTGCCTCTCACCACCACAGATACAGACTAACACTGCCTCTCACCACCACAGATACAGACTAACACTGCCTCTCACCACCACAGATACAGACTAACACTGCCTCTCACCACCACAGATACAGACTAACACTGCCTCTCACCACCACAGATACAGACTAACACTGCCTCTCACCACCAGCTACAGACTAACACTGCCTCTCACCACCACAGATACAGACTAACACTGCCTCTCACCACCACAGCTACAGACTAACACTGCCTCTCACCACCACAGATACAGACTAACACTGCCTCTCACCACCAGCTACAGACTAACACTGCCTCTCACCACCACAGATACAGACTAACACTGCCTCTCACCACCACAGATACAGACTAACACTGCCTCTCACCACCACAGATACAGACTAACACTGCCTCTCACCACCACATATACAGACTAACACTGCCTCTCACCACAGATACAGACTAACACTGCCTCTCACCACCACAGATACAGACTAACACTGCCTCTCACCACCACAGATACAGACTAACACTGCCTCTCACCACCACAGATACAGACTAACACTGCCTCTCACCACCACAGATACAGACTAACACTGCCTCTCACCACCAGCTACAGACTAACACTGCCTCTCACCACCACAGATACAGACTAACACTGCCTCTCACCACCACAGATACAGACTAACACTGCCTCTCACCACCAGCTACAGACTAACACTGCCTCTCACCACCAGCTACAGACTAACACTGCCTCTCACCACCACAGATACAGACTAACACTGCCTCTCACCACCAGCTACAGACTAACACTGCCTCTCACCACCACACATACAGACTAACACTGCCTCTCACCACCACAGATACAGACTAACACTGCCTCTCACCACCAGCTACAGACTAACACTGCCTCTCACCACCAGATACAGACTAACACTGCCTCTCACCACCACAGCTACAGACTAACACTGCCTCTCACCACCACAGATACAGACTAACACTGCCTCTCACCACCACAGCTACAGACTAACACTGCCTCTCACCACCACAGATACAGACTAACACTGCCTCTCACCACCACAGATACAGACTAACACTGCCTCTCACCACCACAGATACAGACTAACACTGCCTCTCACCACCACAGCTACAGACTAACACTGCCTCTCATCACCACAGATACAGACTAACACTGCCTCTCACCACCACAGATACAGACTAACACTGCCTCTCACCACCAGCTACAGACTAACACTGCCTCTCACCACCACAGATACAGACTAACACTGCCTCTCACCACCAGCTACAGACTAACACTGCCTCTCACCACCACAGATACAGACTAACACTGCCTCTCACCAAAAGCTACAGACTAACACTGCCTCTCACCACCACAGATACAGACTAACACTGCCTCTCACCACCACAGATACAGACTAACAATGCCTCTCACCACCAGGTACAGACTAACACTGCCTCTCATCACCACAGATACAGACTAACACTGCCTCTCACCACCAGATACAGACTAACACTGCCTCTCACCACCACAGATACAGACTAACACTGCCTCTCACCACCAGATACAGACTAACACTGCCTCTCACCACCACAGATACAGACTAACACTGCCTCTCACCACCACAGATACAGACTAACACTGCCTCTCACCACCACAGATACAGACTAACACTGCCTCTCACCACCAGCTACAGATATATTGTAGTGGTTTATTTGTTGAAATTGTGGTTTTGAGATTGTGCCTTGTGGTTATTTTTATTCTTCGTGTTTTATTTATAATGTTTGTGAAAAAAGTAATAGTACTCAGGGCACCATTGAGAATGAGACCCTGGTCTCCACTGGGTTACCCTGAATAAATACAAGTTAATCAAATTAATAACACTGCCTCTCACCACCACAGCTACAAACTCACACTTTGAAGACCCCCGTCTCTTGTGTTTCCCAAAATGGCACCCTACTTCTACATAGTGCACTAATTTTGAGCAGGCTCTTTTCAGAAGTGCTGAACTTTATAGGGAATAGGGTGCATTTTGGGACGCAGCTCCTGTTACTGCGAATGGGAAGTGGGATTAAAAACTGGCTGTGAGTGAAAGCAGATGCTCCACATGTTTCCTTCCTGGCGTTGTCGAACGTAGCCCTGCGGACTGGCTGAGCATTCACACCCCACAGGGCCTGCGTCACGACAGAGTTCTGCCTGCGTCAATCCCTCCCCCCCATCCCCCAAGCATCCAAGGAGAGGAGAAACAATCCCTAGAGGAGAAACACTCCCTACTGGAAGAGAAACACTCCCTACTTGAGAAGACTAAGGCTGTTTCTCAATAGTTTTTTTAACAGTTGAATATCCTTATTTTGTACCCTTGTTTCATTGTGTTCAATAGTTTTAGATTTAGGATTGAAATGTTTTGAATCAATTAAGGTACTAAGGTAGGCGTATGTGTCAGAGCAAATTATTGCAAGATTTCTTGGGCCCAGCATCCTGTTGAAATGATAAAACGTGTTTAAGACATTTATCTACATTACTCACAATATGCAGACGAGAAAAATACTGAGTTGATACACAATACACAATAATGAGTTGATAAAACTTAACCAAGTTAGGTTTGCCACACCAATCTAGAGCTGTGCAATATAATGTAGGCTTGCGCAAGCTACCAGCTTGCCCTCCTACGCTTTTATCATGTGGTGAATAAATGAAAATTTGGCCGTAATGCTGTGTCTTAATTATTCCTATAAACCCATTTAGACCTGAACCCTGATGTCTTGACGCATGTACAGCATCCTTCATCAGGGCCGAGGTACAGTCCCAGGGGGCGCTAAATTTAGACCCTCATTCATCATGGATAGCCGTATTCTCCTGCTACATAGTGAGATGCAAATTACATTCCCTTTTCGTGAGGAGTAATGGGTTTTGTCATATATATATACATTCCTCGGATTGCTGATAGCATTGAAGTTGTGTTGCATAATTTTATGCTTACTTCCTGGTTAGCATATCCTCAACAGGCTTATCAAAGACATATGCATTTTGGTTTTATGCACTACATCTAATGTACTTGAATGAACACAAGTCATACAATTGTATCTGTTTCAGGTTTTTATTTTGTGTTACTGGTTGCGTAATTGATGCTTGATGTCTCTAATCAAAACCCGTAAAATATCATGATCAAAGTAAATGTGCCACTTACTGGCTGCTACATCAGTTTGTAGTGAGCATGTTAAATTTGCCCAGCACCCATGTGTCATAAACCTTAAAAGGTTTCCAGGTCATTTAACCTACTGTACAATATTAGCCCAACCCTAGCTAGCTAGAACATGTCTGATGTAGTCAAGAAATGTCATAGAGACCTTGTCATAGAGCCAACAGTGACAGTCCATCTCTAAAAAGGTCACAGTGGTTATCTGTGTAACTATCGCTCACAACTCTTTTCAGAAATGACCGACTGAGGTCTCTTTACTCTCTACATTATCTATACTTTTTAAGTCATCTTCAAAAGTATAAAGAACTGAGTTTCTAGGAAAGTAATACAATATGTATGTATAATATTATAAAAATGTAATATGTTGTGAAATCTGTTATTGTAATGTTTTTCAAATGTATAACTGTCTTAATGTTGCTGGACCCCAGCAAGAGGCAGCAGCTAATGGGGATCCTTAATAAATACAAATACAAATATGGATTTACATTACATTTTCTTCTTCAATGTAGACATTAAAAAGAGCTTTAATATGATTTTGAAAGTAGATCGAAAGCCCGAAAACAAAAGCATAAAGTCCATGTTATAAAGTGCAGGTTGAAAATGGTGTTGTTGTTGTTGCTATGATGCATTTAAAATACATTCTCTGCTCATCTTCATCTCTACAGTCTGGCAACCCTCTCACCGTCATTACCGCGTCGTTTTACAGCCAAGAGGCAAACAGGCCACTGTTTCTCAGCAACAGTCATCACTAAAACACTAGCTCAATGCCAGCCACGTGAGCATAAACACTCAACACACAATTGACCCCCATGGCAACCCAACTAGAACGAAGCTTCAGACCTGTGCTAAATGTCATTCAGCTTGACTCTTTGCAGAGGTGTAAACAATACAATCACATTACTATCCCCACAACCCCATACCTCAAATAGCTGCATAATGAATTTAATTCCAAAGCCGAAATCTAATTTTTGGGAAAACTGACACATTGAATAGGGTTAAGCTGAGGTCCTTTATGTGATGAGTTTTGCTCTGAGGATACAACATTGCATGTATTTTATTTTATTTCTAAGCATAAATTGAGTTGAGTAATGTGTAAACATTAAGTGAAATTAATGTACCACTAAGGGAAATTACATCAGAAACTTGCATGTCTCTCTGCCGTTTCTGGAAGTGACATTTGGCATGTTGTCGCGGGTGGAAGTAGAGCCCAACCGCAGGGTTGCTGGGTTACTGAGACAGGTGGCATGGTGGGAAATTGAACGGAAACAGACTACAGTCTGCCATGAACAACTGATTTGGTCCAGGTCACTTCTCCATGTCAACATTGTGTTTCTGTGGAGGTCATACACTGAGTATACAAAACATTAAGAACACTTGCTCTTTCCATGACATAGACTGACCAGGTGAATCCAGGTGAAGAAAAGGATCCCTTATTGATGTCACTTGTTAAATCCACTTCAATCAGTGTAGATGAAGGAGAGCAGAAATGTTAAAGAAGGATTTTTAAGCCGTGAGACAATTGAGACATGGATTGTGTATGTGTGCCATTCAGAGGGTGAATGGGCAAGACAAAATATTTGGTAACACTTTACTTGACACCCAGTGTCATAACACGGTCATAATATGGTCATAACACTGTCATAACACGTCATAACCATGTCATAATATGGTCATAACACTGTCATGATACATATGTAGACTTGTTGTGACATATATTACATGGTCATAACCATGTCATAATATGGTCATAACCATGTTATAATATGGTCATAACCATGTTATAATATCGTCATAACACTGTCATAACACGGTCATAACCATGTCATAATATGGTCATAACCATGTTATAATATGGTCATAACACTGTCATAACACGGTCATAACCATGTCATAATATGGTCATAACCATGTCATATTATGGTCATAACACTGTCATAACACGTCATAACCATGTCATAAAATGGTCATAACATGTCATAATATGGTCATAACAATGTCATAACACGGTCATAACCATGTCATAATATGGTCATAACACTGTCATGACACATATGTAGACTTGATGTGACATATATCACACGGTCATAACCATGTCATAATATGGTCATAACACTGTCATAACACGGTCATAACCATGTCATAATATGGTCATAACATGTCATAATATGGTCATAACGCTGTCATAACACGTCATAACCATGTCATAATATGGTCATAACCATGTCATAATATGGTCATAACACTGTCATAACACGGTCATAACCATGTCATAATATGGTCATAACCATGTCATAATATGGTCATAACACTGTCATAACACGGTCATAACCATGTCATAATATGGTCATAACATGTCATAATATGGTCATAACACTGTCATAACTCGTCATAACCATGTCATAATATGGTCATAACCAGGTCATAATATGGTCATAACCATGTCATAATATGGTCATAACACGGTCATAACCAGGTCATAATATGGTCATAACCTCGTTATAATATGGTCATAACACTGTCATAACACGGTCATAACCATGTCATAATATGGTCATAACCATGTCATAATATGGTCATAACACTGTCATAACACGGTCATAACCATGTCATAATATGGTCATAACATGTCATAACACCTACAAGTGTCAAAACCCGCAAAACCTACCACACAAGGCAAAACATTCCATTACACCATAGCCTACGTGTCAACAGTATGTTTATGTAATATAATTTTTATATTAAATTATTAATTGTAATTGCACACACATTGATGTTAAACATGCACCTACCCCAATGCTCTGTTGCTGACGACTGGGATGAATGCAGGAGCAGATTTCAGGAGCAGGATAAGACTCCCTCTTTGTGACTGATGACTGATATAAGGGCATGTACGTGATAGGCCTATCTGGCTTATATGATTATGATGGTTATAACGCTTCTTGAGTGTCATAACGTGTATTTTCTTAGTCAAAGTAAGTGACACAGAATGGTCATAATGCTTCTTGAGAGTGTTCATAAAGTTATTTAAAATATGATGAAAAAAAACATGACTGTAGAGAATTCAATACAACAACAAAGGACTTAAGAAACAAACTTTAAAACGAAATGAAACTTCTTGGCAGGGAAAAAACTAATTTGATTAAATGTTGGTTTTTACACTCTTATGTAGGTGTCATAACCAGCCATAAAATAACGCAATATATGTCACAACAGTTGTAAATATATGAGTCATGACAGTGATATGACTATATTATAACATGTTATGACAAGTTATTAGCATATTATGACATGGTTATGACCGTGTCATAACGTGTTATGACACTGGGTGTCACGTAAAGTGTTACCAAAGATTTAAGTGTCTTTGAACCGGAGTATGGTAGTAGGTGCCAGGCGCACTAGTTTGTATCAAGAACTGCAATGCTGCTGGGTTTTTCACGTTCAACAGTTTCCCGTATGTATCATGAATGGTCCACCACCCAAAAGGACATCCAGCCAACTTGACACAACAGTGGGAAGCATTGGAGTCAACATGGGCCAGCATCCCTGTGGAAAGCTTTCGAAACCTTGTAGAGTCCATGCCCAGATGAATTGAGGCTGTTCTGACGGAAAAAGGGGGGGTTGGTGGGGGGTGCAACTCAATATTAGGAAGGTGTTCCTAATGTTTGGTAAACTCAGTTATGCATACAATAGGTAGGAGCCAGAGCAGGTATTCTGTACATAGACAGACATGATATGGACATATGTTTTCCCTAGTTGGCCTACAGTCCCCTAGAACAGTGTTACACCACCCATCATAGATATAGACTACCTAGAATGTGCACGCTTTCGTCAGCAACACAGGATTGATTGGACTCATCAAGTGCCAACATGGCAGAGTAAATTAACTGCTGCTCTGTTGCCAGGAGCACAAGAGACCACAGAGACATGCTGTAGTTAACAATAATGGATTATACCTGGCTGCCTGTCATCATGTTACAGTACAAACTACATTCAAGGTGACATGAAATTGTGATTTTTGGAAGTGTCTTCTTCTTTCACTCTATGGCCCAGCCATTCCAGTCTCACCCCAAGTCAAACCTCAATTTTCACCTTCAGCCTATCCTTGAATCTCCCTGAAGACTCATTCTTTTAAAATTGTAGCCTAGTGCCCAACCTGTCTTTCCTAGGCAACTTTTAGCCAGAGAGGGGAGCCACGCACGACTTCATGCCTGCTGATGCATACAAATTCCCTTTCATGTCCCAATAACTCCTCTGCCTCTGAAGGTAGCGGCAGAGGAGCACGGAACAAAATTTAGCAAGTACACTGAAGGCACCTCGTGTCCAAATTCACTTTCGGACAATGGACAATATGAAAATGTAATCACAAGAATGATTCGGAATCGGCTGTGCTTGTAAGGACTGACTGTTACATTATGTGAGGATATTTTTTTAATGTACGACATATAGCACAGACAAGTCATACAGTTCGGACTTTCTATTTTTCAGAGACAATGCTAAGGCCTTTGAATATACAGCAGGCCAGGCACCACAGGCAAAAAAATGAACAAATAATTTGCTTTTTATGGTATTTTGGGCCATTCATATTAGTAATATTTTTTTAAATTATTTTTATGCTAACCTCATCAAAATGTCATGAATTTTAACCACTTTAAAATGGACATACATCCATAATTTCAAACCTCACTACATTGAATCACACATCATTTAAAATCCCATTTCACAGGGGAGCCAGGCCCACACAATCAGATTGAGCAAAAAAATAAAATGTATACCCTCTATTTGTCAGTGTTCCAAATGGGACATTATTTGTCTTTTTACCTAAACATGCAAACACTAACAGATAGAAAAAAAAGTGTTTATAGATTCTGTAGGCCCACCCACCAATGCATTTCTGGCTACACTACTGTTTCACAGACAAACTGAATTAAACTCAGCAAAAAAAGAAACGTCCCTTTTTCAGGACCATGTCTTTCAAAGATAATTTGTAAAAATCCAAATAACTTCACAGATCTTCATTGTAAAGTGTTTAAACACTGTTTCCCATGCTTGTTCAATTAACCATGAACAATTAATGAACATGCACCTGTGGAACGGTCGTTAAGACACTAACAGCTTACAGACGGTAGGCAATTAAGGTCACAGTTATGAAAACTTAGGACACTAAAGAGGCCTTTGTACTGACTCTGAAAAACACCAAAAGAAAGATGCCCAGTGTCCCTGCTCATCTGCGTGAATGTGCCTTAGGCATGCTGCAAGGAGGCATGAGGATGCAGATGTGGCCAGGGCAATAAATTGCAATGTCCGTACTGTGAGATGCCTAAGACAGCGCTACAGGGAGACAGGACGGACAGCTGATCGTCCTCGCAGTGGCAGACCACGTGTAACAACACTTGCACAGGATCGGTACATCCGAACATCACACCTGCGGTACAGATACAGGATGGCAACAACAACTGCCCGAGTTACACCAAGAAAGCACAATCCCTCCATCAGTGCTCAGACTGTCCGCAATAGGCTGAGAGAGGCTGGACTGAGAGCATGTAGGCCTGTTGTAAGGCAGGTCCTCACCAGACATCACCGGCAACAACGTTGCCTAAGGGCACAGACCCACCGTCGCTGGACCAGACAGGACTGGCAAAAAGTGCTCTTCACTGATGAGTCGCGGTTTTGTCTCACCAGGGGTGATGGTCGGATTCGCGTTTATCGTCGAAGGAATGAGCGTTACACGGAGGCCTGTACTCTGGAGCGGGATCGATTTGGAGGTGGAGGGTCCGTCATGGTCTGGGGCGGTGTGTCACAGCATCATTGGACTGAGCTTGTTGTCATTTAAGGCAATCTCAACACTGTGCATTACAGGGAAGACATCCTCCTCCCTCATGTGGTACCCTTCCTGCAGGCTCATCCTGACATGACGTTCTGTGCGTGATTTCCTGCAGGACAGGAATGTAAGTTTTCTGCCATGGCCAGCGAAGAGCCTGGATCTCAATCCCATTGAGCACGTCTGGGACCTGTTGGATCGGAGGGTGAGGGCTAGGGCCATTCCCCCCAGAAATGTCCGGGAACTTGCAGGTATCTTGGTGGAAGAGTGGGGTAACATCACACAGCAAGAACTGGCAAATCTGATGCAGTCCATGAGGAAAAGATGCACTGCAGTACTTAATGCAGCTGGTGGCCACACCAGATACTGACTGTTACTTTTGATTTCGACCCCCCCTTTGTTCAGGAACACATTATTCAATTTCTGTTAGTCACATGTCTGTGGAACTTCTTCAGTTTATGTCTCAGTTAATGAATCTTGTTATGTTCATACAAATATTTACACGTTAAGTTTGCTGAAAATAAACGCAGTTGACAGTGAGAGGACATTTCTTTTTTTGCTGAGTTTATATGTAGTAATTTACTTTTAAGAGATGGTGATTGGGTTTAAATAGACGTTATATGTTTGGTAGTCAAACACTTTATCAGCTTCAGAAGCATTCACCAACTTTTGTGTGGTTATCCTTAGATATTTTTCTTCAGACTTACACAGAGGTAGTTGTTGATATTGTCAACTTTTTATTCTAGATAACATTTTAGTATTTTAAAGATAGAAAGATGAAAAAAGTCTTAATCAACAATCTGCTATGGACAATTCCGGTCCTGGATTGTCTCAACAAAATTAAACCAAAATATTTAATGAGATAGCGCCTCATTTGCATATTTTAATACAATATTTCAGAATAATTTTAATACAAAAAAGCTTTATATTTGTGTCTACATTCAACTGGTTTAAACTGATTGTGATATGATCAAGGGGGGAAAAATACCTTATTAGGGTGTTAAATTACACAATATGTCTCCATAATCCTGTACATGGGGATAATACAGATTACCCATTGGGATGTGATTAAAAACCAACCAATGAGGCCCCCTGCTGGGTATAAATTAAACAACAGCTACACACAAACAACTAGATCACCAATCATCACATTGCTGATGCTGACAAAGATCTACAGTGATAAAGACTGATAAAGACCTATAGTGATTGTTCTCATGTACAAATCATACAGTGTATTGATGTATGTAAGGAATTGCTGTGCAGTCACAACTTAGCAAACAGTGGGTTGATTCTGGTTATATGCTAACAACTTCTGCATCCCTGATCTTTAACCACAAATGAGATACAATGAGCTACAGATTGTTACACTGTCTCAGTTTACCATAAAATATATGGTTATGATCAGAGGTCAATATCTAGCCTATACCGTACATGCTATCTCTATCTGTGGGAAAGTCTAGAACAGATATAAAGGAAGTGGTGCAACGCAACTTCCTGTACAAAATCAATCAGTTCTAAAACAATATAACCAAACACAAAATCACTGCCATAAAAACCAGTGACGGACATTTCTCTGAAACCAAATTGAGTGAAAGACAATGAAGTAGTGGCGATAAGTTCAACAATGCTGAGTGGAGAGCTGATAGAGCATATTGTTTTTTCCACTGATAAAAGCAATTGGTTCTGAATGGGAGGTGTTTATTGCATTTTTCATTGTTTTCCATCCTGTGTATTTACTTTGGCAGGAGCTGTTGCCAGGTCTTACCTACCGTGTGTTTATCTAATATACACATGCAATTAGTGTGTGTTGACACTGAAAGACGAATGGTACAATACCTATATATACACAGAGTTTTGACGCCGCCTCCCGCTATACATGGTGTGCAAACATGCATGGCCTTTTATGAACCACTGAGTGAAGCATCATTTTATTGGTGAAGATTCAACTACCCGTAATGATGTCCAACATTAGTGGGATCTTGCCAACAGATCACGTTGGATGATTTCCTGTGAGGATATGACAGAATTGTAGTGATGCTTTCCTGTGTAATAGTGGATTAACTTAATTGCACAATCAAGCGAGAATGTCAAGAGTGTGCAAAGCTGTCATCAAGGCAAAGGGTGGCTATTTGAAGAAACTCAAATATAAAATATATTTTGATTTGTTTAGCACTTTTTTGGTTACTACATGATTCCATATGTGTTATTTCATAGTTTTGATGTCTTCACTATTATTCTACAATGTAAAAAATAGTAAAAATAAAGAAAAACCCTTGAATGAGTTAGTGTGTCCAAACTTTTGACTGGTAGTGTATATGAAAAATAAAATATTAATATAAAGTATCTTGATTAGATAAGTATTCAACCCCCTGAGTCAATACATGTTAGAATCACCTTTGGCAACGATTACAGCTGTGAGTCTTTCTGGGTAAGTCTCTAAGAGCTTTCCACACCTGGATTGTGCAATATTTGCCCATGGTTATTTTCCTAATTCTTTAAGCTCTGTCAAATTGGTTGTTGATCACTGCTAGACAACCATTTTCAGGTCTTGCCATATATTTTCAATCAGATTTAAGTCAAAACTACCAATAGGTGCCATCCTTTGCGAGGCATTGGAAAACCTCCTTGGTCTTTGTGGTTGAATCTGTGTTTGAAATTCACTGATCGACTGATCGAAATTCACTGATGTGACTTGTTAAGCACATTTTTACTCCTGAACTTATATAGGCTTGCCATAACAAAGGGTTGAAAACATTTTTAATTAATTTGTAAAAATTTCAAAAAACATAATTCCACTTTGACATTATGGGGGTGTGTAGGCCAGTGACAAAAAAATCTAAATGTAATCCATTTTAAATTCAGTCAAGGGGTGTGAATACTTTCTGAAGGCACTGTAAGTGGTTAAGGTTACCAAAGATGATTCACCTTAGGATTAGGGTAAGTTTATGTTTATGCTAGTGAAAGTTAAGGTAAGGCTTGGGAGTTTAGACAACATGCAAAAACAATACATATAGTGACATTTATACTGAGCAATATTTTTGGAATTTCGATACACAATAAAATCGCAGTATCGAATCACAATACATATAGAATCAGCTACTAAGTATCAAATCAAATCACATTTTATTTGTCACATGCACCAAATACAACAGGTGTAGACCTTACAGTGAAATGCTTACTTAAAAGCCCTTAACCAACAATGCAGTTTTAAGAAAAATAAGTGTTAAGTACAAAATAGATAAGTAAAAAATGCAAATAGTCCAGGTAGCCATTTGATTAGCTGTTCAGGAGTCTTCTGGCTTGGGGGTAGAAGCTGTTAAGAAGCCTTTTGGACCAAGACTTGGCGCTCCGGTACCGCTTGCTGTGCGGTAGCAGAGACAACAGTCTATGAATAGGGTGGCTAGAGTCTTTGACCATTTTTAGGGCCTTCCTCTGACACCGCCTGGTATAGAGGTCCTGGATGGCAGGAAGCTTGGCCCCAGTGATGTACTGGGCCGTATGCACTACCCTCTGTAGTGCCTTGCGGTCGGAGGCCGAGCAGTTGCCATACCAGGCGGTGATGCAACCAGTCAGGATGCTCTCGATGGTGCAGCTGTAGAACCTTTTGAGGATCTGAGGACCTATGCCAAATCTTTCCAGTCTCCTGAGGGGGAATAGGCTTTGTCGTGCCCTTTTCACAACTGTCTTGGTGTGTTTGGACCATGATAGTTTGTTGATGATGTGGACACCAAGGAACTTGAAGCTCTCAACCTGCTCCACTACAGCCCCGTCGATGAATGGGGGCGTGCTCGGTCCTCCTTTTCCTGTAGTCCACAATCACCTCCTTTGTCTTGATCACGTTGAGAGAGATGCTGTTGTCTTGGCACCACACGGCCAGGTCTCTGACCTCTTCCCTATTGGCTCTCATCATTGTCGGTGATCAGGCCTACCACTATTGTGTTGTCGGCAAACTTAATGATGATGTTGGAGTCGTGCCTGGCCATGCAGTCATGGGTGAACAGGGGGTACAGGAGGGGACTGAGCACGCACCCCTGAGGGGCCCCTGTGTTGAGGATCAATGTGGCAGATGTGTTGTTACCTACCCTTACCACCTGGGGGCGGCCCATCAGGAAGTCCAAGATCCATATGCAGAGGGAGGTGTTTAGTCCCAGGGTCCTTAGCTTAGTGATGAGCTTTGAGGGCACTATGGTGTTGAATGCTGAGCTGTAGTCAATGAATAGCATTCTCACGTAGGTGTTCCTTTTGTCCAGGTGGGAAAGGGCAGTGTGGAGTGCAATAGAGATTGCATCATCTGTGGATCTGTTGAGGCAGTATGCAAATTGGAGTGGGTCTAGGGTTTCTGGGATAATGGTGTTGATGTGAGCCATGACCAGCCTTTCAAAGCACTTCATGGCTACAGACGTCAGTGCTACGGGTCGGTAGTCATTTAGGCAAGGTTACCTTCGTGTTCTTGGGCACAGGGACTATGGTGGTCTGCTTGAAACTTGTAGGTATTACAGACTCAGACAGGGAGAGGTTGAAAATGTCAGTGAAGTCACTTGCCAGTTGGTCAGCGCATGCTCGGAGTACAGTTCCTGGTAATCCGTCTGGCCCTGCGGCCTTGTGAATGTTGACCTGTTTAAAGGTCTTACTCACATCGGAGAGCGTGATCATACAGTTGGAGAGCGTGATCACACAGTTGTCCTGAACAGCTGATACTCTCATGCATGCTTCAGTGTTGCTTGCCTCGAAGCGAGCATAGAAGTAATTTAGGTCGTCTGGTAGGCCCTTTGTAGTCTGTAATAGTTTGCAAGCCCTGCCACATCCGACGAGCGTCGGAGCCGGTGTAGTACGATTCAATCTTAGTCCTGTATTGACGCTTTGCCTGTTTGATGGTTCGTCGGAGGGCATAGTGGGATTTCTTATAAGCGTCCGGGTTAGAGTCCCGCTCCTTGAAAGCGGCAGCTCTACCTTTTAGCTCAGTGCGGAACTTTCCTGTAATCCATGGCTTCTGGTTGCGGTATGTACGTACGGTCACTGTGGAGACGACGTCATCGATGCACTTATTGATGAAGCCAGTGACTGATGTGGTGTACTCCTCAATGCCATCGGAAGAATCCCGGGAACATATTCCAGGCTGTGCTAGCAAAACAGTCCTGTAGCTTAGCATCTACGTCATCTGACTACTTCTTTATTGACCGAGTCACTGGTGCTTCCTGCTTTAGTTTTTGCTTGTAAGCAGGAATCACGAGGATAGAATTATGGTCAGATTTGCAAAATGGAGGGTGAGGGAGAGCTTTGTACGCGTCTCTGTGTGTGGAGTAAAGGTGGTCTAGAGTTTTTTTTTCTCTGGTTGCACATTTAACATGCTGATATAAATTAGGTATAACGGATTTAAGTTTCGCTGCATTCAAGTCCCTGGCCACTAGGAGCACCCCCTCTGAATGAGCGTTTTCCTGTTTGATGTTGGCCTTATACAGCTCATTGAGTGCGGTCTTAGTGTCAGCATCGGTTTGTGGTGGTAAATAGACAGCTACGAAAAATAGGTAAATAGTTTGGTCTACAGCTTATCATGAGATACTCTACCTCAGGCGAGCAAAACCTAGAGACTTCCTTAATATTAGATTTCCCTCGTCTTACCAGAGGACGCTGTTCTACCTTGTCGATGCAGCGTAAACCCCGCCAGCTGTATGTTATCCATGTCGTCGTTCAGCCACGACTCGTTGAAACATAAGATATTACAGTTTTTAATGTCCCGTTGGCAGGATATTCTTGATCGTAGCTTGTCCATTTTGTTATCCAATGATTGTACTTTGGCTAATAGGACTGATGGTAGAGGCAGATGAACCACCCTAGATACCAGTCTGGAATGATTCTCCATTATTTTAGGACATATTGTTACAAAACAAATTACATAATTACATAATTACATAATTACCCTGCATAATATGTGGTCTGACGGAAGGTCTCCACAGCTGAAGGTTACTTTAGCGACACGCTTTTGTCTTCCCACATCAAGCTTAAATAAGGTGTCAACGTCTACGTCAACTTCTCAATACAGACATCAGACCTGGATTCATCAGACCTGGATTCAAATGCGTGAAAAAATGAGGCCCGAATCAACTACTTCTATTGGAAAGTATTTGAAAGTATAAAATTGTTCTATAAATAGCCTACTATTTGAAAGTATTTTCAAATACTTATTTCAAATATTATTTTCAAATACCTGGGTTAAATTCATGGGACTGTATTTGAGTCAGTGTATTTGAGTATTTTCAAATACTTTCCAAGTGTATTTCCAAATACATTCCAATATTCAACTGCTTGTCTTTTCCCCAAAAAAATATCTAAATACTAACTTCCAAATGTCTTTGAAAGTAATTGAAATACCCTAAATAGTATTTGAACCCATTCATTCTTGTTTATAGTATTTCTTAGAAACAGCAAACTGAAGGCGACATCGCTGGCTCATAAAGTTGAGTATTTGCTTTACAGTCATCCTCCTCCAGTGGGCTTTAACCATCTGAGAATGAGAAGGCTTGGAAAAAGCTATTAGGGCCAAACCACCTTAAAGGTAGCATCCCAAATGGCACCCAAATCCCTATTTAGTGCACTACTTTGACCAGGGTCCATAGGAATCTGGTCAAAAGTAGTGCACTATGTAGGGAATAGGGTGCCATTTGGGACACATACCTATTGGGGTTTCCAGGAAAACCTTGTTGCCATGGGAAATAAAAACATTACAAGAGCATCTGTCGTCGCTCCGATCAAACATGAGACAGAACCAGAGCCTGCTTGTCCTTAATTTCATTTTCCTTGTGCTAAATGGCAGGACACACAGCAGAGACTGAACTGCCAGGTAGGGTGATAGGGAGGTCACCTACATTTGTAGCTCTCAGTCCTGGTGGAGAACCCCTGTGTAAGCAGGTTTCTATTCTGAGCTTCATGTGTTATTAAAGCTCAGAATAGCTACCTCAACTAGCCGGTGCCCCCGCACATTGACTATGCAACGGTACCCCCCTGTGTATATATAGCCTCCCTACTGTCACTTTATTCTATTGTATATATAGCCTCCCTACTGTCACTTTATTTTACTTCTGCTCTTTTTTTTCTCAACACTTTTTTGTTGTTGTTTTATTCTTACTTTTTTGTTTAAAATAAATGCACTGTTGGTTAAGGGCTGTAAGTAAGCATTTCACTGTAATGTCTGCACCTGTTGTATTCGGCGCATGTGACCAATAAAATTTGATTTGATTTGATTTGATTTATTAACAAACTAATCTGATAATATCATTTTAATTGTGCATGATTAAGCTAATGCTGGAGTACTTAAAAAAAAAAAAATAGTATATTTGATGGGTTGCCTCCCACAATGTTATCAATGTTCCAGGATACACATCTGTACAAAGACCAGCATCAGTTGGGCAGAGAGGAAAACGGGGTAATGGGACGAGCGCAGGAAATCTAGAACCTTATCCGTTCATGTCCTGCCGTAAATATTCCCAACGGACACAAAATTGGCAGCTAGCTAGCTGGAGCTCGCAGCGGATATTTTCAATGAGTGTATTTGGCAGTGAGTAGTTTGCATGCGCCATGATGTTAGCGTAGCAAGCTGTCTGTGGCCAAGCTATCTGCCTCCGTATTGTGTCCGTCATGTTTCCGAGGGGATTATTCTTCATGAGTAGGGGATTATTTTTCATGAGGACAATTCCCGCCCACATTTTAAGCCCGCCTACCCAAACTTGTGATTTGTTGGGAGAGTTGTCTCTCTGAAGAGCACCCTCCCCAATTTTTCCCCCTCCACTTTCGAAGTGGCCAAGAAATTTAGACATGATCCCCAGACCTAATGCTGTTGCCCTAGGTTTGGGATTTCCGAGAGTACATTTCTCATCTCCTAAAGACGAACATATGAATGAATCTGCTGTAAGTGGATGAGGATGAGAGAGCTTTACCTCAGAGCGGCATCGTACGTACACAAAGAGTTCATTGAATGAACATCTGAGCAATGGGTTGGATGAATGGTCCGATGGATGGCGAACGAAGGACCGGCCTCTATTCAGAGTGAATGTGTTCAGAGACAGAGCGATGCACCGCTCACCGCAGCCGGGACTTTCATATTGTAATGAAGCCGTGCTGTTGAGTGCAAAGCTACAAAAGACCTTTGGACTCTCGTTCATCTCATATTCTGTGTTTGAAATTAATTGAGAGAGAGAATCTCTCAGCTTGTCTTCACACCAGCACACCCTGATGTGCACTAGACCTGGGAATATATATGGAGAATAGTAGTCTAGCCCACTTTCCAAATGTGAATTATGTAATGGCAAAGGTGAATAAATATGTCAGAATTCAGAAATGACGGCACTGTTTTAGCACTATACGCAGTTTTTAACTACGGCACGCAACATGGTTCAACGAGCCCAAAAATCTGCACAATTTTTTCAAATTGGAGCAAAAATTGGGATCATGTGTACAGTGTATTGTGCTAATGACGATACCCAAAATACAATATGGCGAACTTAGCAAACTACACATTTATGGTAAGCGCATGGGGTCCACCATTTTTAAGGACCTCCGCTATTGGATTCAATAATTTTCATTCAGGCTTATATTGTATTTTACAGCAGAAATCTATTAGGATTCTATTCTATTACAATTCTAAAAAGGTTCTAGTCTAGCCCAGGTTGTAGTCTATAGTATTGTTTTAGTATTAGTAAATATTAAACATACACATTTTCTTGTACTAAGATATTAGGCACAAAGGTTCCAACTCAAACCCTGATGTTTCCATCACTGATACTATTCTACACAACATTTGCGTCACCTTGATCCAGAAATACAATGAGCCTTGATTTGGAGTGGCACATTGGCCGATGTCAATTTGATGACATCAAGAGTCATCCAAGTCGCACAGTCAAACATCACTTTCCATCGACGCGTGTTTGTGTATTCATAGTAAATATCCAAGTCATGGGTGACGTCATCGACCTGAGTTCCTGCCACGATCGGGAGGTTAATTTTAAACCACATTGCCACACTAAGAGTTCATGGTGGGAAAGTGCCATTGACTTGTGGTGAGAAATCATGCTATTGGGAAACATTATCATGAGGGCTTCAGTGACCCTAATCTCATGTACGCAAAGGGAAACTCAGAATGTAGACTTGTGACTCACGGCGCTAACCACAATGTCACGCCAGGCTAACCGAAACATTCTGTAGGTTTCACACTCTTTCAGTCTCCCGCTTTCTCTCTCCCTCTTACATTCTCTTCAGTCTTTCTCACCCTCTATTGCTTTGTTCTCACTGCCTTTACACTAAGCACTATACCTCCAAAACCAGGATTAATGAAAAACTTGTGCATTTTGTGACGGTTACCAGAAATGTGCAACCCTTATCCCAGTAGTTTAGCATCAAAAGACTATATGGGGGGGCGGCCACGGCATCGCGGAGAGACAGACTTCCAGCCCCTTCCTGGTTCAAAAGACTGCAGGAGAGACAGACTACCAGCCCCTCCCTGGTTCAAAGGGCTCAGCTGCAGGAGAGACAGACTTCCAGCCCCTTCCTGGTTCAAAGGGCTGCAGGAGAGACAGACTTCCAGCCCCATACTGGTTCAAAGGGCTCAGCTGCAGGAGAGACAGACTTCCAGCCCCTCCCTGGTTCAAAGGGCTGCAGGAGAGACAGACTTCCAGCCCCATACTGGTTCAAAGGGCTCAGCTGCAGGAGAGACAGACTTCCAGCCCCTTCCTGGTTCAAAGGGCTGCAGGAGAGAGACTTCCAGCCCCTCCCTGGTTCAAAGGGCTGCAGGAGAGACAGACTTCCAGCCCCATACTGGTTCAAATGGCTCAGCTGCAGGAGAGACAGACTTCCAGCCTCTCCCTGGTTCAAAGGGCTGCAGGAGAGACAGACTTCCAGCCCCATACTGGTTCAAATGGCTCAGCTGCAGGAGAGACAGACTACCAGCCCCTCCCTGGTTCAAAGGGCTCAGCTGCAGGAGAGACAGACTTCCATCCCCTTCCTGGTTCAAAGGGCTGCAGGAGAGACAGACTTCCAGTCCCATAGTGGTTCAAATGGCTCAGCTGCAGGAGAGACAGACTTCCAGCCCCTCCCTGGTTCAAAGGGCTCAGCTGCAGGAGAGACAGACTTCCAGCCCCTTCCTGGTTCAAAGGACTGCAGGAGAGACAGACTTCCAGCCCCTCCCTGGTTCAAAGGGATCAGCTGCAGGAGAGACAGACTTCCAGCCCCTCCCTGGTTCAAAGGGCTGCAGGAGAGACAGACTTCCAGCCCCATACTGGTTCAAAGGGCTCAGCTGCAGGAGAGACAGACTTCCAGCCCCTTCCTGGTTCAAAGGGCTGCAGGAGAGACAGACTTCCAGCCCCTTCCTGGTTAAGGGCTGCAGGAATCCCTGGTTCAAAGGGCTGCAGGAGAGACAGACTTCCAGCCCCTCCCTGGTTCAAAGGGCTCAGCTGCAGGAGAGACAGACTTCCAGCCCCTTCCTGGTTCAAAGGGCTGCAGGAGAGAGACTTCCAGCCCCTTCCTGGTTCAAAGGGCTCAGCTGCAGGAGAGACAGACTTCCAGCCCCTTCCTGGTTCAAAGGGATGCAGGAGAGATACTTCCAGCCCCTTCCTGGTTCAAAGGGCTCAGCTGCAGGAGAGACAGACTTCCAGCCCCATACTGGTTCAAAGGGTTCAGCTGTAGCCGAGGGGAAAGATGGGATTGATTCTGTGATCTGTTGTCAACTTGAGTATGAACAGATGCACCGTGTCACAGAGAACAAAGTCACTCCCTTGGTCTTTCATCGCTCTCTCTCTGCCCTTTGAATCCAATCTGGAACTTCTATTCATTGGGTGTCCCTTTGTCTTGAATTCAGAGGATCTTACTGTGTATAATATACTTATCATTTCTGGTTTAAATGACTTTGTTTGCCCTAAAATCTCCAACTTACTTGCACCCTTTGTGTGATGATCGATGATGAAGTGATGGCAATTGAACACATTCACCATTGCTGGTGAATAAAATCATTGCAATAAAGTACAACACAATAGCCTACAATGCATTGCAGAGTGCTAACTATTATCCTATCTCATTCATCATTGCTGCTCTGGGACACTCCAGGGATATGTTGATGAATGCACTGCTTGCAGAAAAGCCAGGATGTGAATTACAGTTGAGGCGAGATCAGAGAGTAGCACTTTATGAATATGCAGGAGTGAATAATTCTCTCAGAAGGTAGTTCTCTCCCTTGGGGGAATACAGGGGTGTCCAGAGATTAATTTTAGCACAGCTGGTCCGATAAGATAAAAGTAGGAACCGCATCTGTGGCTGGGCTGCGGGAACCAAATAATTTCTCAATTTTGTCCATACAGTACTTTCTATCTATTCAACTTCTGTGAGTGCACAGTCAGGTCCAAAATTATTGGCACCCTTGATAAAGATAAGCAAAAAAGACTATAAAATAAATAATACAAATACTGAGCTATATTGTATGCTCAAAAGTTTGGACACGCCTACTCATTCAAGGGTTCTTCTTTATTTGTACTATTTTCTACATTGTAGAATAATAGTGAAGACATCACAACTATGAAATAACACACATGGAATCATGTAGTAACCAAAAAAGTGTTAAACAAATCAAAATATTTGTACATCTTAGATTCTTCAAAGTAGCCACCCTTTGCCTTGATGACAGCTTTGCACATTCTTGAGACCAAGTGCCTTCGGAAAGTATTCAGACCTCCTGACATTTTGTTATGTTACAGCCTTATTCTAAAATTGATTAAATTGTTTTTTCCCCCTGATCAATCTACACACAATACCACCAAAGCAAAAACAGGTTTTTAGAAATGTTTGCTAATTTATTAAAAATAAAAAACGTAAATATCATATTTACATAAGTGTTCAGACCCTTTACTCAGTACTTTGTTGAAGCACCTTTGGCAGTGATTACAGCATAGAGCCTTCTTGGGTATAACGCTACAAGCTTGGCACACCTGTAATTGTGTAGTTTCTCCCATTCTTCTCTGCAGATCCTCTCAAGCTCTGTCAGGTTGGATGGGGAGTGTTGCTGCGCAGCTATTTTCAGGTCTCTCCAGAGATGTTCGATCGGGTTCAAGTCCGGGCTTTGGCTTGGCCACTCAAGGACATTCAGAGACTGCATTGTCTTGGCTGTGTGCTTAGGGTCGTTGTCCTGTTGGAAGGTGAACATTTGCCCCAGTCCGAGGTTCTGAGCGCTATGGAACAGGTTTTCATCAAGGATCTCTCTGTACTTTGCTCCGTTCATCTGTGCCTCGATCCTGACTAGTCTCCCAGTCCCTGCTGCTAAAAACATCGCCACCACCATGCTTCACGGTAGGGATGGTGCCAATCTTGTTTCTAATGGTCTGAGAGTCTTTAGGTGCCTTTTGGCAAACTCCAAGAGGGCTGTCATGTGCCTTTTACATTTACATTTTAGTCATTTAGCAGACGCTCTTATCCAGAGCGACTTACAGTTAGTGAGTGCATACATTATTTTTTTATTTTTCATACCCTTCCGTGGGAATCGAACCCACAATCCTGTTTCTCTACCAACTGAGCTACACCCCCGCCGGCCATTCCCTCCCCTACCTTGGACGACGCTGGGCCAATTGTGCGCCGCCCCATGGGTCTCCCGGTCGCGGCCGGCTACGACAGAGCCTGGATTCGAACCAGTATCTCTAGTGGCACAGCTAGCACTGCGATGCAGTGCCTTAGACCACTGCGCCACTGAGGAATGGCTTCCGTCTGGCCACTCTACCACAAAGGCCTGATTGGTGGAGTGCTGCAGAGATGGTTATTCTTCTGGAAGGTCCTCCCATCTCCACAGAGGAACTCTAGAGCTCTGTCAGAGTGACCATCGGGTTCTTGGTCACCTCCCTGACCAAGGCCCTTCTCCCCCGACTGCTCAGTTTGGCCGGGCGGCCAGCTCTAGGAAGAGTCTTGGTGGTTCCAAACTTCTTCCATTTAAAAATGATGGAGGCCACTATGTTCTTGGGGAGCGTATATGACAGATGTTTTTCACATAGACTAACTATAACACCTGTTCACAGAAGCTTTCCATGTAATTTTCCCCAAAGTTAGACCCACAATAGAATACTGTATTCTCTCACTGTCAGTGATCTAAATGGTATTTCCATGTAATTTTCCCCAAAGTTAGACCCACAATAGAATACTGTATTCTCTCACTGTCAGTGATCTAAATGGTATTTTTCACCATATTCTAAGTTGAACTACATTAGACCTGGGCTCCCGAGTGGCGCAGCGGTATAAGGCACTGCATATCAGTGCTTGAGGCGTCACTACAGACTCCCTTGTTCGATTCCAGGCTGTATCACAACCAGCCGTGATTGGGAGTCCCATAGGGCGGCGCACAATTGGCCCAGCATCGTCCGGGTTTGGCCGGTGTAGGCCGTCATTGTAAATAAGAATTTGTTCTTAACTGACTTGCCTAGTTAAATAAAAAAAGACCTAAATGAGCAAACTATTCATAAAGAAATCATAATGCGAAGGCACACCTGGACGGCTGAAAAAGAGTGGCCCCCGACAGATTCATGTGTGGCAAGCATAGCACAATGCAACAGGAAAAAGTTAGAGCAGTAGCTATGGAGACAATGTTATAGAATAAATGCTATGGGGTAAAACTCAGTTGGCAGCCAAATAATTATTTGGTTGCAGTTCTATTGCAACCATTATCAGTAATGAGGGAAAAGGGGAAGCAATTACCAACACAAACAAATGCAAGTAATTTGACAGTGTATGCGTTGAATTGGTAGAATTACCACACTAAGACCAAAAGTTAGTTCAAGACTAATGTTGCTGTCAATACGACACACACACAATTCCCTCAATTCAGAAGATTAATTGAAATTCAATTAATACGTTTAATATTTTCAGCACTGTTTTCAATAAGGGTTTTTAAATTTATTAATCAAATTTCTGCCTCCTGAATTGAACTAAACTTAGCGGGTGAATTTCATAAACATTTTGTCAACTGTCAAATGCATTCAAATTCAAATAAAAAAATCATTTTTCTGCGCCATTTGCAATGGAACGATTTTCAATGACAGGAATTGCCTTAAAAGCCTGTTCCCCTTGCCTCCCAGGCCTGGCTCAAGTCCGGTCGCTCTCCTTACCAGGTGTGCGCCACGGTGAACCTCCTCTGCTTGTGCGGGTTGTTGTTGAGTAGCATGCGGCGCAGCAAGCGGGGCGAGTTGCGGGGGGACAGGGTGGTGGGGGACAGCCGGGAGGACACCGAGGAGGGCGAGTGCGGGCCCAGGCAGGTGCGAGAGGGGTGCTCCTGCTGCAGCAGGTTCTCCCGGAGGATCCGCACTAGGTCCTCATTGAGCCCCGCGCCTCCCCCAGGGAGGTGTGCCTTGGCTGGGAACGCCAGCATGTCCTGGGCCCCTCCTGGAGGTGCTGGGGCTGGAGACGGGGCTGAGGCTGTTTCTGGGGCAGCCATGCCCTCTTCCTCAGGTTGCAAGAAGTGGTAACACTGTGCACTGGGATATCTTTGCAGATTAAACCTTTCACCCCTCCAAGAAAAGGTAAATGATGGAGGATAAATACAATTTTTTTTTTTATCCCAGAACGAATGTGCTCCTTGGTACTCAATTCCCAGATCTTCAATGTTAGTTAGATGCTCAGATGCTCTCCCCCTACAGCTGGTCTCAAGTTGTCTCGTCAAGGAAAAGCAGGTGTATTGAGCTTGTTTTTATTTTTTTTATCTTGGACCTGCATGGTCTTGTTCTTCCGTTTGTCTCCAGATAGATCAGTTGGCTTCCAGTGATTTCAAGAGGTAGGGAGATACTTGTAGCTCTGCCTACCACCCAGCCCAGTCTGCTACGCCTGCCTGGCTGCCTGCTGCCGACACAGACTGGGAGTGTATGGAGCTCTCCTTTCCACACACACAACCCCAGTCACGATGTACCGCTGTGCTGTACCAATCCTCTCCTCAGGGAGCTCAGAACTGGGAGGGGTGTGTGTGTGTGTGTGTGTGTGTGTGTGTGTGTGTGTGTGTGTGTGTGTGTGTGTGTGTAATGTGTATTATATATGTAGAAAAAGGAATTATGATAAGGGAGAAAACTGTTTGCTTGTGTGTGCATGTGCACTTTCAAACTGCCGTGGCCTAATTCCTATAGTTCCACATGATACAGAAAATAAAGGGCGTTATTGTCACCATTAAAGGTGAATGGAGGCTGTTTTCCAGGCAGAGTTATAATTCTTGTTCACGCGCGCACAGTTTTATGACAGGTCTGATTTATAACGGGAAACATGCGTATGGCGTATGCCAAGTTTATAATCTCAATATTTTTATATGTACAGTACATATTCTTTTCAGAAATGGCATACGCAGATATTTAGTGTGAAATTTATGCAACGGTTATAAATGAGGCCCCAGATGCCTAAAATCAAGTGAAACCAAGGATGTGTTTTGGCACAAAGTTAACACAGGTCTGCTATTCAGATAGCTATGAGGTCTGTATGTACAAAATCTACTTGTGGACTGACAAGAAATACAAATAGATTGTCAAGTAAAATGTCCCTTTGTATTGAGACCATCCCCCAACGTCATGGTGGTGGCATACATTCATACAGGTCCCGTGTGGCTGAGTTCGTAGAGCATGGCTCTTGCATACAAAAATGTATACAAGCATGACTGTACGTTTTTGCTTTGGATAAAAATGGCGTATCCAGTAACTGTATATACATAGCTAACATTCATCACCTTGACAACCACTAGTTCAACAGGCATCTGTATGGATTGTTGTATTCAGCAACCTGCCCCTCGAGATAGTGAAAATGACTCATAATCATATACTCTACTACATACACCAGTTGGACATGATGCATGATAAACCATGGACTAATAACTGAGAGCTGAGAAATCATATTTGAAAATCGTAGCTACAGTTTGGAAGCAGTGTACTGATAATACTTGGCCATTTCTCCATGAATATATATAAACAGTACCAATCAAAAGTTTGGACACACCTACTCATTGAAGGGTTTTTCTTTATTTAAAAAAAAATTATTTTCTACATTATAGAATAATAGTGAAGACATCAAAACTATGAAATAACACATATGGAATCATGTAGTAACCAAAAAGGTGTTAAACAAATATTTGAGATTCTTCAAATAGCCACCCTTTGTGTATCAACCCCTACTGAGTGCTTTTCCTATTTCTAATAGTATAATTTCAAATGGAGAAAACATCTCAATCCTGTTTCAGTATAGAAATGACAAGCCACATGTACAAATTACATTGGACATGCCCACGAGGCCAATACTAATCCCATCATATGTCTGCATTGGGCATGCGTGCCATAAATCATCTCACATCCACTGTAACCAAAAGTATAGAGCAGAGATAATGGAGGCAAGAGAGAAATACCCTAGATAGTGACCACAGTGAAGGGTCACTTTTACATGGCCTGCAAAGTAGCCATGTAATGTATGAGTTCCATCCCTGTATGGTTGACCGGGCCGGGACGCAAACCCTAATCAAATGACATTTGTAGCTAGCATGCCAACCACTGGAGGAGGACAGTGAGTGTAGCAGAATGACGCAAATCAGCTGAGATGTTTACGGCATTAAAATATAGATCCATTCATAATGGACAGGAGGAGACACTTCTTCAAGTCTCAGGGGGATGACATCACATCACAGTGGCTACTAGAATTCACCTGCAGCTCACCTCTGCTCCAATCACGCCCCTTTCACCTCCTCCTACGCCACCGACAGTATGACTCAGCCGCCGACTGTGTGGTCTGAGTCAATGTAGCAGAATTAAATGAACAAAAAAATAATTCTGTGGGTGCTAGATTGACTCAGTTCACAGTCTGTTCTGCTGGCTGCTGAGGTTGATGAGGAGAAGGAGGAGGTCAGTGAGTGTAGCAGAGGGGTGAGTATGTAGCATACAGTATGTGAGATAGTTGACAGGTGAGTGCTAGACTCTTTCTCAATTCATCCTTTCTCGATTCCTCTCCTCGCCTCCTTCTAAAAACCCATTGGGGAAGAAGGTTAGAGGGGAGGGACCTTGTGGACAGGGGTTGCATCCTAGGTCAGCCATACAGGGATCGTTACACCCACACCGATGATCAAGGACATCAGCTGCAGCTGCAAATCTGTGCAATATCATCAGACAAAATGAGAGTGAATAGCTAGGTTTCCATCCAATTGGCGACAGATATTCATGCAAATATTCTAAAATCTGCATAAAGTAAATATGCAAACTTTCCCACCAGTGGTGTGTTTCCACCAAACGGACTTGTTGCGGATAAAAGTCAGTGCGTGATGACGTAGTTCACACAAAATGTACTTTTTCGGTTAAGTTTTCATGTACCGAATAAAAATCAAAAAGTTCAATGTTTCCATCGCATTTTTCAACTCTACTGATAGTTTTGTCACAAAAACTGTTGCGTTAAATAGCAAAGGTGCCTACTCTGGTCTTGGCACGTGCGCTCTAGCCAACCGCTTCCAGATACAGTATGGGTAGGCTGTGAGGTTGGCTAGTCTACATGAGGAGATTATTATGGATAAGAGCGAGAATATTTTGTATTTGTCAAACGGCAGTCAAGCATCGATCATCATGTTGATATTTATTGGAATCAAGATCACCGTGCACTTTCACCATCCTGTGAAGTTCATCATAATGTATTTAATCTGTAGCCTAATAAACTGCATGGTTTCCTGAGTCATAGTGGGAGGACCACACACCATATCATCGCGTGACTCCAAGTTTATTTTGATATGATGGTTATTATATCAATATTTGCGCAGAAAGGCGTTTTCACCACCATATCTCGCATAATTAATTGTACAGACACAAAAGATCCCACCATGCCGAATGAACAAATGATCTGTCGACATTTATAACATGTTACCGAAACTACGGTATGGCTTTACTCGCATAATAATGGAAGCGTGGTTAGTGACAACCAAATAAAACAGACAAACAGGGAATATTCAATGACCCAAAAATACATTATACTTAAATCAAAGAATCAACACTTTATTTCATATCATACAAAGAACGCCTATCTAAATGATTAGTGTGTTTAGACATTCAACTTACTCCAAAACAAGAGATGACTGAATAGTTAAAAGAATAGTGTCTAACACAAATAATCAGCAGAATGTCAGGGCTGGGCTGGAACAGAAACCTGCACATCCAGTAGCTGGATCTCCAGAAGCAAGGTTGACCTATGTTCTAGGTCTATGCATTTTTATTTTTAACAGTATTTTTGTAGTCCTACAACCAATTCTAAAAGTAAACCAATAGCATATATAACCCATTGGAGTCTCTCCAGGACTTGGGACTTTCTTTTGGACCTTCATCCGCAGACAGGATTTAGCAGCTTTCACAGGTCTATGTATCTGAGGTTAGTGAACATAGAAATTAGACCAGGACTTGCTTCATTATTCTCAAGTGATATAACACTTGATATTTTGTTGCAATTGTGTTTTGGAAATCTGTTCTTTAGCTAGCTAGCTCAGCTACTAGCTAGGTAGCTAACATTGTTGTTTTTAGCAGATCAAGCTAATGTTTGTGTCAAAAAAAAAACTAATATTGGATGGCTGTCTATCCTATTTATATGTAGCTAGCTAGCTAACTTGATGTTACCTATAATAGATGGTTAACTTGATAAACAACTTACCCGTGTGCTACACATCATCCTGGCACCGCCACCTCCTGCAGCTAATGTTAATATCCATGTAGGCAATGCAGCCCACTGCAATGCTTCTTTGGGAAATCTATAAACTTTCATTTTCAAAAATAGATTTGTCGCTGGACGTAAGGAACATCCCACCCATGAATACTATGGTCAAAATGCACATGTTTACCATGAGAAAACAACTAGACTAAGTTAGCTAGCTTAGCTAGCTAGCTGTTTACAGCCGCGACGGAACAGCTGTTGTTTACAAACGCACCGGAAGTTCTTTGGGGTTCCAGGGTTCACTTCCACTCCTCCTCAAAAAGCTGTTAAAAAGGTTTATAACTGCAACAAATAGTTAGCAGAATAACTTGCTCTGAAATAAATCTTGCTTATGTAACAACAAAAACAATGCAGCAGGAGACATGGGAGAAACAGCTGCTTCTAAATCATATCCAAACAGTGTCCTCTGACCTTAGTGCCGGAGACAGCTCTACTTAGTCTACTCTGCTCATAAGAACAGCGACTACAGAGGGTCCAGTATGATCAACAGAGAGATGCAGGCTTCGTCTCAAATGGCACACTATCCCCTATGGAGTGCAATACTTTTGACCAGGGCCAATACATAGGCCACAGAGAATAGGGCGCCATTTGGGACACATACACAACCTTTAGACATAAGCCTTGGGATTCAATGGTTGAGATTATTCCATTATGACTGGCATCTGACACATCAGCTTCCCTCTGTACTCTAAACCTGTGACATCGGGCTGTATCACCGCCTGGTACGGCAACTGCACCGCCCGCAACCGCAGGGCTCTCCAGAGGGTGGTGCGGTCTGCCGAACGCATTACCGGGGGCAAACTACCCGCCCTCCAAGACACCTACAGCACCCGTTGTCACAGGAAGGCCAAAAAGATCATCAAGGACATCAACCACCCGAGCCACTGGCTGTTCACCCCGCTATCATCCAGAAGGCGAGGTCAGTACAGGTGCATCAAAGCTGGGACAGAGAGAATGAAAAACAGCTTCTATCTCAAGGCCATCCGACTGTTAAATAGCCATCACTAGCACATTAGAGGCTGCTGCTGCTGCCTATTGAAATCACTGGCCACTTTAAGAAATGGAACACTAGTCACTTTAATAATGTTTACATATCTTGCACTACTCATCTCATATGTACAGTGGGGGGAAAAGTATTTAGTCAGCCACCAATTGTGCAAGTTCTCCCACTTAAAAAGATGAGAGAGGCCTGTAATCTTCATCATAGGTGCACGTCAACTATGACAGACAAATTGAGAAAAAAATTCCAGAAAATCACATTGTAGGATTTTTCATGAATTTATTTGCAAATTATGGTGGAAAATAAGTATTTGGTCACCTACAAACAAGCTAGATTTCTGGCTCTCACAGACCTGTAACTTCTTCTTTAAGAGGCTCCTCTGTCCTCCACTCATTACCTGTATGAATGGCACCTGTTTGAACTTGTTATCAGTATAAAAGACACCTGTTCACAACCTCAAACAGTCACACTCCAAACTCCACTATGGCCAAGACCAAAGAGCTGTCAAAGGACACCAGAAACAAAATTGTAGACCTGCACCAGGCTGGGAAGACTGAATCTGCAATAGGTAAGCAGCTTGGTTTGAAGAAATCAACTGTGGGAGCAATTATTAGGAAATGGAAGACATTCAAGACCACTGATAATCTCCCTCGATCTGGGGCTCCACGCAAGATCTCACCCCGTGGGGTCAAAATGATCACAAGAACGTTGAGCAAAAATCCCAGAACCACACAGGGGGACCTAGTGAATGACCTGCAGAGAGCTGGGACCAAAGTAACAAAGCCTACCATCAGTAACACACTACGCCGCCAGGGACTCAAATCCTGCAGTGCCAGACGTGTCCCCCTGCTTAAGCCAGTACATGTCCAGGCCTGTCTGAAGTTTGCTAGAGTGCATTTGGATGATCCAGAAGAGGATTGGGAGAATGTCATATGGTCAGATGAAACTTTTTGGTAAAAACTCAACTCGTCGTGTTTGGAGGACAAAGAATGCTGAGTTGCATCCAAAGAACACCATACCTACTGTGAAGCATGGGGGTGGAAACATCATGCTTTGGGGCTGTTTTTCTGCAAAGGGACCAGGACGACTGATCCGTGTAAAGGAATGAATGAATGGGGCCATGTATCGTGAGATTTTGAGTGAAAACCTCCTTCCATCAGCAAGGGCATTGAAGATGAAACGTGGCTGGGTCTTTCAGCATGACAATGATCCCAAACACACCGCCCGGGCAACGAAGGAGTGGCTTCGTAAGAAGCATTTCAAGGTCCTGGAGTGGCCTAGCCAGTCTCCAGATCTCAACCCCATAGAAAATCTTTGGAGGGAGTTGAAAGTCTGTGTTGCCCAGCGACAGCTCCAAAACATCACTGCTCTAGAGGAGATCTGCATGGAGGAATGGGCCAAAATACCAGCAACAGTGTGTGAAAACCTTGTGAAGACTTACAGAAAACGTTTGACCTGTGTCATTGCCAACAAAGGGTATATAACAAAGTATTGAGAAACTTTTGTTATTGACCAAATACTTATTTTCCACCATAATTTGCAAATAAATTCATTAAAAATCCTACAATGTGATTTTCTGGTCATTTTGTCTGTCATAGTTGACGTGTACCTATGATGAAAATTACAGGCCTCTCTCATCTTTTTAAGTGGGAGAACTTGCACAATTGGTGGCTGACTAAATACTTTTTTCCCCCACTGTATATACTGTATTCTATTCTATAATATTCTACTGTATCTTAGTCCATGCCGCTCTGTCATTGCTTGTCCATATATGTATATATTCTTCAATTCCATTCCTTACTAGATTTGTGTGTATTGGGTATATGTTGTGAAATTGTTAGATATTACTTGTTAGATATTACTGCACTGTAGGAGCTAGAAGCACAAGCATTTCTCTACACCTGCAATAACATCTGCTAAACACGTGTATGTAACAAATAACATTTGATTTGATTTGATTTTGATTTGATTCGCTTCTATCAAAAGGAGCAGAATGACCTTGAGGAGGAGGGTTGTTGTGTGCAGACGGCAGCACTATTCAATCAAGGATAGGTCAAAAACAAAGATTTTTCCTATTTAGTGTGAAGCATGTAAGAATCCCTTTATTTTAGGCAGGCAGTGAACATTGTTATAGTGTGTGCAGAAATACACACATACATACAGTGAAAAATAAATAAAGCTTGAAGATTGAAAACGTTTTGATTTGATTTCATTTCATTCAATAGGGCCCAATTCGAGGGAAGTAACGTTTGGTAGAGAGTATTATTGTATAAACACATAACAGGGTTGCCATCCATTCAAGAACGCTTCACCTTAGCTTTGCATTAGCAAACACTTAGGTTTGAAGAGGGCTGCGCTGTGAGAAGCGAGCCACAGGGCAAGAACTTGTTGAATCAACGTTGTTTCCACGTCATTTCAACATAAAAATTAAATGTGATGACGTTGAATCAACATGGAAAACTGATTGGATTTGAAAAAAGTAAAATCAACGTAAGGGAATTGTCTTTTTTTCACGCAACTTTTAACCTAAATCCAATGACATGGTGAAATCTTTTGTTGATTTCACGGCGAATTCACATTAATTGACTCAAAACTAAACGTTGAACTGACCTCTGTGCCCAGTGGGGAGCACCTGGAGTAGGACACGGTTGCCACTGGATAAGGTCAGGTTTTACATTTTGTCCCCACTGGGTCGTTATACATGGGAGAGGGTATAAGCTGATCCTAGCACTGTGCCTACAGGAAAACGTCTACCCACAGCATTCTACTTTCAATATTCATGATTTGCACCTACGTCACCCTGTCACGTCATGCCATTGTTATCGACGTTCTCAAGACGTCTCAGTGACTCCCGAAAGTAGAGTAGTGCCCCGTCTTTCTTAACGGGAGCTAATGACTGTTTTGTCACTTTAGTGGCTTGGAAAGATGATGACATTGCTACAGTAGGCAAATAATTAGTAGGAAACAACTGTCATCATTATGATGTCGTCAAATTCACTTTAGACAGATGTCAATGTTGTCATTAGCTAGCAAAGTTTATAAAAAATTAAGAGAACCTCAAGATAACCTTCATAACAATATTGTGACGCAACGTGCAACCCGTGAATAGTCTAACATTAGCACATGACAGAGGCCAGCCGCCCCATTGTGAAGCTTTGATCCTTTCTGGCACCCTCCTGCCATCATCAACACAGAGCTGGAGATCAGAGGCTGGAGTGTTAACATCACTGCTAATTTCATCTGGTCATTTGATACAGTTCCGGCCAAATATATTGGCACCCCTGCACTTTTCTTAAATAATTCCCTATTTCTTCTCAAATAAATAAACTTTTGGTCTCCACACCTTCTTATTGGATTTTCAACATTGCAGAGCCAATTATATTTTTGCTAACTTAAGTTTACAATTTTAATTAGGAAAATAAAGACAAATGGCATGGACAAAATTATTGGCACCCCTGTGCTAGTACTTGGTTACACAGCCTTTGGCCAAGATAACTGCCAACAAATGCTTATTTTAGTAATCAATGAGCTTGCTGCACCTTTCTACTGGCAATTTGGCCCACTTCAGCAGCAAACTGCTCTAATTCTTCAATGTTTGAGGGGTGCATCCACCAACTGCTGTTTACAGCTCCTGCCATGCATAGCTTATGGATGTGATTCATATCTGGACTCCACGCTGGCAACTCCAGAATACTCCAGTATTTCTTCTTGAATCATTCCAGTGTGGTTTTGATGTGTGTTGGTGGTTGTTGACCTTCTGGATGACCCATAACCTTCAACGCAGACCCAGTTTTTGGACACTGGGTTGAACATTGCACTCCAAAACACCTTGATAATCTGCTGATTTCATTATGTCTTACACACATTCAAAGCCCCCATTATCCGAGGCAGCAAAGCAAAGCAATCCCTCAGCATTATCGAACCTCCCCCATGTTTGATTGTAGGGAGGGTGTTCTTTTCTTTGAATGCTTCATTTGGTCGTTGGTAAACATAGGAAGATGCCACTGCTGAAGAAGACACAAGAAAGCCCACCTAAACAAGCCTAAATCATGTGGAAATTGTTCTGTGGACATTTTATTTTAATTAAATTGTAATTTTATGAAAGCCCTTTAGCAATACAGATCAGTGCTGTGTTTACTGATAACCAAATGAAGCATTCAATGAAAAGAACACCCTCCCTACAATCAAAGATGGGGGAGGTTCAATCATGCTGTTGGGTTGCTTTGATGCCTCTGGTATTGGGGGCCTTCAATGTGTGCCAGGCATCATGAAATCAGCTGATTATCAGGTGTTTTGGAGTCCAATGTGTCCAGTGTCCAAAAACTGGCTCTCCATTGAAGGTTGTGGGTCTTCCAGCAGGGCAACGACCCCAAACACATCAGAAAGCACCCAGGAATGGCTCAAGAAGAGATGCGTGACTGTTCTGGAGTGGCCAGCAAAGAGTTCAGATCTGAATCACATCCAAAACCTATGGAGAGAGCTGTAAACAGCAGTTGGTGGTGGAGGGCATCCCTCAAAAATTGAAGAATTAGAGCAGTTTGCTGCTGAAAAGTGGGCCAAACTTCCAGTAGAAAGATGCAGCAAGCTCATTGATGGCTACATTTGCCATACGATCTTATCCAGAGCAATTAGGGTTAAGTGCCTTGCTCAAGGGCACATCGACATATTTGTCACCTAGTCGGCTCGTGGATTCGAACCAGCAACCTTTCAGTTACTGGCCCAACACACTTAACCACTAGGCTACCAGCCGCTACAAGAAGAGTTTATTTGCAGTTATCTTGGCCAAAGGCTGTGAAAACAAGCACTAGCTCCAGCGTCATACTGCCAAGAATTTTGTCCATGACATTTGTCTTTATTTTCTAAATTGAAATTGTAAACATAAGTTTACGGAAGTAAATTGGTTCTGCAATGTTTAAAATTCAATAACAAGGGTGGTAACCAAATTGCATTTTTAAATTTCAACTTCTTTTAGAAGAAATAAGGATTATTTAAGAAAAGTGCAGCGGTGCCAATATATTTGGCCGGAACTAAAAACAGAGCATTTTGATTTGTGTTAGTAAAAGTGTTTTTAGGGGGCAGCTGGTGGGGGGTGGAGGTCTATGCAAATGTATTAATTAATGTGCTTATTTGATATGCAAATAGATTAATCAGGCCGTGTTCCTGCCACCATGCTGTTCCTTCCTGCTGGAGATTTCTCAGGAAGTCTGGGAAGGCGAATTAATAGCCGGGTCTGGGGGAGGCCCTATGACAGACACCCACCATCTCTCTATTCCTCTCACTCTCTTTCTCTTTCACTCCTTTTTTTCTATCTTTCTTTTTCTTCCCCTCTCACTTACTTCCTCTCTCTCTCTCTAACTCTCTCAGCCTCTGTCTCTCTCTCGCTCTCTCTCCCTCTCTCTTCCTCTCTCTCTCTCTCAGCCTCTGTCTCTCTCTCGCTCTCTCTCCCTCTCTCTTCCTCTCTCTCTCTTTCTATCTCAATTAAATTAAATTCAAAGGGCTTTATTGGCATGGGAAACATATGTTTACAAAGCAAGTGAAATAGATAATAAACTAAAGTGTAATGAACAATAAAAAATGAACAGTAAACATTACACTCACAAAAGTTTCAAAGGAATAGAGACATTTCATTCTCCCAATCATATAATGTCTATATACAGTGTTGTAACGATGTGCAAATAGTTAAAGTACAAAAGGGAAAATAAATAAACATAAATATGGGTTGTATTTACAATGGTGTTTGTTCTTCACTGGTTGCCCTTTTCTTGTGGCAACAGGTCACAAATATTGCTGCTGTGATGGCACACTGTGGTATTTCACCCAATTGATATGTGAGTTTATCAAAATTGGATTTGTTTTCAAAATCTTTGTGGGTCTGTGTAATCTGAAGGAAATATGTGTCTCTAATATTGTCATACATTTTCAGGAAGTGCAGCTCAGTTTCCATCTCATTTTGTAGGCAGTGTGCACATAGCCTGTCTTATCTTGAGAGCCAAGTCTGCCTACGGTGGCCTTTCTCAATAGCAAGGCCATGCTAACTGAGTCTGTACATAGTCAAAGCTTTCCTTAATTTGGGGTCAGTTACAGTGGTCAGGTATTCTGCCACTGTGTACTCTCTGTTTAGGGCCAAATAGCATTCTAGTTTGCTCTGTTTTTTTGTTAATTCTTTCCAATGTGTCAAGTAATTCTCTTTTTGTTTTCTCATGATTTGGTTGGTTCTAATTATGTTGCTGTCCTGTGGCTCTGTGGGGTCGCTTAGTGTTTCTCGCAATCTCTCCAAATATTTACCTTTTACTCTCTACCTCTCTGTCTCTCTCCACCCCTCTCTCCCTCTCTCTATAACACTCTCCACCCCTCTCTACCTCTCTGTCTCTCTCCACCCCTCTCTACCTCTCTCTATAACTCTCTCCACCCCTCTCTCCCTCTCTCTCTCCACCCCTATCTCCCTCTCTCTATATCTCTCTCCACCCCTCTCTACCTCTAACTCTCTCCACCCTTCTCTCCCTCTCTCTCCACCCCTCTCTACCTCTATATCTCTCTCCACCCCTCTCTACCTCTATATCTCTCTCCACCCCTCTCTACCTCTCTCTATAACTCTCTCCACCCTTCTCTCCCTCTCTCTATATCTCTCTCCACCCCTCTCTACCTCTATAACTCTCTCCACCCTTCTCTCCCTCTCTCTCCACCCCTCTCTCCCTCTCTCTTTCCACCCCTCTCTCCCTCTCTCTATATCTCTCTCCACCCCTCTCTACCTCTCTCTATAACTCTCTCCACCCTTCTCTCCCTCTCTCTATATCAATTTCAATTCAATTCAATTTAAGGGCTTTATTGGCATGGGAAATGTGTGTTAACATTGCCAAAACAAGTGAAGTAGATAGTAAACAAAAGTGAAATAAACAATAAATATTAACAGTAAACATTACACTCAGAAGTTTCAAAAGAATAAAGACATTTCAAATGTCATATTATGTATATATACAGTGTTGTAACAATGTGCAAATAGTTAAAGTACAAATGGGAAAATAAATAAACATAAATAAGGCTTGTATTTACAATGGTGTTTGTTCTTCACTGGTTGCCCTTTTCTTGTGGCAACAGGTCACAGATCTTGCTGCTGTGATGGCACACTGTGGTTTTTCACCCAGTAGATAAGGGAGTTTATCAAAATTGGGTTTGTTTTCGAATTCTTTGTGGATCGCTGTAATCTGAGGGAAATATGTCTCTCTCCACCCCTCTCTACCTCTCTCTATAACTCTCTCCACCCTTCTCTCCCTCTCTCTCCACCCCTCTCTCCCTCTCTCTCCACCCCTCTCTCCCTCTCTCTATATCTCTCTCCACCACTCTCTACCTCTCTCTATAACTCTCTCCACCCTTCTCTCCCTCTCTCTCCACCCCTCTCTCCCTCTCTCTCCACCCCTCTCTCCCTCTCTCTATATCTCTCCACCACTCTCTACCTCTCTCTATAACTCTCTCCACCCTTCTCTCCCTCTCTCTCCACCCTTCTCTCCCTCTCTCTCTCTCTCTCTCTCTCTCTCCACCCCTCTCTCTCCACCCTTCTCTCACTCTCTCTCTCTCTCTCTCTCTCTCTCTCTCTCTCTCTCTTTAAAGTGTCACATCACTGGTGTACTCTGGGACAGAAAGCTGTTCTAAGACCTGTGCCTAGTGCCTACAGGCAACTACTGCCAACAGCACATACTGTAGTGTGTAGGACTATGTCTCCCTCTGCTGTACTGCATCCATATTACATCCATGTACAGAGGAAAAGTCAACCAAGCTTTCGCATTTTACACATGAAATTCACCAAATTAACTTCATATTCATGTATGTCTATGTAAACTATTCTTGTCTACAATGAAAATGTCAATCTAAATGGGGTCTTTTTTTTTTTTTACAAATACCAATGACACTATACCTGCATGGATCATATTTGTTGCACTTGCAATATTATTTGTGACCAATAGAGCGCAGAGTGTTTTCATAAATGTGTTTTCAAAATGAGTCCAAATACAACTGGTCAAACAAAGGCGGCACTCAGGGAGGACAATATGGATATATTAGACTTCAAGAGCAACTGACCAACAAAGCATTTTTTTCTGTAACAACCTGTTAATACAATGTTGTTGCTAAAATAATTACAGTTTAAAGCTACAATATGTAACCTTTTGGCCGACCCGACCGAATTCACATAGAAATGTGAGTTCTAGATCTTTCATTCTCATTGAACGCAAGTCTAGGAAGTGGTAGATCTGTTCTATGTGCACTATTTCTATGCTTCCTGTTCTGAAGTTTAATTTTTGCATCTTTTACTTTCGGTTTTGTACATCAGCTTCAAACAGCTGAACATACAATATTTTCAGTTATGGAGAATATATTTCACAGCGGTTTAGATGGTACAATGATTCTCTACACAATGATTGCTTGTTTTGTCACATAAACTGAAATTAGGCAAACTATTACAATTTTAGCAACCAGGAAATGGTGGAGCGATTTCTGCATAGTGCATCTTCAACTACACAGGTATAGGTATAAAAAGTATAGGAGCAACCAATGTAAACCCTTGCAGGCATATTGAGATAACGCAAACCGGAATGCATTAGCTGACTAACCGATCTAAACAGGGAGATACAAACCCCTCCCCCAGCCAATTAATTTATGTGGGAATGTTTCTTTGTATCACTCCTACTTCTACAGTTCTGTTATTTTAATCTGCCCCCTGCACATGAAAAACAAAAATAATTTAGGTCCTGGGAAAAGTGACATTTTGAGGATTGTTAGTCGGAATGGACATAACAATTTGCACATTAATCATAATGCTGAACCCCCACAGTATGCACTGGTGCACCGGACACCACCACAGCTCACGCAATGCGGGGGGGCCCACGAGCTCTGGGGGCCCATGCGCCTGTCATCAATGTCTATGTTTTTACATTTAATAAATCATTTTGACAGCAACCCTCCAAAAAGCCATTCATAAACCTTTTTTAATTTCCATATGTTCTAGGAAGCTAAGTGTTTGTTTCTTGGGCTTCAGGAATGTGACTGAAAAAGTGTCTCAGGCCTAGAAAAATAACAAATTAAACTGGTTGAAAGTAAGGGGATATCGGTGAACAAATGCTGTGGTCAAGGCTACGACGGTGCCAGTGAAATGAGTGGAGCTTCGTCAGGTGTTCAAAAACGCATATCAGACCGAGCGCCTAATGCTTCTATAGTTCTTTATGAGTTTTAGATTAGAAAACGTTTCTCTCTACAGAAGCGACAGTTACAGGGATGGTAAAAACAACTTGATTTCCATAGCAACATCAGAGAAACTGGGCAGAAGGGAGTGGTGCTTCAAATACAGCAGTTCTGTTACATCTTTAGTTTGTATTTGTATTTTTGTATTTATTACGGATCCCCATTAGCGGCTGCCAAGGCAGCAGCTACTCTTCCTGGGGTCCAACCACAATTGACATACAGTAAAACAATACGTAACACAACACCTTATTACACACTACTCTACCATTACATATTTAACATACAAAATCAATAATACAGCAAAATAACAATATTCAAATGTGTGTGTGTAGGGTGAGTGTGTTAGCATGTGTTTGCGAATGCTGTGTGTGTGCCTGTGTGTGTGTGTGTGTGTGTCTCTTCACAGTCCGCGCTGTTCCATAAAGTGTAGTTTTATCTGTTTTTTCAATCTGATTTTACTGCTTGACTAAGTTACATGATGTGGAATAGAGTTCCAGGTAGTCATGGCTCTATGTAGTACTGTGCATTTCCCATAGTCTGTTCTGGACTTGGGGACTGTGAAGAGACCTCTGGTGGCATGCCTCGTGGGGTATGCATGGGTGTCCGAGCTGTGTGCCAGCATTCCAAACAGACAGCTCGGTACATTCAGCTTGTCTACACTTCTTTAAAAAACAAGCAGTGATGAAGTCAATCTCTCTTCCACTCTAAGCCAGGAGAGACTAACATGCAAAATAATTGAGCCTCTCATTCTCCTATATTGCCGGCCGCAACACGTTATGGAAAGAGATTAACTGTATAGGAAGCTCTGGGGACAGGTTGTCTGGATACTGGACAGCTAATAAATTGGCATATGGAAACAGATCACATTATCTTTAAGTGGACAACAATTCTTGAGGGCTTGAACAAAAAAAAGCGGTTCTCAATTTCATTCATACTGGGGAACTGGCGTTTGAGCTGTGTGGTTGCAATATCAACAGTCCCTTATTTCTGGTATATCTTGGCATGCATCATTCAAGACTAAATTTAAATTGTGTGCAGCGCAATGGACATTCAGTATAATGCACAATGTCTCAGGAAAGTCTGGGTTGGCAATACTCAGTAGAGAAAACAGACCTGGATCTACAGGCCGTGGTGAAAACATGTGCACACAAAAATGCAAAGCAGTCACATACTGAAGTTACTGTATTATCTGGCATTAATAGACTGGTTTCATGCACAACAACTTCCTATCCAAGCTGGGAGAGAGTGTGAGGATGGCTCAGGTCATGCAGGTTCAGCTAGGATATACAGGACAGTTGTACAGTGCATTCAGAAAGTATTCAGACCCCTTGACTTTTTCCACATTTTGTTAAATTACAGCCTCATCAATCTACACACAATACCCCATAATGACAAAGCAAAAATAGGTGTGTAAATTTTTTGGGAGAAAAATAAATAAATACATTTACATAAGTATTTTTAAACATTTTTGTAAACGTAAATATACTTTGTTGAAGCACCTTTGGCAGCGATTACAGCCTCAAGTCTTCTTGGGTATGACGCTACAAGCTTGGCACACCTGTATTTGGGGAGTTTTCCCATTCTTCTCTGCAGATCCTCTCAAGGTCTGTCAGGTTTGATGGGGAGTGTCGCTGTACAGCTATTTTCAGGTCTCTCCAGAGATTTTCGATCGGGTTCAAGTCCGGGCTTTGGCTGGGCCACTCAAGGACATTCAGAGACTTGTCCTGAAGCCACTCCTGTGTTGTCTTGGCTGTGTGCTTAGGGTCGTTGTCCTGTTGGAAGGTGAACCTTTGCCCCCAGTCTGAGGTCCTGAGCGCTCTGGAGCAGGTTTTCATCAAGGATAACTCTGTACTTTGCTCCGTTCATCTTTCCCTCGATCCTGACTAGTCTCCCAGTCCCTGCCACTGAAAAACATCCCCACAGCATGATGCTGCCACCACCATTGTCATAATTGTCCTGTGGTGGTGCAAAATGGGCAGATCAGGTTTACAATGGATAAACTACCAGACCCCTCTCACCCGCAGAGGGGAGGAGGGAACTGATGTGGGGGGTTTGACACCTCACACCCTGTCGTAAATTTAAGCAGAAGAGGCCTCTCTCTGTAGCCTCTAGTATTGGCTAGAGGAATGTCCTTTGTCTCCAGATACTTTTTCCCTCCCAAAACTCTAATGTTCAAATTATGAATACTGGAACAATATTTATAACATAAATTAAGATCACCTCCCAGATTAGACCCGAACATTGCCAGGCTGCAGCTGTGCATGTAAAGTGGTTCAAACTCTGACTAACCACACGAGGTGGAGAGGAGAAAACTCCCCTCTAAAACAATCACTGGTACAGCTAAGTAGCTGTTCTGAAGAAACACTCCACTACAAACCAGGACAACTAAGAAGAAGGACATTGTGACCTCTTGTGGACAATCAGAACCTTACACTGAGGAGACCCAACCAAAAACATTTCAAGAAGGCTTGGTTTCAACAGAGATAGATGACGAACGAAGACATTCACACGTAAATACATTCATGATTTCTTACTCCAAACGGGCGGTGGTTCGTGTGCAAAGTATTATGATTACTTTGAGAGTAATTTCCAAATATATCAACGATAAGGGTCTCTTTGTCTCTCTCTCTCTCCCTCTCTCTCTCCAGCCCTCCCTGTTTTGGTAAACAAGCAGTCATGTTGTTGTTAGTCCGCTAGGGACCATTTTCTCATGTATTAAGTGTGTATGTTATTCTGTGTTATTATTTAGTTCGCTAGTAAATAAATAATTAAACCAATTTGTGTAGTACTGAATCATAAGTAAAGCGGGGTTTTTTGCAGATCCAAGAAGGTTGTGACCGTTCAGAATGATGATATGATAAGATGTAATGATTACTACGTTGACCGTTATATACATATTGATAGGTAAAGAACTTTAGAGTTTAATTCAGGAGATGGTAACTCTTTAAACAACTTCTTCTGTGGTGCCCCAAATCCTAATGAGCTAATTGTTAGATTTTTAATTTAATCGAGTAACAATTAAACATAGTTGATTCGATAAATAACAGTCATCAGATTAATGAAAGTCACGTCACGAAACCATGCTTCACCGTAGGGATGGTGCCAGGTTACCTCCAGACGTGACGCTAGGCATTCAGGCCAAAGAGTTCAATCTTGATTTCATCAGACCAGATAATCTTGTTTCTCATGGTCTGAGAGTCCTTTAGGTGCCTTTTGGCAAACTCCAAGCAGGCTGTCATGTGCCTTCTACTGAGTAGTGGCTTCCGTCTGGCCACTCAACCATAAAGGCCTGATTGGTGGAGTGCTGCAGAGATGGTTGTCCTTCTTGAAGGTCCTCCCATCTCCACAGAGGAACTTTGGAGCTCTGTCAGAGTGACCATAGGGTTCTTGGTCACCTCCCTGACTAAGGCCCTTCTCCCCCGATTGCTCAGTTTGGCCGGGCGGCCAGCTCTAGGAAGAGTCTTGATAGTTCTAAACTTCTTCCATTTAAGAATGATGGCGGCCACTGCAGAAAGTGTTGGTACCCTTCCCCAGATCTGTGCCTTGACACAATCCTGTCTCGGAGCACTACAGACAATTCCTTCGACCTCATGGCTTGGTTTTTGCTCTGACATGCACTGTCAACTGTGGGACCTTCTATACATTTTAGTCATTTAGCAGACGCTCTTATCCAGAGCGACTTACAGTTAGTGAGTGCATACATTATTTTTTTATTTTTCATACCCACTGTGGGAATCGAACCCAGAACCCTGGCGTTGCAAACGCCATGCTCTACCAACTGAGCTACATCCCTGCCGGCCATTCCCTCCACAACCCTGGACGACTTGTGCGCCGCCCCATGGGTCTCCCGGTCGCGGCCGGCTACGACAGAGCCTGGATTCGAACCAGGATCTCTAGTGGCACAGCTAGCACTGCAATGCAGTGCTTTAGACCACTGCGCCACTCGGGAGGCCCAGGTGTGTGCCATTCCAAATCATGTCCAATCAATTGAATTTACCACAGGTGGACTCCAATCAAGTTGTAGATACATCTCAAGGATGATCAATGGAAACAGGATGCACCTGAGCTCAATTTCGAATCTAATAGCAAAGGGTCTGAATACTTATGTAAATAAGATATTTCTGTTTTTAATTTTTTTATACATTTGCAAACATTTCTAAAAACCTGTTTTCACTTTGTCATTATGGGGTATTGTGTGTAGATTGATGAGGAAAACAAATAAAAGGCTGTAACGTAACAAAATGTGGGAAAAGTTAAGGAGTCTGAATACTTTCCAAATGTACTGTATATTTAAAAAAAATCAATTGGTAGCTGATTAGTATTATTTTGCATTGAACATTTATTTTACAATCTGCAATGTTTGAATTTCAAACTTGAATTACTGAACAAGTAATTACATTATTGACGCCAGCCAGCAGACACATTATTGGCACCAGCCAGTAGACACTGTGTGTAGCTTCGTGAAATGTTGAGAAAATGACCACCAAACAGGCCTACCAATAAACATTTATCCATTAGGTCCAGAGAAACTGCGTTACGCCAGTGACAGTATGCTTAGAACATATTCAAAGCGACTGCAAACAACCTGCTGTGTGAGAATCATTACCAAAGGCAGAACTAAACTAAATTCTGTCCAAATCAGTAACTGGGCTTCCAGGATAAGAATAAATAGAATTCTACTCGCACTGAAATAATGTTTGAAGTAATGCTGTAGGGTTTGTCGATTGATTGTTCTTTTGTTGCATCACTTCAAGTCGTTCATCCTCTCAGGTCAGAAGGAATGTTATTCTTACCCCCAAACCCAGTCATTGGTTTTGATTAAATACTTGTGAATAACTGAAAAGAAAGCATTGCACAAATGCAGCTGGCACCTCACTACAATACTGAATAGATCAGTCTTAGCACACTGTAACACAGGTGTAACAATAGATGGAATCATCGTTGTACCGTAACCCTAATGCTTGCAATAGCATGCCTAATTTTTAAGCCTTGAGAATGTTGAGACATGGATTGTGTATGTGTGCCATTCAGAGGGTGAATGGGCAACACAAAATATTTAGGTGCCTTTGAACGGGATATGGTAGTAGGTGCCAGGCACACCGGGTTGTTCACGCTCAACAGTTTCCCGTTTGTATCATGGAAGGAGTTCCTAATGTTTTGTGCACTCAGTGTATATTATACATATTATGTATGTAGTATTATGTGACATATTATGTATGATCCACATATGCATAATATGTACAATAATTCAACATTTAATGATTTGTGAGTTATTGTTTTGACTTAACGTGACCAAGTTGCATTTAAAGTATCCTGTATCAACGTCTGGTGAATAGAAAGAGAAGTGGCCTGTGTGTGTACAGTCGTGGTCAAACGTTTTGAGAATGACACAAATACTAATTTTCACAAAGTCTGCTGCCTCAGTTTTGATGATGGCAATTTGCATATACTCCAGAATGTCATGAAGAGTGATCAGATTAATTGCAAATAATTTCAAAGTCCCTCTTTGCCATGAAAATGAACTTAATCCCCAAAAACATTTCCACTGCATTTCAGCCCTGCCACAAAAGGACCAGCTGCCAGCATGTCAGTGATTCTCTCGTTAACACAGGTGAGAGTGTTGACGAGGACAAGGCTGGAGATCACTCTGTCATGCTGATTGAGTTAGAATAACAGACTGGAAGCTTTAAAAGGAGGGTGGTGCTTGAAATCATTGTTCTTCCTCTGTTAACCATGGTTACCTGCAAGGAAACACGTGCCGTCATCATTGCTTTGCACAAAAAGGGCTTCACAGGCGAGGATATTGCTGCTAGTAAGATTGCACCTAAGTCAACCATTTATAGGATCATCAAGAACTTCAAGGAGAGAGGTTCAATTGTTGTGAAGAAGGCGTCAGGGCGCCCAAGAAAGTCCAGCAAGCGCCAGGACTGTCTCCTAAAGTTGATTCAGCTGCGGGATCAGGGCATCACCAGCGCAGAGCTTGCTCAGGAATGGCAGCAGGCAGGTGTGAGTGCATCTGCACGCACAGTGAAGCGAATACTTTTGGAGGATGGCTGGTGTCAAGGGCAGCAAAGAAGCCACTTCTCTCCAGGAAAAACATCAGGGACAGACTGATATTCTGCAAAAGGTACAGGGATTGGACTGCTGAGGACTGGGGTAAAGTCATTTTCTCTGATGAATCTCCTTTCCGATTGTTTGGGGCATCCGGAAAACACCTTGTCCGGAGAAGACAAGGTGAGCGCTACCATCAGTCCTGTGTCATGCCAACAGTAAAGCATCCTGAGACCATTCATGTGTGGGGTTGCTTTTCAGCCAAGGGAGTGGGCTCACTCACAATTTTGCCTAAGAACACAGCCATGAATAAAGAATGATACCAACACATCCTCCGAGAGCAACTTCTCCCAACCATCCAATAACAGTTTGGTGACGAACAATGCCTTTTCCAGCATGATGGAGCACCTTGACATAAGGCAAAAGTGATAACTAAGTGGCTCGGGGAACAAAACATCGACATTTTGGGTCCATGTGTGATGTGGTAGTGTTGAAGGAGTCAGGTGCAGGAGGGTAAATCACAGAATAACAGGCTTTAATCCACAAAAATACAGGGTTACGCAGAAATGCGTCAAAACACACTCCAGAGCACAAAACAGGTGCACTGGAAAATACAAGGCACACAGGAAAATACTCCCGTCAAACAAAATACACAAGCTCCACCGAGCTTCACTAATCTTCACAATAAACAATCACCCACAAGGACAAGGGGGCAGAGGGAACCCTTATACACGGACTAATGAGGGGATTAGAACCAGGTGTGTGTGATAACGAGACAAGACAATTGTGATGATGATTGGGGCGGCAGTGGTTAGTACTCCGGTGACGACAAACGCCGAAGCCTGCCCGAACAAGGAGGGGAGGCAGCCTCGGCCGAAGTCGTGACACCATGGCCAGGAAACTCCCCAGACCTTAATCCCATTGAGAACTTGTGGTCGATCCTCAAGAGGCGGGTGGACAAACAAAAACCCACAAATTCTGACAAACTCCAAGCATTGATTATGCAAGAATGGGCTGCCATCAGTCAGGATGTGGCTCAGAAGTTAATTGACAGCATGCCAGGGTGGATTGCAGAGGTCTTGAAAAAGAAGGGTCAACACTCCAAATATTGACTCTTTGCATAAACTTAATGTAATTGTCAATAAAAGCCTTTGACACTTATGGAATGCTTGTAATTATACTTCAGTATACCATAGTAACATCTGACAAAAATATCTCATAACACTGAAGCAGCGAACTTTGTGAAGACCAATACTTGTGTCATTCTCAAAACTTTTGACCACGACTGTAGCCTCCCACTCAACATTGATTGAGATGTACGTTTCATACATCAATCCAATTCCTCCAACATATGGAAATCAATAGATGCCCCTAACCAAAGGCGGCTAGGGCAAACGGCCATTGTGAGAGGCAGCTCCTCCAATTTGATTCTCTCCAACGCTGTAATGATGTCAGCCTAGATGAATCCTGTGCCAGAGTATAGGCTGAAATTGCAGTACATGTGCATTTGATAAAGCACAGGCCAGTCCTCCATCTGAAAAGCAAGTGATTAAATCTAAAGACAAAGGCCACGCCAGATCTTTGTAATCACAGAGCGACACATAATGAGGCGCTTTTAAGACAGCGTCTATGGGAATCAATTAAATATTAAATGCGTTCGAGGGAAAATATCAACTAAGTGATTACTGATGACAACACTCCATTTCATGGCTTGGAGAAGGAAAACATTCCATCAAGGGTTGAGTGCTCTTCACAGAACTTCATAAAGCGATGGAAAATAAGAAATATTGTTGGTGTTGTTGCAATACGAGCATTCCTCCACTCACATCTCTCCATCTCTCTATCGCTCAATCTATCCATCTATCTCTCTCCATCGCTCAATCTATCCATCTATCTCTCTCCATCTCTCTATCGCTCAATCTATCCATCTCTCTCTCCATCTCTCTATCGCTCAATCTATCCATCTCTCTCTCCATCTCTCTATCGCTCAATCTATCCATCTATCTCTCTCCATCTCTCTATCGCTCAATCTATCCATCTATCTCTCTCCATCTCTCTATCGCTCAATCTATCCATCTCTCTCTCCATCTCTCTATCGCTCAATCTATCCATCTATCTCTCTCCATCTCTCTATCGCTCAATCTATCCATCTATCTCTCTCCATCTCTCTATCGCTCAATCTATCCATCTATCTCTCTCCATCTCTCTCTCTCTCACTCTATCCATATATCTCTCTCTCTATCTCACTCTATCCATCTCTCTCTCTCTCTCCCCATCGCTCTCTCACTCTATCCATTCTCTCTCTCTCTCTCTCTCTCTCTCTCTCTCTCTCTCTCTCTCCCCATCGCTCTCTCACTCTATCCATCTCTCTCTCTCTCCCCATCGCTCTCTCTCTCTCCATCTCTCAATCTATCCATCTATCTCTCTCCCACTCTATCCATATCTCTCTCTCCAACTCTCACTCTATCCATATCTCTCTCTCTCCAACTCTCACTCTATCCATATCTCTCTCTCTCCAACTCTCACTCTATCCATCTCTCTCTCTCCAACTCTCAATCTATCCATCTCTCTCTCTCTCACTCTATCCATATCTCTCTCTCACTCTATCCATATCTCTCTCCCCATCTCTCTTTCACTCTATTCATATCTCTCCATCTCCAACTCACTCTATCCATATCTCTCTCTCCATTTCTCTCTCACCCTATTCATATCTCTCTTTCACTCTATTCATATCTCTCTCTATCCATCTATCTCTCCATCTCCAACTCACTCTATCCACATCTCTCTCTCCATTTCTCTCTCACCCTATTCACATCTCTCTTTCACTCTATTCATATCGCTCGCTCGCTCTCTCCAGCTCTTTCTCTCTCTCATTCTCTGTTATTTCTGACGCGAAGCCCCTCAAATCCCAGGGGTGCCGCTTCTGCATCTGCTTAAACTAAATCTATAGGCTAATACAGAAGGGTAGGAAATAGGACAGGCTAATACAGAAGGGTAGGAAATAGGACAGGCTAATACAGAAGGGTAGGGAATAGGACAGGCTAATACAGAAGGGTAGGGAATAGGACAGGCTAATACAGAAGGGTAGGGAATAGGACAGGCTAATACAGAAGGGTAGGGAATAGGACAGGCTAATACAGAAGGGTAGGAAATAGGACAGGCTAATACAGAAGGGTAGGGAATAGGACAGGCTAATACAGAAGGGTAGGGAATAGGACAGGCTAATACAGAAGGCTAGGGAATAGGACAGGCTAATACAGAAGGGTAGGGAATAGGACAGGCTAATACAGAAGGGTAGGGAATAGGACAGGCTAATACAGAAGGGTAGGGATAGGACAGGCTAATACAGAAGGGTAGGGAATAGGACAGGCTAATACAGAAGGGTAGGGAATAGGACAGGCTAATACAGAAGGGTAGGGAATAGGACAGGCTAATACAGAAGGGTAGGGAATAGGACAGGCTAATACAGAAGGGTAGGAAATAGGACAGGCTAATACAGAAGGGTAGGGAATAGGACAGGCTAATACAGAAGGGTAGGGAATAGGACAGGCTAATACAGAAGGGTAGGGAATAGGACAGGCTAATACAGAAGGGTAGGGAATAGGACAGGCTAATACAGAAGGGTAGGGATAGGACAGGCTAATACAGAAGGGTAGGGAATAGGACAGGCTAATACAGAAGGGTAGGGAATAGGACAGGCTAATACAGAAGGGTAGGGAATAGGACAGGCTAATACAGAAGGGTAGGGAATAGGACAGGCTAATACAGAAGGGTAGGGAATAGGACAGGCTAATACAGAAGGGTAGGGAATAGGACAGGCTAATACAGAAGGGTAGGGAATAGGACAGGCTAATACAGAAGGGTATGGAATAGGACAGGCTAATACAGAAGGGTAGGGAATAGGACAGGCTAATACAGAAGGGTAGGGATAGGACAGGCTAATACAGAAGGGTAGGGCATAGGACAGGCTAATACAGAAGGGTAGGGAATAGGACAGGCTAATACAGAAGGGTAGGGAATAGGACAGGCTAATACAGAAGGGTAGGGAATAGGACAGGCTAATACAGAAGGGTAGGGAATAGGACAGGCTAATACAGAAGGGTAGGGAATAGGACAGGCTAATACAGAAGGGTAGGGAATAGGACAGGCTAATACAGAAGGGTAGGGAATAGGACAGGCTAATACAGAAGGGTAGGGATAAGGACAGGCTAATACAGAAGGGTAGGGAATAGGACAGGCTAATACAGAAGGGTAGGGAATAGGACAGGCTAATACAGAAGGGTAGGGAATAGGACAGGCTAATACAGAAGGGTAGGGAATAGGACAGGTTCCTTTGAAGACAAAAACAACGGTGCACTCATCAGGTTCTGCCTCTACTGGAGAGCTTTTAACCCTGACAGAGGGCCTATTCTTGGTTCTAAAAGAGCCATGTTTCTCAGTGGTGACCTCATATCTTCTCCAGTAGTCCTCTTCCTCTGGTGACCTCATATCTTCTCCAGTAGTCCTCTTCCTCTGGTGACCTCATATCTTCTCCAGTAGTCCACTTCCACTGGTGACCTCATTTCTTCTCCAGTTGTCCACTTCCTCTGGGGCACATACAGTACAGGCACACTGCAAGAGCAGCCATCCGTGTACATAGAGGAAGTGTGTGCAGCACACGTGCTCACACAAACATTACACACACATATTACACACACACACAGAAACACAGTCATCTCTCAGGTTTCTCTCTCACTATTTTCCTCTTAAACACGTAATGGGGTGCTTTTAAGAGGATGTCAACAGGAATCAATTATATATGAAATGCAACGACATTACACACACACACTCACTCACTCATGTACAAACAGAGAATAACAGACAACCCCACACACACACACAGTATTCTCACTAGGTGCGCTAAACGTACTGCCTGGCGGTACATTACAGGAGAGGCTAAGGCCTAATCCTTAAGGAGAGTCAGAGTGAACAAGCTGTCTGCTCTAATGAGAGTCTATGGCCAATCTGCCACTGGGTCGATGATGGCCTTTTGTGGAGCAAGGCCTAAGGTAGGCTACCTCAACTCCTGGCCAATGCATTCCTTTTCATGCTTCATCACTATTTATATTCACATCTTCCGCACTGTCGTGAGGAATGAACAAGGGCCAAATGGTATTTCTGTATTTTAGTCAGGTGAAATTAAGTCACACAGCAAGAAAGCACCAAGAGCAATGGGACTGAGGACTGGTGTTGTCCAATAGGGTATACATGTGCCATTCTTTTTTAAGTTATAGTTCTACATGAAAACCCTTTGTATCTGGTTCTGTAAATCTAATGCATTCACCTGATTTCCCATGAGGACTAAACAACCTTAGGCTAAGGGATAGGCGAGTAGAATGGTGACTGACCAGTGTTGCAGTATTACAATCCAAACCACAGACAAACACACGCTCACACACACTATTATACATTACACCCTTACTGTATTGGAAATGGGGCCTGAATAAAAAACGAACTGCTCAAATGTTCAGTTTTCCCTGATTTTTTTTTTTACTGGCTATAATAGGTATGATAGACGTATTACTGTAAGTCACTAGACGAATGCATGGTCAGAGCCAAGGCATTCTGCTCTCTGGGAGTCTGATTGCACAGCAGATACGAAACCCAGATTAGTAGAAGCCTGTACAGAAGCCGTTAGTTTCCTTAGGATGTCCATGGGTGTTAGCATATCAACCTCGTCCTGTCTCTCTCCTTTACGGTCTCCAGGGCTGCGTCCCACCATATTCCCTATTTAGCACACTCATTTTGACCAGAGCCCTATAGTGCACTATATAGGGAATATGGTGCCATTTGGGACACACCCTAGATGTCAAGGGGCCAGTAATGCCGAGGTGAAAGTTTTCTGGCTGGAGCGTTCTGTGTTTCAAGAGATGTATGCGGTAGCATGAGCTCTCAGCTGACTGGTGTTGGCTGAGCTCTCTCTCTCTCTCTCTCTCTCTCTCTCTCTCTCTCTCTCTCTCTCTCTCTCTCTCTCTCTCTCTCTCTCTCTCTCTCTCTCTCTCTCTCTCTCTCTCTCTCTCTCTCTCTCTCTCTCTCTCTCTCTCTCTCTCTCTCTCTCTCTCTCTCTCTCTCTCTCTCTCTCTCTCTCTCTCTCTCTCTCTCTCTCTCTCTCTCTCTCTCTCTCTCTCTCTCTCTCTCTCTCTCTCTCTCTCTCTCTCTCTCTCTCTCTCTCTCTCTCTCTCTCTCTCTCTCTCTCTCTCTCTCTCTCTCTCTCTCTCTCTCTCTCTCTCTCTCTCTCTCTCTCTCTCTCTCTCTCTCTCTCTCTCTCTCTCTCTCTCTCTCTCTCTCTCTCTCTCTCTCTCTCTCTCTCTCTCTCTCTCTCTCTCTCTCTCTCTCTCTCTCTCTCTCTCTCTCTCTCTCTCTCTCTCTCTCTCTCTCTCTCTCTCTCTCTCTCTCTCTCTCTCTCTCTCTCTCTCAGAACGAGAGAGGTAGAACGGTAGCGGTAGAGAGGTAGACTCACTGTCTGTTAAACTGTGCGCAATCAAAGTGCAAGCAGGGCACAGAATAAATAAGGGAGGGAGAGACAGAGAGTGATATTGGTATGTCAAAGAGACAACACAAAGAGAGAGCACTGCAAAAAATGACAATCTTTTTCATCTTGTATTGAGATAATGAAGTCAAAATAATTTGTTTTGAGTCGATTTCGCTTTGTTTTGAGTTACCCAGAAAACTCATCAAGACCATTTGTCTTGTGTCAAGATATTCTGACTTGTATCAAGCCTTTTTAAAGATGCACTATGCAGAAATCGCCATTTCCTGGTGGCAAAAATTCTAATAGTTCACCTAATTTCAGTTTACGTGCCAAAACAAGCAAGTTTAGTGTAGAGAATCATTGTACCATCTAAAACCACTGTGAAATATATTTTCCATAACCAAAAATATTGTATTTTCAACTGTTCAAAGCTGGTGTACAAAACAGAAAGTAAAAGAAAACTAAACTTAAAAGCATAGAAATAGCGCACATAGAACAGATGTACCGCTTCTTAGACTTGCTTTCAATGAGAATGAGAATGACAGATCTATAACTCACAAAAAGTTACATATTGCAGCTTTAAGGATAAAATAAGCAAAATGATCTGTCAGTGCAGTATCTTGGTAAGACGTATTATTAAGAAAATATTATTATTAAGTGAACTCAACTTAAAAAAAATAATTTTGACTCCATTATCTCAAAACAAGATTACAAATCTAGGTAAGATTGTAATTTTTTGCAGTGAAAGACGAGAAAGGAACTGAGAGACGGAGAGAGTGTGACTTCATTCCAACATCAGCCGTCTACCTCCCTCCTACATCCCATATGATCCCCATGATGACCGAGACTTCTTCTCTGAAACCTCTGCCATATACTAACTGTGACTGTACACCATACATACACCATGCATACACCATGCATACAACATACAGTACCAGTCACAAATTTGGACACACCTACTCATTCAAGGGTTTTTCTTTATTTTTACTATTTTCTATATTGTAGAATAATAGTGAAGACATCAAAACTATGACATAACACATATGGAATCATGTAGTAACCAAAAATGTGTTAAACAGTCTTGAAGGAGTTCCCACATATGCTTAGTACTTGTTGGCTGCTTTTCCTTCACTCTGCCGTCCAACTCATCCCAAACCATCTCATTTGAGTTGAGGTCGGGTGATTGTGGAGGCCAGGTCATCTGTTGCAGCACTCCATCACTCTCCTTCTTGGTAGAATAGCCCTTACACAGCCTGGAGGTGTGTTGGGTCATTGTCCTGTTGAAAAACAAATGATAGTCCCACTAAGCCCAAACCAGATGGGATGGCGTATCGCTGCAGAATGCTGTGGTAGCCATGCTGGTTAAGTGTGCCTTCTAAATAAATCACACCATAGCACCCCCACACCATAACACCTCCTCCTCCATTCTTTACGGTGGGAACTATACATGCGGATAACATCCGTTAACCCCCACCACGTCTCACAAAGACACGGCGGTTGGAACCAAAAATCTCCAATTTGGACAGATTTCCACCAGTCTAATGTCCATTGCTCGTGTTTCTTGGCCCAAACAGGTCTCTTCTTCTTATTGGTGTCCTTTAGTAGTGTTGTTTTTTGCAGCAATTCGACCATGAAGGTCTCACAGTCCCCTCTGAACAGTTGATGTTGAGATGTGTCTGTGACTTGAACTTCGTGAAGCATTTATTTGGGCTGCAATTTCTGAGGCTGGTAACTCTAATGAACTTATCCTCTGCAGCAGAGGTAACTCTGGGTCTTCCATTCGTGTGGTGGCCCTCATGAGAGCCAGTTTCATCGTAGCGCTTGATGGTTTTTGCGACTGCACTTGAAGAAACTTTCAAAGTTCTTGAAATGTTCCGTATTGACTGACCTTCATGTCTTAAAGTAATGATGGACTGTTGTTTCTCTTTGCTTATTTGAGCTGTTCTTGCCATAATATGGACTTGGTCTTTTACCAAATAGGGCTATCTTCTGTATACCACCCCTACCATGTCACAACACAACTGATTGGCTCAAACATAAATTAACTTTTAACAAGGCACACCTGTTCATTGAAATGCATTCCAGGTGACTACCTCATGAAGCTGGTTGAGAGAATGCCAAGAGTGTGCAAAGCTGTCATCAAGGCAAAGGGTGGCTATTTGAAGAATCTCAAATCTAAAATATATTTTGATTTGTTTAACACTTTTTTGGTTACTACATGATTCCATATGTGTTATTTCATAGTTTTGATGTCTTCACTATTATTCTACAATGTAAAAAATTGCAAAAATAAAGAAAAACCCTTGAATGAGTAGGTGTGTCCAAACCTTTGACTGGTAGTGTACATACACCATACATTCACCATGCATACACCATGCATACAACATACATACACCATGCATACATTTCAAACCAGTATGCTTTATAGCATTACATTTGCAATTAAATGGTCTCAACTAGAGGCCATGTCTCATGAATATAGCTTGCAGGGAAACATGAGCCCTGCATATTGATTTGTTCTCTGTTTGAAACGCACAATAAAGATACAACAAAGATTGACAATAAGAGCAAAAAGATTGCCAGATATCAACAGTATTTGTATGAGAAATTGGGGAGGTTGCATGGAATATCGAAGGCTTGCATGAAACGTTAATGCCACAGTTACAGTAACAACCAATAGAACAGGATTCATGTTGACACTTACCTAACTCATAATGACTCATTGTTTACCATTGATATATGCTGCAGCAATAATACTACATATTACTGCCAAAACAAAAACAGCAGATGAGCTCAGACATACTAGCCTCAGAATATGGTGAAACTGAATCCCTATGTACGCACTGTCCTAATCAACACCTAGCTGTGTGTGTGTGTGTGTGTGTGTGTGTGTGTGTGTGTGTGTGTGTGTGTGTGTGTATGTGTCAGGATAGTCTGTGGGTGTATGTGTCAGGATAGTCTGTGGGTGTATGTGTCAGGATAGTCTGTGGGTGTGTGAGATTCTTCATCAGTCGATGCCTTCCAACAACATGTAGATCTAAATCTGTCAATCACTCTTTCCCATCTCCAAAATTGGCTGTTGCAAGAAAAGAAACGTACATGTCTATTTTGGGGGCCAAATAAATAGGCAGAGTTGACGTCAATCTGTCATTCTGTATGTACCATTACTGTATATCAAAACAAGGTCCTCCACAAGGCAAAAAACTAAATTGCTCTTGACATTTCGCTCTTAGCCTTATCCACTTCCGACAAAATGTCAGCCTCTATCCACTAGCTGCAGGTTCAGAGTCCAAAAAGACAAACAGAGAACAGAACTCATTTACCGAACACAATTGTTCGGATGAACAGTACTTGGAGCTGAAATTAAGCAGGTTTTGTAAAAAAATTCATAATCAGGACTTACTTTGGTTAATCAAATGCTATTCTTGTGCTAATGTTAATTGTGGGTTTCAGAACTCATTCACTGCTCATGTACATTTTCTGTTAATCACTATTCTAATCATGATACAGTTATGTTCTACTCAGGTGCATATGGATAAAATGTCTGTTTTCTTTTATAGACAGTATTGACTATGTTTCTATAGGTACATTTATAATTCTCCCAAAAGAGAATGACAAACTACTCAAACTACTCTACGTGGTCCTCTGTAGCTCAGTTGGTAGAGCATGGCGCTTGTAACGCCAGGGTAGTGGGTTCGATCCCCCGGACCACCCATACGTAAAAATGTATGCACACATGACTGTAAGTCGCTTTGGATAAAAGCGTCTGCTAAATGGCATATTATTATTATTATTACCTAATCTCCAAAACTACTCTACCTAATCTCTAAAACTACCTAATCTCTAAAACTACTCTACCTAATCTCGAAAACTATCTAATCTGTAAAACTACTCTACCTAATCTATAAAACTACTCTACCTAATCTCTAAAACTACCTAATCTCTAAAACGATTCTACCTAATCTCTAAAACTATTCTACCTAATCTCTAAAACTACCTAATCTCTAAAACTACTCTACCTAATCTCTAAAACTACTCTACCTAATCTCTAAAACTACTCTACCTAATCTCTAAAACTACCTAATCTCTAAAACTACTCTACCTAATCTCTAAAACTACCTAATCTCTAAAACTACTCTACCTAATCTCTAAAACTATCTAATCTCTAAAACTACTCTACCTAATCTCTAAAACTACCTAATCTCTAAAACTACTCTACCTAATCTCTAAAACTATCTAATCTCTAAAACTACTCTACCTAATCTCTAAAACTACACTACCTAATCTCTAAAACTATTCTACCTAATCTCTAAAAATATCTAATCTCTAAAACTCCTCTACATAATCTCTAAAACTACCTAATCTCTAAAACTACTCTACCTAATCTCTAAAACTACCTAATCTCTAAAACGACTCTACCTAATCTCTAAAACTACCTAATCTCTAAAACTATTCTACCTAATCTCTAAAACTATTCTACCTAATCTCTAAAACTACTCTACCTAATCTCTAAAACTATCTAATCTCTAAAACTACCTAATCTCTAAAACTACTCTACCTAATCTCTAAAACCACTCTACCTAATCGCTAAAACTCCCTAATCTCTAAAACGACTCTACCTAATCTCTAAAACTCCCTAATCTCTAAAACTACTCTACCTAATCTCTAAAACTACCTAATCTCTACAACTACTCTACCTAATCTCTAAAACTATTCTACCTAATCTCTAAAACTACTCTACCTAATCTCTAAAACTACTCTACCTAATCTCTAAAACTATCTAATCTCTAAAACTACCTAATCTCTAAAACTACTCTACCTAATCTCTAAAACTACTCTACCTAATCTCTAAAACTACCTAATCTCTAAAACTACTCTATCCTAATCTCTAAAACGACTCTACCTAATCTCTAAAACTACTCTACCTAATCTCTAAAACTACTCTACCTAATCTCTACAACTACTCTACCTAATCTCTACAACTACTCTACCTAATCTCTACAACTACTCTACCTAATCTCTAAAACTACTCTACCTAATCTCTAAAACTATTCTACCTAATCTCTAAAACTACCTAATCTCTAAAAATATTATACCTAATCTCTAAAACTATTCTACCTAATCTCTAAAACTACTCTACCTAATCTCTAAAACTATCTAATCTCTAAAACTACCTAATCTCTAAAACTACTCTACCTAATCTCTAAAACCACTCTACCTAATCGCTAAAACTCCCTAATCTCTAAAACGACTCTACCTAATCTCTAAAACTCCCTAATCTCTAAAACTACTCTACCTAATCTCTAAAACTACCTAATCTCTACAACTACTCTACCTAATCTCTAAAACTATTCTACCTAATCTCTAAAACTACTCTACCTAATCTCTAAAACTACTCTACCTAATCTCTAAAACTATCTAATCTCTAAAACTACCTAATCTCTAAAACTACTCTACCTAATCTCTAAAACTACTCTACCTAATCTCTAAAACTACCTAATCTCTAAAACTACTCTATCCTAATCTCTAAAACGACTCTACCTAATCTCTAAAACTACTCTACCTAATCTCTAAAACTACTCTACCTAATCTCTACAACTACTCTACCTAATCTCTACAACTACTCTACCTAATCTCTACAACTACTCTACCTAATCTCTAAAACTACTCTACCTAATCTCTAAAACTATTCTACCTAATCTCTAAAACTACCTAATCTCTAAAAATATTATACCTAATCTCTAAAACTATTCTACCTAATCTCTAAAACTACTCTACCTAATCTCTAAAACTATCTAATCTCTAAAACTACCTAATCTCTAAAACTACTCTACCTAATCTCTAAAACCACTCTACCTAATCGCTAAAACTCCCTAATCTCTAAAACGACTCTACCTAATCTCTAAAACGACTCTACCTAATCTCTAAAAATACTCTACCTAATCTCTAAAACTATCTAATCGCTAAAACTACTCTACCTAATCTCTAAAACTACCTAATCTCTAAAACTACTCTACCTAATCTCTAAAACGACCTCTAAAACGACCTAATCTCTAAAACGACTCTACCTAATCTCTAAAACGACTCTACCTAATCTCTAAAACGACTCTACCTAATCTCTAAAAATACTCTACCTAATCTCTAAAACTATCTAATCGCTAAAACTACTCTACCTAATCTCTAAAACTACTCTACCTAATCTCTAAAATTACCTAATCTCTAAAAATACTCTACCTAATCTCTAAAACGACCTCTAAAATGACCTAATCTCTAAAACTACCTAATCTCTAAAACTACCTAATCTCTAAAACTACCTCTAAAACTACCTAATCTCTAAAACTACCTAATCTCTAAAACTACCTAATCTCTAAAACTACTCTACCTAATCTCTAAAACTACCTAATCTCTAAAACTACTCTACCTAATCTCTAAAACTACTCTAATCTCTAAAACTACTCTAATCTCTAAAACTACCTAATCTCTAAAATGTCAAACAGGTAGAGTAAGTGTGCCTGTGCTGACAGTATCCTTTGTAAGGCTTTGTTTGCGCCAATTGTATCTTTAGTCATATTTCCACAGTGGGTCAATTAAGTTTCCAAATACAAATTAGCTTTACAAGATTGATCTTTCTCCCAAACACAAAGTTTATGGTGGTATAATTAAGGAAGTTATGGCCGCTTAGCCAGCTTTCACCGCTCCCACTGTCACGAAAAATAATGACACACCAGGGACTGTCTGCCACGCCTTCTTACTGGGTAGGGAGGATGTCATCGCTTCCAGGAGCTTTAAATCCCCAACGGTATGATATTTCAGCCAACGACACTAGGCAGTATAGCAGCGTGGCCACTATCCCTGCTATCGATTGGTTGAGGGAACAGATATGTAGGAAGTGAGATTCCTCCAGCAAGGGAACTTTGGAACTCTCCAGATGGAACATTCTGTTCTAAACATTCTGTAACTCACACGATGCAGAACAGGGTGTATAAAGCTAGCCATAGAGAGAAAAACAGACTACTTTATAACACCAGCTAGATCATTCATCTACCGTATGATCAAGTCAATCTTGTTTGAAGGATGGCAAAAATATTTAGTTTGTATATATTTGTATACATTTCAAGCATCCTGTCTAGGGTGTGTACTTGTACATCAAGCTGCCTCATGCTGCAGAAAAAGGAGATTGCCTTCTGCTCTATGGTCCGTTCTGGCTTACTTACTTTACTTCAAGGGAAATTATTAAAATGTAGCGAAATGATCAGAACACCAATGCATTGCAACACAGGGCCTTCATCAGCGCAGAATAAAGACCTTTACATGCAAGCAATCTTTATTATTTTCTTCCTGGTGTCCACAAAAAGACATTACAAACATAATACACAAGAGTGCCCCTCTCTCTCCTATAATAACTCTAATTATTTCAACATTAAATCCCACTTATTCCACACCACAAGGTCATAGGCCTCTCCTGCAGACCCTTAAGGGGTGGACCTCCGTCCTATGTTTATATGATGGAGTGAAAACACTGAGTACATGCTAATCTAATAAACGAGAGTCATTGGAGGAGAATGAATCCCTTAGCACAAAACCCTTACCATAATGCGAGTGCTTAATGAGTGAGACACTCTATTGTTCCAGACCTTATGGTTGTGGGGGTGTGACGATGGGAAAAGCATGGCAATAAACAATCCTTACTGCAATTAGTGATTTTTGCTGTGAAGTGCTCGGATAGAAGTGAGGCGTCTTAGAATCAAGACAATTATGACTCGTGGAGGGCTCTAAAGCAAGCAGTCGTCACAAAAAGCAACTAGCCTTTTATGGACATATCAGTGGGAGTAAGAATCATGTTGTGTATATCACTATGATAGGCAGAAAGAGACAGAAAGAGGGAGAGAGATAGATAGAGAGGGGGGAGATTATATATATATATATATATATATATATATATATATATATATATTTATATATAGAGAGAGCGAAAGAGAAAGAGAGAAAGAGAGCGAGAGAGAGAGAGAGAAAGAGCGAGAGGGAGAGGGAGAGAGAGAGAGATGGGGAGAGAGAGAGAGAGAGAGAAAGAGAGCGAGAGCGAGAGCGAGAGAGAAAGAGAGCGAGAGCGAGAGAGAAAGAGAGCGAGAGAGAGAGAGCGAGAAAGAGAGCGAGAGCGAGAGAAAGAGAAAGAGAAAGAGAAAGAGAAAGAGAAAGAGAAAGAGAAAGAGAAAGAGAAAGAGAAAGAGAAAGAGAAAGAGAGCGAGAGTGAGAGAGAGAGAGAGAGAGAGAGCGAGAAAGAGAGCGAGAGAGAGAGCGAGAGAAAGAGAAAGAGAGCGAGAGCGAGAGAGAGAGAAAGAGAGCGAGAGAGAGAGGGCGAGCGAGAGAGAGAGAGAGAATAATAAATAAGGTGGGTGGCCGATTGGGAGTCAGAAAGGACGAAAGGCTGGAGGAGAGACAAAGATGGACAGAGACGATGATATATTCTGAGTACAGACAAGGGGAGACAGAGATGAACAGAGATACGGAGTGGAAGAGAGAAAGAGAGGAACAGAGCGGGAAAGGAGAGGTGAACGTTTACAACATGAAAAGAAAAAGGACAGACAGAAAAATTATGACATCAAAGATAAAGTGTCTTGCGAAAGTATTCACCCCCCTTCGCATTTTTCCTATTTTGTTGCCTTACAACCTGGAATTAAAATTGATTTTGGGGGGGTTTGTATCATTTGATTTACACAACATGCCTACCACTTTGAACATGCAAAATATGTTTTCTTGTGAAACAAACAAGAAATAAGACAAAACAGAAAACTTGAGCATGCATAACTATTCACCCTCCCCAAAGTCAATACTTTGTAGAGCCACTTTATGCAGCAATTATAGCTGCAAGTATCTTGGGGTATGTCTCTATAAGCTTGGCACATCTAGCCACTGGGATTTTTGCCCATTCTTCAAGGCAAAACTGCTCCATCTCCTTCAAGTTGGATGGGTTCCGCTGGTGTACAGCAATCTCAAATCAAATCAAATTTTATTGGCCACATGCGCCGAATACAACAGGTGCAGACATTACAGTGAAATGCTTACTTACAGCCCTTAACCAACAGTGCATTTATTTTTAATAAAAAAGTAAAATAAAACAACAACAAAAAAGTGTTGAGAAAAAAAGAGCAGAAGTAAAATAAAATAACAGTAGGGAGGCTATATATACAGGGGGGTACCGGTGCGGGGGCACCGGCTAGTTGAGGTAGTTGAAGTAATATGTACATGTGGGTAGAGTTAAAGTGACTATGCATAAATAATTAACAGAGTAGCAGCAGCGTAAAAAGATGGGGTGGGGGGGCAGTGCAAATAGTCCGGGTAGCCATGATTAGCTGTTCAGGAGTCTTATGGCTTGGGGGTAGAAGCTGTTGAGAAGTCTTTTGGACCTAGACTTGGCACTCCGGTACCGCTTGCCGTGCGGTAGCAGAGAAAACAGTCTATGACTAGGGTGGCTGGAGTCTTTGACAATATTGAGGGCCTTCCTCTGACACCGCCTGGTATAGAGGTCCTGGATGGCAGGAAGCTTGGCCCCAGTGATGTACTGTGATGTACTAAGTCATACCACAGATTCTCAATTGGATTGAGGTCTGGGCTTTGACTAGGCCATTCCAAGACATGTAAATGTTTCCCCTTAATCCACTCGAGTGTTGCTTTAGCAGTATGCTTAGGGTCATTGTCCTGCTGGAAGGTGAACCTCCGTCCCAGTCTCAAATCTCTGGAAGACTGAAACAGATTTCCCTCAAGAATTTCCCTGTATTTAGCGCCATCCATCATTCCTTCAATTCTGACCAGTTTCCCAGTCCCTGCCGATGAAAAACATCCCCACAGCATGATGCTGCCACCACCATGCTTCACTGTGGGTATGGTGTTCTCGGGGTGATGAGAGGTGTTGGGTTTGCGCCAGACATAGCTATTCCTTGATGGCCAAAAAGCTCAATTTTAGTCTCATCTGACCAGAGTACCTTCTTCCATATGTTTGGGGAGTCTCCCACATGCCTTTTGGCAAACACCAAACATGTTTGCTTATTCTTTTCTTTAAGCAATGGCTTTTTTCTGGCCACTCTTCCATAAAGCCCAGCTCTGTGGAGTGTACGACTTAAAGTGGTCCTATGGACAGATACTCCAATCTCCGCTGTGGAGCTTTGCAGCTCCTTCAGGGTTATCTTTGGTGTCTTCGTTGCCTCTCTGATTAATGCCCTCCTTGCCTGGTCCGTGAGTTTTGGTGGGCGGCCCTCTCTTGGCAGGTTTGTTGTGGTGCCATATTCTTTCCATTTTTAAATAATGGATTTAATGGTGCTCCGTGGGATGTTCAAAGTTTCTGATATTTTTTTAACCCAACCCTGATCTGTACTTCTCCACAACTATGTCCCTGACATGTTTGGAGAGCTCCTTGGTCTTCATGGTGCCGCTTGCTTGGTGGTGCCCCTTGCTTAGTGGTGTTGCAGACTCTGGGGCCTTTCAGAACAGGTGTATATATACACTGAGATCATGTGACACTTATATTGCACACAGGTGGACTTTATTTAACTAATTATGTGACTTCTGAAGGTAATTGGTTGCACCAGATCTTATTTAGGGGCTTCATAGCAAAGGGGGTGAATACATATGCACGCACCACTTTTCCGTTATAATTTTTTTTGATTTTTTTGAAACAATATATTTTTTTCATTCCACTTCACCAATTTTGACTATTTTGTGTATGTCCATTACATGACATCCAAATAAAAATCAATTTAAATTACAGGTTGTAATGCAACAAAATAGGATAAACGCCAAGGGGGATGAATACTTTTGCAAGGCACTGTACATGCTCAAAGCAGAGAGAGAAACAGAGATAGAAGGGAAGGAGGAGAGAGAGAAACAGAGTTAGAAGGGAAGGAGGGAGGGAGGGAGAGAGAGAAATAGAGATATAAGGGAAGGAGGGAGAGAGAAACAGAGTTAGAAGGGAAGGAGGGAGGGAGGGAGAGAGAGAAACATAGTTAGAAGGGAAGGAGGGAGGGAGGGTGAGAGAGAAACAGAGTTAGAAGGGAAGGAGGGAGGGAGGGAGAGAGAGAAACAGAGTTAGAAGGGAAGGAGGAGAGAGAAACAGAGTTAGAAGGGAAGGAGGGAGGGGGGAGAGAGAGAGAAACAGAGTTAGAAGTGAAGGAGGAGAGAGAGAAACAGAGATAGAAGGGAAGGAGAGAGGGAGGGAGAGAAACAGAGTTAGAAGGGAAGGAGAGAGGGAGAGAAACAGAGTTAGAAGGGAAGGAGGGAGGGAGGGAGAGAAACAGAGTTAGAAGGGAAGGAGGGAGGGAGGGAGAGAAACAGAGTTAGAAGGGAAGGAGAGAGGGAGAGAAACAGAGTTAGAAGGGAAGGAGGGAGGGAGGGAGAGAAACAGAGTTAGAAGGGAAGGAGGGAGGGAGGGAGAGAAACAGAGTTAGAAGGGAAGGAGAGAGGGAGAGAAACAGAGTTAGAAGGGAAGGAGGGAGAGAGAAAAACAGAGTTAGAAGGGAAGGAGAGAGGGAGAGAAACAGAGTTAGAAGGGAAAGAGAGAGAAACATACAAAGAATAGATCAATTCATAGACAAGCCATACTTTTACAGAGTAAGCACTCCCACCAAAATGTGATATTTATTTTGCTTATGTGTATCTTCCTATTACACTGTACTTGGTACCTGTACAGCTGAGAAAATCAAAGATAATCACCTTTCTACATTCCTCCTGTAATGGATGGGGGAAGAGTGGTGTGTGTGTGTGTGTATATGTTTGTTTGTTTGTGTTTGTGTGTATGTTTGTGTGTGGTGTGTATGTGTTTGTGTTTGTGTGTATGTTTGGTGATTGGGTGCATTGCTGACAGTAGCAGAAACGTTCGATTCTACAGCCCCTATTTCCATAGCTGCCCAAGCTGTAACATACTCTCAGACTCCGAGAGTAAGCCTATTTCTTGGTGAGGAGATCCCTGACATTGAAATAACCTTATTTTGATGGTGGTACGCACATCTGGTTTTCATAGCTTAGCATTGACCCAGTACTTACTCACTCACTCAGAAATTGCTCAGTAATTTCAAAGTAATTTCATTGACATGACATGGAAACAACGTTGATTCAACCAGTGTGTGCCCAGTGGGTTATAATTGTTTTCAGGGATGAAATTCTCTCATTAATTCGGTTGGACTGAAGCATGGCAGGGGTTAATCACCATGGCATTTCTAAGGAATCGTTACAGAGCAATTCAATCAACTAATGTAATGTGTGCCATTTTGGACACATTAAAAAACACAATTATACAGTAAGAAGTGTTGTTAGGCACATCCTCCTTCAACTGAAACAAATGAATGACAACCAAGGTACCGTATGAGAGAAATCTACGGTGTGACTTTATAAATGCTCCTTCCACAATACATGTACAGTATTTCATCCGATATCCACCATAATTTGTCTCTCCAATTCAGAAACCGCAGCTAAAGCAAGATTTGAGCTATAATTTTCCTGGATGACATTACTGTAGCTGAGCTCAGCTCTTACAAACAAATTCATGCACATAAGCCCGTCAGATAGCCCCGGAATTGTTGAGGAATATAATGCCTATAATGGATGATATGCCTGCCGAATACTTTTGAAATGATTTGTCCAGACAAAACCAAGCTCTAGGTCCATCTTTCTGGCTACATCTTCAGCTTCCCACACAAACTGTATTGAGGGTACGATATTGCCCAAGGGGTACAGTTGCTAGAACACTCTTTAAGACATCTACAATGGACAATAGTTACATATGCCTGGTTAGCCAGAAAAACTGGTCTCAAGACACCAATGGCATACCTGCATAACCAATCGCCAGAGAGTCCACTGTCCATAACACTATACAGTAATTGCCAACTCTCTAAATATTACAGGAGGCTTTGAAACTCAAAGGGCCCTATGACAAATGCTTCCAATGTCAGCATAAACACATCCTTAATTACTGCAGTGGGCTAAATCAGGGTCACACAGAGTGTTTCTTGGTAGTCTTAAACAAATCTAGTTTGAAACAAAAGTATTCCCCTCCTTCACATGCTTATGGGCTTAAAAAAAGAAAACACCTGTACCATGTCTGATATGGAGTTTAAATGTATTCAATTTTGAGTTTGCATCCCAATATTACACTTTATATACATCACAGAAGGCTGAAAAATAACAAAACAGTTTGACATAGAAACACCAGATTTTGTGCATTTAAATAAAGAGTATATTTATTAATTATGAAATTTAGAAAAATATGAATAACATTCCACCCATGAGGCCACTAGGTCATTTGACTGCAGGAAAGGGCTACAACGCTTTCCTCCACACACATTAACCGACTCCACATGGCGTTGCAACACACCATCACAGATTATCGTGAAATAGACACAAATTACTTATTCGAAATTCGTGAAAGTTGATTTTTCGTGTCCACCACACGATTTTCTTCATAACGCATTCGTGTCCAGTACATGATTTTCTTCATAACGCATTAGTGTCCAGTACACGATTTTCATCATAACGAATTTGTTGTGGCTAACATTACCTAGGTTAGCTAGGTGGCTAATGTTAGCTAGGCTAGGAGTTAAGGTCAGGGGTTAAGGTTAGGATTAAGGTTAGGGTTAGGTTACATGCTAGCTAAGAAGTCAAAGAGCAACTGCCCCTAAAAACCAACTTCTCATTTAGAAAACAGCCTATGTGGCATCGATATGAGTCAGAAACATTTATTATACTGTCAAAATTGACTACAAAGTGTAAATATGATCATTTTGGTCATAAAGTTAGTCTCGTCAAATCAAATCAAATGCTATTTGCCACATGCGCCGAATACAACAGGTGTACACCTTACAGTGAAATGCTTACTTACAAGCCTTTAACCGACAATGCAGTTTTAAGAAAAATTTAAAATATATAAAAATAGATAAGTAAAAAATAAAAATAAAAAATAATTAAAGAGCAGCAGTAAAATAAAATAACAGTAGCGAGGCTATATACAGGGGGTACCGGTACAGAGTCAATGTGTGGGGGCACAGGTTAGTAGAAGGTTGAGTTTGTTTAATCCTACCCACACTTAAAAACCTCAAACCAACTACAAATTGTTCATTCATATACAAATATTGAAAGACTAAAATATTGTCTAATTTACATTGTGTAATTTATTGACGGTCCCTAACTAGCCCCGGAGCTAGGCTATCCAAAGTCAAACCAACTTTGCCACGGTGGCACACCAGCCAGCTGAAGCTAATTGGCTAAATAATTTGGCTAACTCTTCTCACCTGCGAACATACACACGAGACACCCACATCAAACCGCACTCCGAAACCAACTCATGTTTGAATTCTGTCATTGCCGCTAGCATTTCTTAATGAACCAAATACAAAACGAGGCCAAATCAGGAAGTGCTGTCGCCCTTTAAAGGGGTTCAGGTTAGCTAATATGCTAGCTAAGTAGTTAAAAAGTAGTTAGTAGTTGCAAAGGTGCTAATTAGCTAAAATGATAAAGTTGTTCATTATGCGATTCGAACGTTTGGGTTGCTAGACCCATCCTCCCCAAACAACCTCCCTCCTATCGTTTCTGTCTTAAGTAGCCTACTGCCTTCATCTGTGATTGGTATGCACTGTATACAAAATCATGTGGTGTCTGTCATTAATTTTGCGTAAGTAATTTGTGTCTATTTCATGATAATTTGTGATAGTGGGTTGGACATTGACATAACTGGAAACACTCCATGCTAAATCAATGCAAAACAATAAGACAAATTGGCTCTACAGCTTGTCTTAAGTAATGTTCCGATATAAGAGGAGTAATGTTGGCCTGCGAGTGTGAAATCATGCAAGGGACGCAATTTATTACCGACACCAAGAGCTGGCAGAATAATTTAGTCCGTAGGGGCATAGGGGTATAGTAGAGGTGAAAAACACCCTGTCCCCTTTAAAGAGTGGAATGCAGTCAGTGCAAGTTTTCCTGAATCAAAAAACTGCTAGGGAAAGCAGCACAGTGGCTATACAACAAAGGAACTGGGTCATTAGTTAGGCTCTGAGAGAGAGCGAACTTCCTCCAAGCTGCCTAATCAAATGCATTACACACAACATGGAATCTGTTCTGCTGCACCCCACATTCAGATTCACATGAATACAAACCAAAATAAGTTATGCTTAATTATTCAGCCACAGTAAGACAACTTGTAGGCTACTTTTTAAGACACACATTCGCAAACGTTAGTCTCAAACAGTTCTCAAAGCTGAGGCCTATGTACTTCATTGCACCTACAAAGTTCAACCAGGAGTGTAAATGTGTCTGAAATATCAATGCATCTAATAAGCTTGGAAAGTGGATTACGTCACAATCTGTAAAATGTAACCACTGGAGACAACTCGTCATTTGGAGACAGAAAAGTGTAATGGTAGCTAGAAAATGAGTGTAGGAGTGGTTAAAAAAATGTACGTATTAAAAGGAAGTTAGCTAACACAAAGCTCTTGGCTAGCAAACATAACGCTGCCTCCAAAGCTAATGAGGTGGCTCCAGTTCCTTTTTACTTTTTCACATTTGAGACATCTCCACTTTCAAAGCGCATTGAAGTCTCAATTACTGAATCTTCTGTCACATAGCATGTGGGCAACAAACTCAAAAGCTTCAGCTCTCAAGGTTATCAAGCTACAAGCTACCAAAAGCTCAGAAAATTGGTAGCATCATAACGTTAACTAGATTCACTACACCATTTTACTCCTTCAGAAAATATGTGCCTGTGCATTGACTTTCTTTCATGCAAATCCAATAATTTTCCCACGTTGATTCAACGTGAACACATACAATTTTTTGGTTGAAATGACGTGGAAACAACATTGATTCAACCAGTTTGTGCCCAGTAGGCACGATGGTTGCTTAGCCGTACCTCTTCCTCACGCTTTCTGCCTCACAAACACACATGACCACCCTCCTGAAACGTTCTAACCAGTCATGCTAGCGAAAAAGGCCCAATCGGCAGTGCAAGTGGCGACATTTCAGGCTGAGGAATAGGTTTTTCGAATCCCCATCTGCTACAGTAGCACCATCCAACGTCTGACACCAATAAAGCTAATTTGGAGGTTTGCGACTGCAAAGATCCTCACAGCTCGTAAGGCTAGGACACTATAAACTGTACCATAAACTGAGCCTGTAAAGTGCTTTAGCCAATCTTTTTGAATGGGTCACAAGGACATAGAGTGCATTCGGAAAGTATTCAGACCCCTTGACTTTTCCAAATGTTGCTATGTTACAGCCTTATTCTAAAATTGATTAAATTGTTTTTTTCCCCCTCATCAATCTACACACAATACCCCATAATGACAAAGCATAAACAGGTTTTTAAACATTTTTGTAAACGTAAATATACTTTATTGAAGCACCTTTGGCAGCGATTACAGCCTCGAGTCTTCTTAGGTATGACACTACAAGCTTGGCACACCTGTATTTGGGGAGTTTCTCCCATTCTTCTTTGCAGATCCTCTCAAGCTCTGTCAGGTTGGATGGGGAGCGTTGCTGCACAGCTATTTTCAGGTCTCTCCAGAGATGTTCGATCGGGTTCAAGTCTGGCTCTGGCTGGGCCCCTCAAGGACATTCAGAGACTTGTCCCGAAGCCACTCCTGCATTGTCTTGGCTGTGTGCTTAGGGTCGTTGTCCTGTTGGAAGGTGAACCTTCACCCCAGTCTGAGGTCCTGAGCGCTCTGGAGCAGGTTTTCATCAAGGATCTCTCTGTACTTTTCTCTGTTCATCTTTCCCTCAATCCTGACTAGTCTCCCAGTCCCTGCCGCTGAAAAACATCCCCACAGCATGATGCTGCCACCACCATGCTTCACCGTAGGGATGGTGCCAGGTTTCCTCCAGACGTGACACTTGGCATTCAGGCCAAAGAGTTCAATCTTGGTTTCATCAGACCAGAAAATCTTGTTTCTCATGGTCTGAGAGTCCTTTAGGTGCCTTTTGGCAAACTCCAAGCAGGCTGTCATGTGCCTTTTACTGAGGAGTGGCTTCCTTCTGGCCACTCTACCATAAAGGCCTGATTGGTGGAGTGCTGCAGAGATGGTTGTCCTTCTGGAAGGTTCTCCCATTTCCACACAGGAACTCTGGAGCTCTGTCAGAGTGACCATGGGGTTCTTGGTCACCTCCCTGACCAGGGCCTTTCTCCCCCGATTGCTCAGTTCGGCCGGGCGGCCATCTCTAGGAAGAGTCTTGGTGGTTCCAAACTTCTTCCATTTAAGAATGATGGAGGCCACTGTGTTCTTGGGGACCTTTAATGCTGCAGACATGTTTTGGTACCCTTCCCCAGATCTGTGTCTCGACACAATCCTGTCTCAGAGCTCTACGGACAATTCCTTCGACCTCATGGCTTGGTTTTTGCTCTGACATGCACTGTCAACTGTGGGACCTTATATAGACAGGTGTGTGCCTTTCCAAATAATGTCCAATCAATTGAATTTACCACAGTTGGACTCCAATCAAGTTGTAGAAACATCTCAAGGATGATCAATGGAAACAGGATGCACCTGAGCTCAATTTCGAGTCTCATAGCAAAGGGTCTGAAATACTAAAGGTACTTCTGTTTTTTATTTTTAATACATTTGCTAAAATTTCTAAAAACCTGTTTTCGCTTTGTCATTATGGGGTATTGTGTGTAGATTGATGACATTTTTTTATTTAATCAATTTTAGAATAAGGCTGTAAATGTGGAAAAAGGGAAGGGGTCTGAATACTTTCCGAAAGCACTGTATATATATATATATATATATATATATATATATACATACACCCGCATGATTATTTGCATCAGGGGACTTCTCTCCTACAGTGACTGGGCACATTGTTATTCCAGATTCAGAGTGTAAAGCTACTTACACTCCAAGTACATAATTGGAATGACCCCAAACTGTTAAGGACCAAAGCCACAGATGGCTGCTGAGAAGGGCTAGCTGTAATATTTACGTCAGTTAGCAGTTGTCCCTGGATTCCCCACTATCCTCCGACACCGTGCTTTGTCCTCTTAGGTTTTCTCAGTTGATCTGAAGGTGAAACTTTGAATCACTTTAAAGGGATATCCATCAACCCTCTGGCAGGCAATCCAATTTCACAGAGAAGCACTCTTTTTATTTTTTACATGCTCAGATTATCCCTCTGTGTGAAAAGCTCTGATACCAGCTCAACCGATCAGAAGACACAAATCACAGCCCTTATCTGGGTCCTGAAATGAATACACAAATCAAAGAAATAAAAAAAAGCTGTTGATTCCTCATCAAAAATGGGCATTGGAATGAAACCATCCGTCTTTCTAGAGTGAAACTATCCGTCTCCCCTCATCTTGATATGCTAACTCAATCTCCAGTCCTCCGTTTATCACATCATTTGCTTTGGGACCATTCAACCATATATTCAGTGAATATGGTAGAAAATACTAATGAATTTGGCTTTTATTAAAGGCAGGGATGACTTGGTCCTTCTCAGGGTGTATCGTAATGAGGTAGACATGAGCTTTGACAAGGTTCTGAAGCGGTCAAGTAGACATGAGCTTTGAGAAGGATATGAGGCAGTCAGGTAGAAGTGAGTTTTGAGAACGATATGATGCGGTCAGGTAGAAGTGAGTTTTGAGAAGGTTCTGAGGCAGTCATGTCGACGTGAGCTTTGAGAAGGATATGAGGCGGTCAGGTAGACGTGAGCTTTGTGAAGGTTCTGAGGCGGTCAGGTAGAGGTGAGCTTTGAGAAGGATATGAGGCGGTCAGGTAGACGTGAGCTTTGAAAAGGATATGAGGCGGTCAGGTAGAAGTGAGTTTTGAGAAGGATATGAGGCGGTCAGGTAGAAGTGAGTTTTGAGAAGGTTCTGAGGCAGTCAGGTAGACGTGAGCTTTGAGAAGGATATGAGGCGGTCAGGTAGACGTGAGCTTTGAGAAGGTTCTGAGGCGGTCAGGTAGAAGTGAGCTTTGAGAAGGATATGAGGCGGTCAGGTAGACGTGAGCTTTGAGAAGGATATGAGGCGGTCAGGTAGACGTGAGCTTTGAGAAGGTTCTGAGGCGGTCAGGTAGAAGTGAGCTTTGAGAAGGATATGAGGCGGTCAGGTAGACGTGAGCTTTGAGAAGGATATGAGGCGGTCAGGTAGACGTGAGCTTTGAGAAGGTTCTGAGGCGGTCAGGTAGAAGTGAGCTTTGAGAAGGATATGAGGCGGTCAGGTAGACGTGAGCTTTGAAAAGGATATGAGGCGGTCAGGTAGAAGTGAGTTTTGAGAAGGTTCTGAGGCGGTCAGGTAGAAGTGAGTTTTGAGAAGGATATGAGGCGGTCAGGTAGAAGTGAGTTTTGAGAAGGTTCTGAGGCAGTCAGGTAGACGTGAGCTTTGAGAAGGATATGAGGCGGTCAGGTAGACGTGAGCTTTGAGAAGGTTCTGAGGCGGTCAGGTAGAAGTGAGCTTTGAGAAGGATATGAGGCGGTCAGGTAGACGTGAGCTTTGAAAAGGATATGAGGCGGTCAGGTAGAAGTGAGTTTTGAGAAGGTTCTGAGGCGGTCAGGTAGAAGTGAGTTTTGAGAAGGTTCTGAGGCGGTCAGGTAGAAGTGAGTTTTGAGAAGGATATGAGGCGGTTAGGTAGACGTGAGCTTTGAGAAGGATATGAGGCGGTCAGGTAGACGTGAGCTTTGAGAAGGATATGAGGCGGTCAGGTAGAAGTGAGTTTTGAGAAGATTCTGAGGCGGTCAGGTAGACGTGAGCTTTGAGAAGATTTTGAGACAGTCAGTGACACACTTTTAACACATTCAGTGTCTGTGATCCCATAGTCAATTCATCTAATAACCAGAGTCAACATCTCCCATAACTCATAACACACTCCAATGACTTCCATTGTTCCTAATATTATCTGAGTGGGCGATACAGTAACGGGGAGAGAAGTCATTCTCTTCCTACTGAAGAACTCAGGTTATTTTCACTTCTTCCATTGACAAAATATATGGGTGGTCTGAATAATTTAGCGAAGAGCCTCACTGTCAAATTAAAAACATGATTAATTAAGGTGGTGATCTTATAAGACATTTAACAGATGCCAGGGTGAATTTAAAAGGGCAATTCTATGTTGGTTTCTGAGAAACTGACTTTGCCCAGCACGCGATCGCATCCCGTAATCGACATGGGGCAGATGTGAAGATAAAGGATTGAAGATTTCAGCAATTTCTGGGAAAAGAGGCTAATTATACCCATTATAACATACATTTGAATATTGAGGCATTGAATTTTTCCAGTTTGTTGAGGGGGAGGCAGTTAACTACCCTCTCCTACCAAAGTGATTGACAGTTACAGTAGAGCCATTGAATAACTTGGAGAGTGTGTAGAATTTCCATTACAGGGATGCCCAGGGGGGTGGGCACTCCAATAACTAATCAGGACACCTCCATAAATCCATAGAAATATTAACATGGGCTCTCCCATTAGTAGTACAGTGGGGAAAAAAAGTATTTAGTCAGCCACCAATTGTGCAAGTTCTCCCACTTAAAAAGATGAGAGAGGCCTGTAATTTTCATCATAGGTACACGTCAACTATGACAGACAAATTGAGAATTTCTTTTCCAGAAAATCACATTGTAGGATTTTTTTATGAATTTATTTGCAAATTATGGTGGAAAATAAGTATTTGGTCACCTACAAACAAGCAAGATTTCTGGCTCTCACAGACCTGTAACTTCTTCTTTAAGAGGCTCCTCTGTCCTCCACTCGTTACCTGTATTAATGGCACCTGTTTGAACTTGTTATCAGTATAAAAGACACCTGTCCACAACCTCAAACAGTCACACTCCAAACTCCACTATGGCCAAGACCAAAGAGCTGTCAAAGGACACCAGAAACAAAACTGTAGACCTGCACCAGGCTGGGAAGACTGAATCTGCAATAGGTAAGCAGCTTGGTTTGAAGAAATCAACTGTGGGAGCTATTATTAGGAAATGGAAGACATACAAGACCACTGATAATCTCCCTCGATCTGGGGCTCCACGCAAGATCTCACCCCGTGGGGTCAAAATGATCACAATAACGGTGAGCAAAAATCCCAGAACCACACGGGGGGACCTAGTGAATGACCTGCAGAGAGCTGGGACCAAAGTAACAAAGCCTACCATCAGTAACACACTACGCTGCCAGGGACTCAAATCCTGCAGTGCCAGACGAGTCCCCCTGCTTAAGCCAGTACATGTCCAGGCCCGTCTGAAGTTTGCTAGAGTGCATTTGGATGATCCAGAAGAGAATTGGGAGAATGTCATATGGTCAGATGAAACCAAAATAGAACTTTTTGGTAAAAACTCAACTCGTCGTGTTTGGAGGACAAAGAATGCTGAGTTGCATCAAAAGAACACCATACCTACTGTGAAGCATGGGGGTGGAAACATCATGCTTTGGGGCTGTTTTTCTGCAAAGGGACCAGGACGACTGATCCGTGTAAAGGAAAGAATGAATGGGGCCATGTATCGTGAGATTTTGAGTGAAAACCTCCTTCCATCAGCAAGGGCATTGAAGATGAAACGTGGCTGGGTCTTTCAGCATGACAATGATCCCAAACACACCGCCCGGGCAACGAAGGAGTGGCTTCGTAAGAAGCATTTCAAGGTCCTGGAGTGGCCTAGCCAGTCTCCAGATCTCAACCCCATAGAAAATCTTTGGAGGGAGTTGAAAGTCTGTGTTGCCCAGCGACAGCCCCAAAACGTCACTGCTCTAGAGGAGATCTGCATGGAGGAATGGGCCAAAATACCAGCAACAGTGTGTGAAAACCTTGTGAAGACTTACAGAAAACGTTTGACCTGTGTCATTGCCAACAAAGGGTATATAACAAAGTATTGAGAAACTTTTGTTATTGACCAAATACTTATTTTCCACCATAATTTGCAAATAAATTCATTACAAATCCTACAATGTGATTTTCTGGAGAAAAAAAATTCTCATTTTGTCTGTCATAGTTGACGTGTACCTATGATGAAAATTACAGGCCTCTCTCATCTTTTTAAGTGGGAGAACTTGCACAATTGGTGGCTGACTAAATACTTTTTTCCCCCACTGTAAATATATCAACATTGGTCCGGCCCATTATTTTTCAAGACACACAGAGCTTGAGTTTACATGGCACCAACCAGGGTTGTAATAACTTCAGGTGATTCTTGAAAAACGTGGGCCAGAGTCCTTTGTGAGAAAGTCGGGACTCAAGACCCCAAGTGCTTCCTACCGTCAAAAACCTATATTCCTGGGTTATATCAGGAAAATCTACAGTAGTAGAATACATCATTAGCACGATCATTGCATCCTGTGGAGGAAGATGATATCAAATACACCTGTGATGTCACTGGCAAAGTCAACGGAAGCCTCTCCTATCTCCCGGGAACGCTAACTCTGGAGCGAGCACGTCCCCACTGCAACCGTAACAATAAAAACAGAATCAGAAAATCCCACATGAAAAAAATACTATAGTTTTCACTGTAGTGTTTTTGTGGACTTTACAGTAGTATTCACTGTAGTGTTTTTGCGGACAACACTACAGTGAATACAGTAGTATTTACTTAAGCATTTACTAGAGCCCGACCGATATGTCAGTTCACCGATATTATCGGCCGATATTGGCCTTTTAACGCTATATCGGTATCGGACGATAATTCCACATTCAATAAATAGGATGAAAAAAGGGAATCTCATGCTTATCTGAACACTTGAAGCCATTCTCATGATGTGTCACAATGTATGAAATCAAAATTTGAAGCATAGTTAGTTATTGGACAATCTACCAGCTCTCAGAGTCTCACGTCAGAATTCAACGTTCATTCATGTTTCTCAAACGTCAAATTTCGAAGTTGTTCCAAACGTCAAATTTCAAAGTGTTTAAGGTTAAGTTTAGGCATTACCTCTGAATTTTTAAGGTTAGGGTTAAGTTTAGGCATTAACTCCAAATTCTTAAGGTTAGACATGAACTCTGAATGGTTATGGTAAGGGTTAAGGTTTGGGATAGGCTTAAAACAAAAATATAAAAAACAACTTTCTATGGCTGGTTTCAAACTTGCAACCTTTGGAATCAGAGGCAGATGCTTACACCCATCCCTGTCCACAACACCCTAGCAAAACCTAAACTTACTTGAAGGTAACAGCGCTCACTGTTGCCCCTAGTGGCCGGTTTCCACGTCATCTCCTGACATCCTCAGACATGGGTGGATGTCGAATACTGACTTGTATCACGGGTGACCTGGCTGTGGACACCCCAAAAAACATATTGGTCAGGCTCTAGTATTTACTGTAGTATACTGTAGTATTTACAGTTAACTATAGTATAAATACTGTAGTGAATGTAAACTGTAGTCTATACTATAGTAATTCATTAATTGTTTTTGCAGATTGTACTATACTGTAGTATTTACTGTAGTGTTTTTGCAGACTGTACTATACTGTAGCATTTACTGTAGTATTTTTGCAGACAGTAGTATACTGTGGTATTTACTGTCGTGTTTTTGCAGACATTACTGTAGTATTTACTATAGTGTTTTTTTAATTATCTTTGACATAGAAGTGGAGGCTTTCTCCTTCACAAAACTTACAGGAGAAATACTAAAATAGCACATTTTCTATAACCTGTAGGTATGTAGGACTGGGGTCTGGAACAGATAGTTCAGAACTTCTGCTCTTTTCTGTAACCTGTAGGGAACACAATATATGGTCTATACTTGGCATGTAGGTTTCTCACTTATTGGTGCCACAAATTGCAACATGGGGGAGGGGAATGGGTATATGCAAATTAAATACTATAGTTTAAAAAGTGTAGTGTTTTTGTGGACTGTAGAGTTTTTGCGGACATTACTGCAGTATTTACTATAGTATTCTACAGTATACTACAACATTCTATAGTAAGTATTACACATGATCGAGGAATACTACAGAGTGTAGTATAGTATTCTACAGAAGGGTTTCCCAAACTCGGTCCTGGGCCCCCTACCCTGGGTGCACATTTTGTTTTTTGCACTAGCAATACACAGCTGATTCAAATAATCAAAGCTTGATGATGAGTTGGTAATTTCAATCAGATGGGTATTGCTAGGACAAAAACCAAAACGTGCACCCAGGGGGGCAGGACCGAGTTTGGGAAACCCTGTTCTACAGTATACTACAGTTTACTATAGAATTCTATAGTAAGTACTGTAGTATTCTATAGTAAACTGTAGTATTTTTCAGGTGGGATTATATCACTTCTTCTACGCTAGGGGGACTGCAAGGTGATAAAATATTGAACCAATTCCGGAGTACACAAGCTAAGAGAGAGGATAGAATTCCACAATGGAGTTTGACGTTTCGCTCGACTGAAATCACGTGTCGCCAACATAGTCAGGATATCAAGATTCTATTTCCATTTGATTTAAGTGTCGTATTTCTGTTGATTGGCAAACTGAGATAGGCAGAGCCCAACCTGTTTTGAGCCCCACAGTTTTAGCAAAGATAAATATCAGTTTGTAAACAATATAAAAAAATATATATATAAAAGTGTAATATATATGTGTATATATATATATAATTGAGTTAATAAAGCCGCATTCAAACATGGTCTCTTTTTTGTTTTCTTGAGTAAGGCAGCTCCAACATGCAGGTGTTTCAGCCTAGCTCAGTGCTTTCTGTGGTGGTGGGGCAAGCCAGCAGAAAATACGGAGCGTTGCGCCGTGATTGGCTCAGTGTTCTGTCACTCATAGGGACAATACGTCACCGGGTAGACCTCGAAAATTCAAACCCCTTGGGTGCTGCCATAGAGTTACGTTAGAAGTGCCCTTCCAAGAAGGTTCAAGGTCATTGGCCACAGATAAAATGATGTCAAATCACGTTATATCTACAGAAGCTTTGATTGGACTGATCATGTCAACATCATACTTTCAAAATCTTAGCTAGCAGTCATCATCATGAATCAAGTCGACAATCTACTGGCAAATCCTTATCATATGAAGAGAAATAATGAAGAGAAATTATAGATAAAACGTTTCGGCGCTCATCGGCCATTGGACATAAACATTACACAACAAGTTGGAAATCGCAAACAATGAGTGGTTTGGAAGGAATCACTGACAGTGGCTAACTGCAAGCATTGCTAAGCAATCACTAGCCTGCTATTCAGTGGAGTGGCTGTGTGGTCCCAAATCTGGGATTAAGGGGCTCTTTTCCAAGTTAAAAATTATAAACATTCATCATTGGCCATGCTGTCAATGAAGCATGATTTGTGCCGCGCTCAAAACAACTGTTAACTCGGAACTGCGACGTCTTGAACTCACTGGAAGTCAAGTTAACTGGGAAGTCGGGAATAAACGAGCTCCGACTGGGAAAATGAACGGTCACCCAACTCGGAATTGTAAATCCGGCCTCTTTTTTGATGACAAACTTTGCCCACAAAGGACCACCGCGCCACCTTCCTGTTCAAGTGAACACAGCACCACAAGGTGAGTCCAAAAATGTATTGTATGCAGAAATGATGTAATATGCCAGGGAGATATGTATACTGTAGATAAGAAAGTAATACCTAGTGTATGTTGTGTAGTAAGCTGTTAGTAGCCCACCCTAATAATTTGGTCTATTTACCCCTCTTAATTTCACCTACTGTTCTGACTTGGTGGTGCACATGTAGCCTGTAACCTGTTTTAGAGAATGGGTGATTTGAAGGAGTCAAGCGCAGGAGGGTAAATCACAGAATACAGAGTTTATTCCGGAATACAGTGTTACGTAGAAATGCGTCAAACAGAGCAGTGCGCAAAACAAGCGCACTGGAACCAAACAGGCACACGGGGAAAATATACCCCGGCAAAACAAAATACACGGCGCTCAATCGAGCTCCACTCTCCTCACAATAAACAGTCACTCACAAGGACAAGGGGGCAGAGGGAACACTTATACACATACTAATGAGGGGATATGAACCAGGTGTGTGTAATAGACAAGACAAAACAAATGGAATGATGAGATGAGGAGCGGCAGTGGCTAGAAGGCCGGTGACGATGAACACTGAAGCCGGCCCGAACAAAGAGAGGAGGCAGCCTCGGAGGAAGTCGTGACATGTAATCATTGAATATTGTAAGAGCTTTCATTGTCTGCTTATATGGATGGACGTAGTCAATATAACTATTTGTTCAGCACTTTTGAAATGTACAACGACAAAATTCAGAACATGGGCCGTTCTTTACAGTATTCTCCCTGTATACCAACTCAGAACCGTAAGATAAATAAAGGGGGCATATAAGCAGACAATGAAAGCTCTTACAATATTCGATGATTACATTTCTCTAAAACAGGCTATAGGCTACATTTGCACCACCAAATCAGAACAGTAGGCTTAGTTATCAGGGGAAAAGGGACCAAATTATTAGGGTGAGGCACATGGGCTACTAACAGCTTACTACACAACATACATTTAGTATTACTTTCTTAGCTACAGTATACATATCTCCTTGGCATATTACATAATTTATGCACCAGCATACAATACATTTTTGGACTCACCTTGTGGTGCTGTGCTCACTTGAACAGGAAGGTGGCACGGCGGTCCGTCATGTGCAAATTTTGTCATCAAACTTTGTCATCAAATCTGGCATTCTCTGGATTTATGGTGCTTTCAAGACAACTGGAAACTCGGAAAAAAACAAGGTTGAATCATGATGACGTCAGTGATCTTCAGGTCGGAGCTCTAGAAAGAGGACTGAGTTCCCGACTTGCAATTCCGAGTTGGATGACCATTCAAAACGTATTTTCCCAGTCGGAGCTAGTTTTTTTTCCCCAGAGTTCCCAGTTGTCTTGAACTCACTGAAGTCTGAGATTTCCCAGTTCCGAGTTAACAGTTGTTTTGAGTGCGGCAGAAGTCATGCTGGATTGACAACATGGCCAATGTTGACTGTTTATCCTTTTAAACTTGGAAAAGAGATCCTTAAACCCGGACCACACATCCTCTCCACTGAATAGCAGGCTAGTGATTGCTTTGCAATGCTTGCAGTTAGCCACTGATTCCTTCCAAACCACTCATTGTTGAATTTACGATTTTCAACTTGTTGTGTAATGTTTATATACAATGGCCGATGTGCACTAATACGTTTTATAAATCATTTATCTTCATATGACAAGGTTTGAAAAGGATTTGCCAGTAGATTGTCGACTTGATTCATTATGATGACTGCTAATTTGCTATCTAAGATTTTGAAAGTATGATGTTGACATGATCAGTCCAATCAAAGCTACTGTACATATAACGTGATTTGACGTCATTTTATCTGTGGCCAATGACCTTGAGCCTTCTTGGATGGACACTTCTAATGTCACTCTATGGCAGCACCCAAGGGGCTTGAATTTTCAAGCTCTACCCGTAGATTTTGTGGTGACGTAGTGTCCTCATGAGTGACAGAACATTGTGCCAATCACGGCACAACTAGAGAACATTACCAACCCCTACGCTCCGTATCTTCCGCTGGCTGTCCCAGCACCACAGAAAGCACTGAGCTAGGCTGAAACACCTGCATTTTGGGTCGCCACTGCACAATGGAGGTAATATTTAGCAAGAACTACTTCCTCAGAAAATGACAGGTTTGTCTTGTGTGCTCTCTTGTGTGCTCTCTCTCTCTCCCTCTCCCTCTCCCTCTCCCTCTCCCTCTCCCTCTCCCTCTCCCTCTCCCTCTCCCTCTCTCTCCTCGCTCTCTCTCTCTCTCTCTCTCTCTCTCTCTCTCTCTCTCTCTCTCTCTCTCTCTCTCTCTCTCTCTCTCTCTCTCTCTCTCTCTCTCTCTCTCTCTCTCTCTCTCTCTCTCTCTCTCTCTCTCTCTCTCTCTCTCTCTCTCTCTCTCTCTCTCTCTCTCTCTCTCTCTCTCTCTCTCTCTCTCTCTCTCTCTCTCTCTCTCTCTCTCTCTCTCTCTCTCTCTCTCTCTCTCTCTCTCCCCCCCTCTCTCTCTTCTCTCTCCTCTCTCTCCTCTCTCTCTCTCTCTCTCTCCTCTCTCTCTCCTCTCTCTCTCCCCTCTCTCTCCCTCTCTCTCTATGTCCTGTCTGCTCCCATCTTTCTGTCCTGTCTGCTCCCCCCCCCTCTATGTTCTCCTGTGTTCTCTCTCTGTCCTGTCTGCTCCCCTCTCTCTCTCTTTTCCGTCTGCTCCTCTCTCTCTCTCTCTCTCTGTCCTGTCTGCACCCCTCTCTCTATGTCCTGTCTGCTCCCCTCTCTCTATGTCCTGTCTGCTCCTATCTTTATGTCCTGTCTGCTCCCCCCCTCTATGTTCTCCTGTGTTCTCTCTCTGTCCTGTCTGCTCCTCTCTCTATGTTCTCCTGTGTTCTCTCTCTGTCCTGTCTGCTCCTCTCTCTATGTTCTCCTGTGTTCTCTCTGTCCTGTCTGCTCCTCTCTCTCTGTTCTCCTGTGTTCTCTCTGTCCTGTCTGCTCCTCTCTCTATGTTCTCCTGTGTTCTCTCTCTGTCATGTCTGCTCCTCTCTCTATGTTCTCCTGTGTTCTCTCTCTGTCCTGTCTGCTCCTCTCTCTCTATGTTCTCCTGTGTTCTCTCTCTGTCCTGTCTGCTCCTCTCTCTATGTTCTCCTGTGTTCTCTCTCTGTCCTGTCTGCTCCCCTCTCTCTTCCAAAAAGGGTTCTTCAGATCAAAATGATTCTTGGTAGAACCCTAGCCCTCCATAAAGAACCCCTTTGGAAACCTTTTTTTAAAGAGTGTACTCAGCAACCTTGATGGCTAATAATCAACGAAAATACATTCAAATAAATTCCTTTAAATGACAGAAGAGCAAAAGGGAGTTAAATATCTGCCGACTTCAACGGGCTTCTTTGCGTGGGTTAATTAAAACAACGGGAGGAGGAGATTTGGTATGCCTCGGCAGCGTAACGTCCTTATTTTCTCGGGCGGCAGAGGGAGGTGGTGCTGTTTTGGTAGGATGATAAAGAGGGTTCTCTCAGTTTAATATAAGGCCAAAAGAAAAGTAATTCTGAGCTTTTTAGCCTCTGCCTCACCGAAGACACCCACCACCCACATACCAGACAGGAGCTATAGCTTCCCGAATGGTAATCCCACTTCACACACACCTAGATTAGGGTCTCAGAAATTAGGATGTTAGTGTCTTTGGTGGTAGCCTGGATCAGAGAAATGTTCTGTGCTGTCTTGATATGAGAAATCGTAGAAGCCGTTTGTCATGGTGTCGTTAATGGGGTCGTTCTGGCCCAGTTTATGTCAGAGTAAATGAGATGGCTGTTGCAACGATGTGCCTCAGTCTCTGCCTCACTGAAGATATCCGCAAACCTGACAAAAGCTGGGCATCTCAGGAGTGGGCGCATGATTAATCCCACTCCCCACGTACAGAGATTAGGAGATTAAGACTTAAACATTTAGGTTTTATCACAGGCCAGTTTTAATGGGACTTCTTAGACTAATAGAGGCACTCTGAACCCCAGCGCCTTAAAAAAACGCTGGCTGTGCATTGTCACAATAGCTCATTAAAATGCTGAGAAACGCAATTCCAAACTAATGGTTGGTTTGTAAGCCTGCAATACTTGGCTGTAATTCGTTCTCAAGATTTATTGATGTGAATGTTTAAGGCGGGTAAGTACTGAATGCCAACAGTGAATGCTAAAGGATAGGTTAACAGGTGATAGTCGTAAATTCTGGAATAATAGGTCCCACATTACAACATACCAGTGGCGTAAAGTACTTAAGTAAAAATACTTTAAAGTACTAAAGTAGATTTTTGGGGTATCTGTACTTCACTTTACTATTTATATTTTGGACTACTTTTACTTTTACTTCACTACATTCCTATAGAAAATAATGTACTTTTTACTCCATACATTTTCCCTGATACCCAAAAGTACTCGTTACATTTTGAATGCTTAGCAGGACTGGAAAATGGTCCAATTCACACATTTATCAAGAGAAAATCCCTGGATATGCCTACTGCTTCTGATCTGGTGTACTCACTAAACACACATGCTTCGTTTGTAAATGATGTCTGAGTGTTGGAGTGTGCCACTGGCTATCCGATAAAAAATAAAAATAAATATTGTAGCTGTCTGGTTTGCTTAATATAAGGATTTTGAAATGATTTATACTTTTACTTTTACTTTTGATACTTAAGTATATTTAAAACCAAATACTTTTAGACTTTTACTCAAGTAGTATTTTACAGGGTGACTTTCACTTTTCCTTGAGTCATTTTCTATTAAGGTATCTTTACTTTTACTCAAGTATGACAATTTAGTACTTTTTCCAGCACTGAAAAATACATTATTTAACATATTAACAACATTGCAATACACAGATACACATGGTATATGGACAAATGGACAAGGAATATGGACGTATAATCTGAATGTTATCCAAGATACTCATATTGTACTAAATATGTGCAATTACCAAAGGGAATACCATTAAACTCTGAGGTGGGTAACAGAGGACAAGTGGTTTGAGGCATCCTCCTCCCTGGCACTGACAGAGCCAACCGAATCTAATCACCAATTAGTCGATCTGGGGCATCCACCACCCGCTAACACCTTTAGCAGAGAGAGAGGATACTCCCTATGTGATAGCGGAGAGCCGGAAGGGCATCTGTTTCTGTGAGACAGAGACTTTTGTAAAAACTTTTAACAAGTCTAATTTAGAAGAGTGTGTAGCAGACCGGAAGGTTAACAACCATGGATAACACAACAACCCAGGGATGGCAAAACTGGTTGGAATGACATCATTATGACGTCTTTTGTTTTGTAACATCATGCTCAGGTTATATACAGGTTGTAAAATTATGTTTTCTCAACGATAAATACAACTATCTGGTTGTAATCTATAATCTGAGATAACTAATGATGTCTGTCCGACAACGTCTTGATGTCATCATACATCTTTACCAGAAAGTAACATGAACATTTGGTGTCATTTAGTTATAATCTGCTTGTATGACGTCTTCTGAACAACAACAACTTTTTATAACTAGAAAACTACGAAGTCATGCTCAATTTTGACACCACTAACATGTTATACAGTGGGGAGAACAAGTATTTGATACACTGCCGATTTTGCAGGTTTTTCTACTTACAAAGCATGTAGAGGTCTGTAATTTTTATCATAGGTACACTTCAACTGTGAGAGACGGAATCTAAAACAAAAATCCAGAAAATCACATTGTATGATTTTTAAGTAATTAATTTGCATTTTATTGCATGACATAAGTATTTGATCACCTACCAACCAGTAAGAATTCAGGCTCTCACAGACCTGTTAGTTTTTCTTTAAGAAGCCCTCCTGTTCTCTACTCATTACCTGTATTAACTGCACCTGTTTGAACTCGTTACCTGTATAAAAGACACCTGTCCACACACTCAATCAAACAGACTCCAACCTCTCCACAATGGCCAAGACCAGAGAGCTGTGTAAGGACATCAGGGATAAAATTGTAGACCTGCACAAGGCTGGGATGGGCTACAGGCCAATAGGCAAGCAGCTTGGTGAGAAGGCAACAACTGTTGGCGCAATTATTAGAAAATGGAAGAAGTTCAAGATGACGGTCAATCACCCTCGGTCTGGGGCTCCATGCAAGATCTCACCTCGTGGGGCATCAATGATCATGAGGAAGGTGAGGGATCAGCCCAGAACTACACGGCAGGACCTGGTCAATGACCTGAAGAGAGCTGGGACCACAGTATCAAAGAAAACCATTAGTAACACACTACGCCGTCATGGATTAAAATCCTGCAGCGCACGCAAGGTCCCCCTGCTCAAGCCAGCGCATGTCCAGGCCCGTCTGAAGTTTGCCAATGACCATCTGGATGATCCAGAGGAGGAATGGGAGAAGGTCATGTGGTCTGATGAGACAAAAATTGATATTTTTGGTCTAAACTCCACTCGCCGTGTTTGGAGGAAGAAGGAGGATGAGTACAACCCCAAGAACACCATCCCAACCGTGAAGCATGGAGGTGGAAACATCATTCTTTGGGGATGTTTTTCTGCAAAGGGGACAGGACAACTGCACCGTATTGAGGGGAGGATGGATGGGGCCATGTATCGCGAGATCTTGGCCAACAACCTCCTTCCCTCAGTAAGAGCATTGAAGATGGGTCGTGGCTGGGTCTTCCAGCATGACAACGACCCGAAACACACAGCCAGGGCAACTAAGGAGTGGCTCCGTAAGAAGCATATCAAGGTCCTGGAGTGGCCTAGCCAGTCTCCAGACCTGAACCCAATAGAAAATCTTTGGAGGGAGCTGAAAGTCCATATTGCCCAGCGACAGCCCCGAAACCTGAAGGATCTGGAAAAGGTCTGTATGGAGGAGTGGGCCAAATATTAAGTTCTGCTTTTCTGATGTATCAAATACTTATGTCATACAATAAAATGCCAAATTAATTACTTAAAAATCATACAATGTGATTTTCTTGATTTTTGTTTTAGATTCCGTCTCTCACAGTTGAAGTGTACCTATGATAAAAATTACAGACCTCTACATGCTTTGTAAGTAGGAAAACCTGCAAAATCGGCAGTGTATCAAATACTTGTTCTCCCCACTGTATGTTATGCTGTTATAAACTGCTGGATACGAAAGCCCCCGTTGTAAATATTCAAAAACTGTAACTCATTTATTATTCTGAGTCTGATGTAATAGCCGCTCATAAATCACATCATGTTATTAAAGTGATTCTACTGCCCTCTCAACTGTCAGTCTAATTTCATTACATGGCGACAAGGGGAACAACATTCCAATGTGTCATTGTCATAATAAGAATGCGTGTGCTTGTGTCTTTTTTTGTTTATGTGTTTGGGTGTATGACGAGTTCAGGATTGAAGGCTTTGGGTTCAAGGCAATCATAAAAGCTCTCTGCATACAATATACTGTATGTTTGGAGGCATAACAACATGTCACATACAGTACTGTACATCAACATAACTTATAAAGCCCATCTGGCATTTAAGTAAAAGCACAAAACTCATCTCATTTCTATGCTACACTCCTCTCCTCCCATCTTCTCCATCTACTGCAATGTTCAGCCCTCTCCAAATGAAAGCAGACAGCCTGTCCCTCTTAAATATTTGATGAGCAGTGAGCCACATGGGCTGTGTGGCTGGTCACTCAATCTGCTTTGACAACTCTCTAAAATACTTATCCCAAGGGACTGGGGTGGAATCACACCAAGTCTTTGGATGGCAGGCCCCACGTCATTGGTCAACACTAAGCTACTCCACTGACTTCACACTCCCAGCTGTTGCCAAAGAGAATGCCATAGAATGGCAATTAGAGAAGCTGGCATTTCCATAGATGTTTATTTTTCTTCAACAAGGTGCAGAGGCTACCTCAGGCTAACAAACAACCTCAATGGCTACAGACGTCAACGTCTTCAATTGTTCAAATGAATGAGGATACATTTAGGCAGAGTTCAGGGAAGGCAAAACATCTGGGCAGTAGTCTTAAGGATACATTCCTCCTCAGGAAGGCCATGTATGCCACGAGAAATAAGATAATGCCCCTGAAGACAACAATAGTAAATGGAAATAATTTACAGCTTTCATCTCCACGAGTTCCACTTGGAATAGAAGGGCCCTTTGCCATCTCGACAAACGTAACCGACAATGCAACATGACAGACAGTCTTGTGCATAATTGGTCCTTAAATAGATGCAGGCCCAACAGTAAACCTCTAGTCGTCCTCTAAGATGACAAGAACAATCTATTTTATTTACCACTTGTACAACTGCTTATGTTTATATACAAAAGTATGTGGACACCCCTTCAAATTAGTGGATTCGGCTATTTCAGCCACACCTGTTGCTGACAGGTGTATAAAAATCGAGCACACAGCCATGCAATCTCCATAGACAACTATTGGCAGTAGAATGGCCTTACTGAAGAGCTCAGTGACTTTCAATGTGGCACCGTCATAGGATGCCACCTTTCCAACAAGTCAGTTAGTCAGATTCCTGCCCTGCTAGATCTGCCCCAGTCAACTGTAAGTGCTGTTATTGTGAAGTGGAAACGTCTAGGAGCAACAACGGCTCAGCCGCGAAGTGGTAGGCCACACAAGCTCACAGAACGGGACCGACGAGTGCTGAAGTGCGTAGCGTGTAAAAATCATCTGTCTTCGGTTTCAACACTCAATACCGAGTTCCAAACTGCCTCTGGAAACAACATCAGCACAAGAACTGTTCATGAAATGGGTTTCCATGGCCGAGTAGCTGCACACAAGCCTAAGATCACCATGCGCAATGCCAAGTGTCAGCTGGAGTGGTGTAAAGCTTTCACCATCTGGCAGTCTGACGGACAAATCTGGGTTTGGCGGATTGCCAGGAGAAGGCTACCTGCCTGAATGCAGTGCCAACTGTAAAGTTTGGTGGAGGAGGAATAATGGTCTGGGGCTGTTTTCATGGTTCGGGCTAGGCCCCTTAGTTCCAGTGAAGGGAAATCTTAATGCTACAGGCCCTTTCCTGTTTCAGCATGACAATGTCCCCGTGCACAAAGCGAGGTCCATACAGAAATGGTTTGTCGAGATCGGTGTGGAAGAACTTGACTGGCCTGCACAGAGCCCTGACCTCAACCCCATCGAACACCTTTGTGTTGAATTGGAACGCCGACTGCGAGCCAGGCCTAATCGCCCAACATCAGTGCCCGACCTCACTAATACTCTTGTGGCTGAATGGAAGCAAGTCGCCGCAGCAATGTTCCAACATCTAGTGGAAAGCCTTCCCAGAAGAGTGGAGGCTGTTACAGCAGCAAAGGGGGCACCAACTCCATATTAATGCCAATGATTTTGGAATGAGATGTTCGACGAGCAGGTGTCCACATACTTTTGGTCATGTAGTGTATGTATAAAAGATGACAACATCACCACACAGAGATGGAACTTAACTGGAGCATTTGCCTGAACAGAAGACACACGTAGAGAAGCTTTGTAGGAAAAGTATGGGGCTAAAAAGTGCAGTGAATCAAGTCAGTGTCTTCTCTTTTTGACTTAATCACATGATGAGTCTAATTGAGCTCTCTCTTGTCTTTCTCCATCCGAACAATTACGCTTTTTTGCCTTGGACTATTGTCACGACATGGCTGGCATTTATTTTGTTTTTTTTTGTCGTGTGAACACATCTGACATATTGTGCTACTAGGCCTGTTTCACTCTGGGAAAGGATGAGCTTTCTTCTCTGTCTGTTACGTTTAGCGTTTTGGGAGAGTGTGTTTAATGTGAGACCATCTCTTTTCTGGTCTCCACATTGTTAGAAACAGCGGCAGTCATCATCAGACTACTAGTCATGAGCAGTGGGGGGCAAAGCAGGGGCTGTATCAAATCCATTAGGGCAGCAGGATCTGTTCTCCTCTCTAGGAGTGAGCTGTGAGCACAGAAATAGAAGCTATACAATGGACAAGGTTATGTGCCGTGCATTAACGACGTGGTAACTAAAGCACCGTCGCTACATTGCTGTGTGCATAAAAGTTCAGAGCCAGAGCTGTTGCGAAAGAGCTAAACAACTGCAATTCTCTTCAGATGGTTGCTTAGATGTCTTTCATATGGCTAAGAACAGTGATATCTGTTATATGCACTCTATCTCAGTATGATAGGGATTCCCGGAGCTAAAAGCTAACACCTTGCTGCTGTATTTCCAATCATCTCTCTGGCAGATGGAAGGATGCAGACGATCTCTATGCGAGTGTGACATGAAGGGGCACTCACTGCATTGGTCTCCAGCTCCTCTCCCTGTGACTGAGTGCTCTCGTCTCCCTGTCTGAGAGCTCTCTCTGACCCCCTCAACATAAAGAACAGCACACAGCACAGAGTCATTACACACCCATTTTAGACAGATTTCATAGACAAAATGGTTGTGCCTAGGAGCCGGTCACTATACCGTGGCACACTCAAGCACTTTTCTTTATGGCGCAATCTTAGGCAACTCCCCTGGAGACAAACCTAAGTGTAACGTTACGTCAGGATGATTTATATTTGGTTTAGACTGATCAATATGAATTGAATGCACACTAAAGCTCAAAGACAGGCAGCCAAATGATCGGTAGAGAAAGAGCAGAATTGTGTTGAGTCTGATTACTTTACAAATCCAATTAGCATTTTCTAGATAATCCAGTGTGGCAACATTGTTAATACGATTGACAGGAAAACAACATTAATTCAGCCTGTGGAAGCAGACTCCAGGAAATACAGTGATGTTTACCCCATTACCGTTCTTGAGGCGAATACCAATCCCAGTTAATGACAAAGGGGACTTTGGAGGCTGGCGAGTGTTTGGGGACAAGGGGAGGCCTGTCCCATAACAATCCAGATAAATGTTATTCGCTTCTGGTCGTTGCAGGCTAATCAACACAAATGACTAGTCTGCATTAGAGTGTGGTGAAGGGGGCTACACTCCCGTTTTACAGGTGGCTCTACTGCAGTACTTTACCCATCAACGGCTAAATATTATCATTTTGTCTCAGTTTTTTCTGTTATGTCAAAAGGTAACACCATCTGTTAATCGTTGATTAGCGGTATAATTGGCCTACATGGAATCAAATGTCAGATTGATTCCATGTTTAATTCTGAAAGTCATCACAGTACCGAAGGACAATGGGGTGGATGGTGCTCGAGTTGGCCCACTAAACAACTGAGTCATATGGTGCACTAAAACTGAATGTAAAATTTAAAAAAAGGTGCAATATGCAGGAATCGCTTCACCATTTCCTGGTTGCTAAAATGTGACAAAACAAGAACTCAGAGTGTAGAGAATCATTGTACCATCTAAACTGCTGTCAAATATATTTTAAATAACCAAAAACATTGTATACTGAACAAAAATATAAAACGCAACATGTAAAGTGTTGGTCCCATGTTATATGAGCTGAAATATAATATCCCAGAAATTTTCCATACGCACAAAAACATTATTTATCTCAAAGTTTGTGCACAAATGTATTTACATCCCTGTTAGTGAGACTTTCTCCTTTGCCAAGATAATCCATCCACCTGTAGCATATCAAGAAGCTGATTAAACAGCATGATCATTACACAGGTACCCCTTGTGCTGGGGACAATAAAAGGCCCCTCTAAAATGTGCAGTTGTGTCACACAACACAATGCCACAGATGTCTCATGTTTTGAGAGAGCGTGCAATTGGCATGCTGACTGCAGGAATGTCCACCAGAGCTGTTGCCAGAAAATATAATATTAATTTCTCTACCATAAGCAACCTCCAATTTCGTTTTAGAGAATTTGTCAGTACGTCCAACCGGCCTCACAGCCGCAGACCACGTGTAACCATGCCAGCCCAGGACCTCCATATCCGGCTTTTTCACCTGCGGGATCGTCTGAGACCAGCCACCAGGACAGCTGATGAAACTGTGGGTTTGCACAACCGAAGACTTTCTGCACAAACTGTCAGAAACCGTCTCAGGGAAGCTCATCTGCGTGCTCGTCGTCCTCACCACGGTCTTGACCTGACTGCAGTTCAGCTTCGTAACCGCTTTCAGTGGGCAAATGCTCACCTTCTATGGCCACTGGCACGCTGGAGAAGTGTGCTCTTCACAGATGAATCCCGGTTTCAACTGTACCGGGCAGATGGTAGACAGCGTGTATGGAGTCGTGTGGGCGAGCGGTTTGCTGATGTCAACGTTGTGAACAGAGCGCTCCATGGTGGCGTAGTGGTTATGGTCTGGGCAGGCATAAGCTACGGACAACGAACACAGTTGCATCCCCTCATGTTTCAGCATGATAATACAAGGCCCCATGTTGCAAGGATCTGTACACAACTGGAAACTGAAAATGCCCCAGTTCCTCCATGGCCTGCATACTCACCAGTCATGTCACCCATTGAGCATGTTTGGGATGCTCTGGATCAACGTGTACGATAGCGTGTTCCAGAAACTTAAATCGCCCATAGATCAGATCTACCGCTTCTTAGACTTGCTTTCAATGACAGCTCTATAACTCACATTTCTATGTGAATTTGGTTGGGTCGCCCAAAAAGGTACATATTGCAGCTTTAAGGGATTCCTATAACGGTTGATTATATGCAACCACATTCATCACAGAGTGGCAGAGGCAACAAAATAGTCCCTTCATTGTTTTTAAAGCTTCATCAATCTCACTAATGACTTCACATGCTAATGACCTGCCAGTTGTGTATTGATTTCACAGGCCAGAGGTGTAACTGAATCCAAAACACTCTCCTAATGCGATGGGTTCTTCTTAGGACATTTCATACCTCACAAGTTCCAACAATACTTTGCTTCGATTCTTATGTGCACTTGAAAATAAACTCAGCAATAGCCAGTTGTACTTCAGAGCCAAACCAAAAGAAACCACAACCACCCGAGTGACAAGGGCCTTTCTCAGACATAGTTTATTATCAAACGGAAATGGAGGCACACTTAAATTTTACCTAGTAGTAGTTTGAGCAAAGCAGCAGAGGCCTTGAAGCTCAATTTCATAGGCACCCTAAAGCACATTATATCAAATACCAAGTGGTTCCATCCCTTAGTGCATAGCGTGCATTCCACAAATTGAGAGCATTTATTCTGTGCTTCCTTTGATAATTGACTGGTGCTATCAACAGCATTGACTCCATACATCAAGCAGAATGGATTAACCCATAAAGTTGACATGTACTGTATCCCAACAGGTTTGCAATTTGATTGGATGGCCCACAGAATCACCAGAAAGTAGGCATCATTTCCTGCTGGGTTATGTTCTGATTACTAACCTCCCTTATTGCCAACCTTAAAAATCTACAGAACTTCAGTGCACAAGTTCCCCTTCAAAAGACTGGATTGGTCATATGTTGAAACCCAGTAGCCTGCGGGCCAATGATCGATGGAACACATAAGCTCTTGTTTGTAAGTCACTCTGGATAAGAGCGTCTGCTAAATGACTAAAATGTAAATGTAAATGTAGAGATTAAGAGAACAGAGTATCCAACAACTGAGTAATTTGAAAGACCTGAATCGATTCTTACTGTGCAGTTGCATGGCTGGGCCGTCAGGTTTGACTTTATCAACACAGACATGACATTGAGGATGCACATACTTTTGACTATTAGATCATGTGCAGTTTTTCATAACATTCTACTCAGACTCATAATTATATTGTAGAATATCAATTTCAGTCAAGCTCAGTTGGATACACTTCAATATTTACAAAGCTCCCGTGTAACTGCACCACACTCCCCACGTCTTCCTTCAGCTACTTCCACAATCCCATTGTTTAAACATATCGCTTGCTAATTTTGCGATGGCTCCCATGGGCGGTTTGAATTCTGACTCTACTGGTGGCAAAGCTGATATCATTAACATAAAGATGATCAGCCCGGAGGTCGACCCACACTATGAGTCAACCAGATCTCATTTACTATAAATTCCATCCACATTTCCCTGAAAAATAGGATTCATATTAACAAGGGAGGCAAAACAGAGCTCCACATAAAATCTCAACGAACTGCCCGAATTCCTCTACAAAAACTAGCAGTTAATCTCACTGGCATCAAAGATGATACTGCAGCACCTTCCCACTGGGCACAAAACGGTTCAATCAACGTTGTTTCAACATAATTTGTCAACGTATTGTGAAGTGGAATCTACGAGAAAATACATTGGATTTGAAAAAAGTAAATGGTAACCAATTTTCAACATAGACAAACCTTGAATAAAATATGTTGAATTTTTACCTTTGAAACAACGTCAGATCTTCAATGTCATATCTTTATCTTGGCCAGGTCGCAGTTCTCAACTTGTTCTCAACTGGCTTACCTGGTTAAATAAAGGTTAAATACAAAAATAAAAAATAAAGATCCACTTTAAGAAAAAAACAATAGGCTGGGCAGCACCTCCTACTGGAGAGTTGATCTATCTACAGCTATCCCTTCGATCTCCCATCCAGGGTTTTAACCAAGTCCAGCTATGATGTTTGTCACTGACTATTACCAATGTGCTATTATGAGAAGGATTGTTGAGAAATCTCCACTTAATAGATTCACTGTTGCTATCAGTCATTCCAAAGGGTAGGTTAAACAGAGCAAATTAAATGTAACCATACTTTATCAATCATATTCACTACATGACCAAAAGTATGTGGACACCTGCTCGTCGAACGTCTCATTCCAAAATCATTGGCATTAATATGGAGTTGGTTCCCCCTTTACTGCTATAACAGCCTCCACTCTTCTGGGAAGGCTTTCCACTAGATGTTGGAACATTGCTGCGGGGACTTGCTTCCATTCAGCCACAAGAGCATTAGTGAGGTCGGGCACTGATGTTGGGTGATTAGGCCTGGCTCACAGTCGGCGTTCCAATTCATCCCAAAGGTGTTCGACGGGACCGCAGTGGAGAAGGTGGAAAGCTTCAAGTTCCTTGGCATATACATCACTGACAAACTGAAATGGACCACCAACACAGACAGTGTGGTGAAGAAGGCGCAACAGAGCCTCTTCAACCTCAGGAGGCTAAAGAAATTTGTCTTGACACCTAAAACTCTCACAAACCTTTACAGATGTACAATTGAGAGCATCCTGTCGGGCTGTATCACCGCCTGGTACGGCAACTGCACCGCCCGCAACCGCAAGGCTCTCCAGAGAGTGGTGCGGTCTGCACAACACATTACCGAGGGCAAACTACCCGCCCTCCAGGACACCTACAGCACCCGATGTCACAGGAAGGCCAAAAAGATCATCAAGGACATCAACCACCCAAGCCACTGGCTGTTCACCCCGCTATCATCCAGAAGGCGAGGTCGGTACTGGTGCATCAAAGCTGGGACCGAGAGACTGAAAAACAGCTTCTATCTCAAGGCCATCAGACTGTTAAATAGCCATCACTAGCACATTAGAGGCTGCTGCTGCCTATTGAAATCACTGGCCACTTTAAGAAATAGAACACTAGCCACTTTAATCATGTTTACATATCTTGCATTACTCATCTCATATGTATATACTGTATTCTATACTATTCTACGATATCTTAGTCACTTTAATTATGTTTACATATCTGCATTCCTCATCTCATATGTATATACTGTATTCTATACTATTCTACTGTATCTTAGTCCATACCGCTCTAACATCGCTTGTCCATATATGTATATATTCTTAATTCATTCCTTACTTAGATTTGTGGGTATTGGGTATATATTGTGAAATTGTTAGATATTACTTGTTAGATATTACTGCACTGTCAGAGCTAGAACTTGGCATTGCACATGGTGATCTTAGGCTTGTGTGCGGCTACTTGACCATGGAAACCCATTTCCTGAAGCTCTCGACGAAGAGTTCTTGTGCTGACGTTGTTTCCAGAGGCAGTTTGGAACTCGGTATTGAGTGTGGCAACCGAGGACAGAAGATTTTTACGCGCTACGCGCTTCAGCACTTGGCGGTCCCGTTCTGTGAGAAGTACAGATCAGGGTTGGTGCTCCGTGAACATCCCACGGAGCACCATTAACTCCATTATTAAAAAGTGGAAAGAATATGGCACCACAACAAACCTGCCAAGAGAGGGCCGCCCACCAAAACTCACAGACCAGGCAAGGAGGGCAAGGAGGGCATTAATCAGAGAGGCATCAAAGACACCAAAGATAACCCTGAAGGAGCTGCAAAGCTCCACAGCGGAGATTGGACCACTTTAAGCCGTACATTCCACAGAGCTGGGCTTTACGGAAGAGTGGCCAGAAAAAAGCCATTGTTTAAAGAAAAAAATAATGAAACACGTTTGCTGTTTGCCAAAAGGCATGTGGGAGACTCCCCAAACATATGGAAGAAGGTACTCTGGTCAGATGAGACTAAAATTGAGCTTTTTGGCCATCAAAGAAAATGTCTGGCGCAAACCCAACACCTCTCATCACCCCGAGAACACCATCCCCACAGTGAAGCATGGTGGTGGCAGCATCATGCTGTGGGGATATTTTTCATTGGCAGGGACTGGGAAACTGGTCAGAATTGAAGGAATGATGGATGGCGCTAAATACAGGGAAATTCTTGAGGGAAACCTGTTTCAGTCTTACAGAGATTTGAGACTGGGACGGAGGTTCACCTTCCAGCAGGACAATGACCCTAAGCATACTGCTAATGCAACACTCGAGTGGTTTAAGGGGAAACATTGAATTGTCTTGGAATGGCCTAGTCAAAGCCCAGACCACAATCCAATTGAGAAGTTTATAAGTTTATGTGGCAAGTTTATAGAGACATACCCCAAGAGACTTGCAGCTGTAATTGCTACAAAGTATTGACTTTGGAGGGGGGTGAATAGTTATGCACGTTCAAGTTCTGTTTTTTTTCTTATTATTTCTTGTTTGTTTCACACAACAACAAAAAAATTGCATCTTCAAAGTGGTAGGCATGTTGTGTAAATCAAATGATCCAAACCCCCCAAAAATCCATTTTAATTCTAGGTTGTAAGGCAACAAAATAGGAAAAATGCCAAGGGGGGTGAATACTTTCGCAAGCTACTTTATATACAGTGACATCAGAAAGTATTTATACCCCTTAAGTTATTCTACATTCCACCCATCTACACACAATACCCCATAATGACGAAGTGAAAACTCCAGGTGTGCTATCATGTGCCTTTTTCTCAGAAGTGGCTTCCGTCTGGCCACTCTCCCATAAAGCCCAGATTGGTGAAATGCTGTAGAGACTGTTGTCCTTCTGGCAGGTTCTCCCATACTAGCCAAGGAACTCTGTAGTTCTGTCAGAGTGGTCATTGGGTTCTTGGTCACCTCCCTGACCAAGGTCGTTCTTACCCTGTTTCTCAGTTTGGTCGGACGGCCAGCTCTAGGCAGAGTCTGGGTAGTTCCATATTTTTCCCATTTCCCAATGATGGAGACCACTGTGCTCTAGGAAACGTTCAACACTCTAGAAATTGTTTTATAGCTTTCCCCAGATATATGCCTCATCACAATTCTATCTCAGAGATCTACGGACAGTTCCTTGGACTTCATGGTATAGTGTCTGCTCTGACAAGCACGGTCAACTGTGGGACCTTACATAGACAGGTATGTTTTTTTCTAAATCATGTCCAAACAATTGAATTGGCCACAGGTGGACTCCAATCAAGTGTAGCGACAGCTCAAGGATGATCAAAGAAAATTGGATGCACCTGAGCTCAATTTGGAGTGTCATAGCAAAGGGGTGTGGATACTTATGTAAATAAGTATACATTTCAAAAAACATGTTTTCACTTTGTCATTATGGGGTATTGTGTGTAGATGGGTGAGACTTCCCAAATTCAATTTTGAATTCAGGCTGTAACACAACAAAATGTGGAATAAGTCAAGGGGTATGAATACTTTCTGAAGGAAATGTAGAATTTGGGAAGTCATCAACAACTAGTCTATTGTTTAAATTCAGCCCAGGATTCAACAGAAAATACACAACACTTAACTAATAAAACTTGACATTTAAAGAGGCACTGAACACGCCGATTGGCACGTGTGTTTTTCTGTTACTCATTAGAAAAACAAGATTTCAGTCTTGGAGGTTTGTTTCCTGGCTGATTCTGCATTTGGTTAATGATGTTTGTCCCCCATGAGACACTGTAGAAAGGAAGCCTATTTCACTTCCTCAAAATCCCCAGAATGAATCTAAGATAAGTCAAGAAATGTGTCATTAATTGACGTTTTTGCCGAGGATGTTTTAGTTGCGCAATTTTACATCTAGTGTTTGGTGCAGTATTTCTTAAGTTAAAAAATTTGCGACGTTATGTCTTATGTAAACAGTCGGAGCTGCTGGGCAGGTTTGTCTCACTGTCTATGCCCCCCATTCTCAACTGGCAGACTGCGGACCGGATCCGGACCCTGCTGTCTTATAAACATACATAAGACATGTAAGAATGAGTAGAATTGCAGGAAATGAGCTTTAAACCTGCAAAACTAATCTCTGCACCATGCAAAATGTGTAGAATTGTGGGAAATTTGCTTTAAAACTGCAACATTTTCTCTCCGCCAACAAGAGGGGTGTGAACAGTTTGGGGTCGCATGGGTTGTGAGGTGGGGGTTTGTTACTACGCCAATAAATTACATTATCCATCTGGACCTTTGCCACCTAGGAAATTTGTGTGACCGGACCTTCTCAAATAGTACTTTAGTACCCCTGGTCTATTGGATAGACCGCAAACACTGCAGCTGTTCACCCCATGTTAGTGGGCAAATGGACATCGTCAAATCAAAACCCAACCTTGACACTAGAATAACTGTTTCTGACTCATATTGATGCCACATAGGCCGTTTTCAAAGGGATTCGTTGCTTTTAAAAGGCAGTTTATCTTTAAGAATAAATATATTGGATTCCCATCTCCATCAAAAATAAAAGTTAAAGAATAGGATTAAAACATTTTATTTATTTTTTATTTAACCTTTATTTAACCAGGTAAGCCAGTTGAGAACAAGTTCTCATTTACAACTGCGACCTGGCCAAAATAAAGCAAAGCAGTGCGATAAAAACAACAACACAGAGTTACATATGGGGTAAAAAAACATAGTCAAAAAAATACAACAGAAAATATATATACAGTGTGTGCAAATGTAGCAAGTTATGGAGGTAAGGCAATAAATAGGCTATAGTGCAAAATAATTACAATTAGTATTAACACTGGAATGCTAGATGTGCAAGAGATTATGTGCAAATAGAGATACTGGGGTGCAAAAGAGCAAAATAAATAACAATATAGGGATGAGGTAGTTGGGTGGGCTAATTTCAGATGGGCTGTGTACAGGTGCAGTGATCGGTAAGGTGCTCTGACAACTGATGCTTAAAGTTAGTGAGGGAGATAAGAGTCTCCAGCTTCAGAGATTTTTGCAGTTCATTCCAGTCATTGGCAGCAGAGAACTGGAAGGAATGGCGGCCAAAGGAGGTGTTGGCTTTGGGGATGACCAGTGAGATATACCTGCTGGAGCGCAGACTACGGGTGGGTGCTGCTATGGTGACCAATGAGCTAAGATAAGGCGGGGATTTGCCTAGCAGTGATTTATAGATGGCCTGGAGCCAGTGGGTTTGACGACGAACATGTAGTGAGGACCAGCCAACAAGAGCATACAGGTCACAGTGGTGGGTAGTGTATGGGGCTTTGGAGACAAAACAGATGGCACTGTGATAGACTACATCCAATTTGCTAAGTAGAGTGTTGGAGGCTATTTTGTAAATGACATCGCCGAAGTCAAGGATTCGGTAGGATAGTCAGTTTTACGAGGGCATGTTTGGCAGCATGAGTGAAGAAGGCTTTGTTGCAAAATAGGAAGCCGATTCTAGATTTAACTTTGGATTGGAGATTCTTAATGTGAGTCTGGAAGGAGAGTTTACAGTCTAACCAGACACCTAGGTATTTGTAGTTGTCCACATACTCCAGGTCAGACCCGTCGAGAGTAGTGATTCTAGTCGGGTGGGCGGGTGCCAGCAGCGTTCGATTGAAGAGCATGCATTTAGTTTTACTAGTGTTTAAGAGCAGTTGGAGGCTACTGAAGGAGTGTTGTATGGCATTGAAGCTTGTTTGGAGGTTTGTTAACACAGTGTCCAATGAAGGGCCAGATGTATACAAAATGGTGTCGTCTCGTGAGAGGTGGATCTGAGATTCACCAGCAGCAAGAGCGACATCATTGATATACACGGAGAAAAGAGTTGGCCCAAGAATTGAACCCTGTGGCACCCCCATAGAGACTGCCATAGGTCCAGACAACAGGCCCTCCGATTTGACACATTGAACTCTATCTGAGAAGTAGTTGGTGAACCAGGCGAGGCAGTCATTTGAGAAACCAAGGTTATTTAGTCTGCCAATAAGAATGCGGTGGTTGACAGAGTCGAAAGCCTTGGCCAGGTCGATGAAGACGGCTGCACAGTACTGTCTATTATCGATCGCGGTTATAATATCGTTTAGGACCTTGAGCGTGGCTGAAGTGCACCCATGACCAGCTCTGAAACCGGATTGCATAGCGGAGAAGGTACGGTGGGATTCGAAATGGTCGAATCAAATCAAACTGTATTTAAAGTGCATTTAAAGTTTGATTTGATTTAGTCCTATTCTTTAACTTGGATTCACTTCTCCATTTCAAACAAAAAATATAAGTTAAAGAATAGGACTAAATCAAATCAAACTTTAAATGCACTTTAACTTAGATTTTTGTTTGAAATGGAGAAGTGAATCCAACATATTAATTATTCATTTCTAGACCAACTGGAATTAAAGCCAGACTCAGTGGCACAGACGTAGCCAGAACACGTCTAACCAGAAGATACATATATATTGGGTTGCATTGACAACCAAACACAATTCAATATCACTGTTGTAAGACAGTAAATAGCCTAATGTTAAGGCTATCTTTCAAATTAATGTAACAGTATTTATTCAACCTTAAAATGAGTAACATTTTGTCATGGCCACATTTTTAGGTTACTGTAACAATAAATGTCTTCTTATGTAATCATAGAAAGCGCTCATGTTCAGAGTCGCAGGTCTGTGCTATAATAATCTGCACAGAATCTCAAACAGCATTGATCACTAGCACCATGTACTTTATTGTAATCTCAACTAACTGCAGTCCAGGTCATTTAGTTATGCTATTAGATAAAGCACAGTGATAACACATTAAGCTGTTATATAAATAAACAAAATATCTGACATTATATTCCCATTTGTACTTTGGTGTGCTTTTAAATGGTTGAAAACACAATGATTACACATTTAGGTGACGACTAATCCAAAAATCAGACATTGATTTTCCATTGGAATTTGGTTGAAAGGATAGTGATAACACATTGGGAATTCAACAAACTTTTGGCTGTGTTTTTGAGTGGGTGAAAATAGGTTGTAATCTCATTGATCAACATATCAACCAAATATTACCCAATTCTCCACTATGAAATGATGTGGTGTGCCCAGTGGGTTGGCACCTGCAGAAACATTTCACATCTTAAATCACGAGGCGGGTCACTAAAGCTGTGGTTAGATTCAGCCCAGCCGGTTATCAGTCTTCCTATTTCATTTAACATTGTAACAGTATAAAACTTGCCACCAATTAAAGAGTGCCCTCAATGTTTATTCAGCACAAGGTCAATCAGTGTCACTGGCATCCATGTACAACCAGGGCAGACCTAGCCCCAGGATCTGCATCCCAAATCGCACCCTACTCCCTATGTAGTGTGCTACTTTTGACCAGCGTCTGGGGGCTCTGGTCAAAAGTAGTGCACTAAATATGATGCCATTTGGGACACATCCTAGCCTTTAAAGCTGCAATATGTAACTTTTTGGCCGACCCGACCAAATTCACATAGAAATGTGTGTTATAGATCTGTCATTCTCATTTAACGCAAGTCTAAGAAGCGATAGATCTGTTCTATGTGTGCTATTTCTATGCTTCCCGTTCTTAAGTCTTTTACTTTCGGTTTTGTACACCAGCTTCAAACAGCTGAAAATACAATATTTTTGGTTATGGAAAATATATTTCACAGCGGATTAGATGGTACAATGATTATTGCTTGTTTTGTCATATAAACTGATTTGGCTAACTATTACAATTTTAGCAACCAGGAAAATGGCGGAGCGATTTCTGCATAGCGCATCTTTAACTGGAGCAGTCTCTGCTTTTAGTGTTGAACAATATGATATCAGACGCCACTGAGGAAGCCATGCCCTCATCTTGGACTGGCTTTGGATAATGGCTGAGTTTTCGCATCTCCTGAATGGATATTTTTTTAGAGGTAATATATTGGACACAGTTGGTTTATTAAGTTAATTTCACAGGTAGAAAGTAGGCTTATATAAAATACCATACAGTGGCTTCGGAAAGTATTCAGACCCATTGACTTTTTTCCACATTTTGTTAGGTTACAGCCTTATTCTAAAATTGATTAAATAGTTTTTTTCCTTATCAATCTATACACAATACCCCATAATGACAAAGCAAAAACAAGTTTTTAGAAATATTACATTTACATAAGTATTCAGACCCTTTACTCAGTACTTTGTTGAAGCACCTTTGGCAGTGATTACAGCCTCGAGTCTTCTTGGGTATGACACTACAAGCTTGGCACACCTGTATTTGGGGAGTTTATCCCATTCTTCTCTGCAGATCCTCTCAAGCTCTGTCAGGTTGGTTGGGGAGCGTTGCTGCACAGCTATTTTCATGTCTCTCCAGAGGTGTTCGATCAGGTTTAAGTCTGGGCTCTGGATGGGCCACTCAAGGACATTCAGAGACTTGTCCTGAAGCCACTCCTGCGTTGTCTTGGCTGTGTGCTTAGGGTCGTTGTCCTGTTGGAAGGCGAATCGTCGCCCCAGTCTGAGGTCCTGAGAGCTCTGGAGAAGGTTTTCATCAAGGTTCTCTCTGTACTTTGCTCCGTTCATCTATGCCTTGATCCTGACTAGTCTCCCAGTCCCTGCCGCTGAAAAAAAAAAAACACAGCATGATTCTGCCACCACCATGCTTCACCGAAGGGATGGTGCTAGGTTCCTCCAGACGTGATACTTGGCATTCAGGCCAAAGAGTTCAATCTTGGTTTCATCAGACCAGAGAATCTTGTTTCTTTAAGTGCCTTTTGGCAAACTCCAAGCGGGCTGTCATGTACCTTTTACTGAGGAGTGGCTTCCGTCTGGCCACTACCATAAAAGCCTAATTGGTGGAGTGCTGCAGAGATGGTTTTCCTTCTGGAAGGTTCTTTCATCTCCACAGAGGAACTCTAGAGCTCTGTCAGAGTGACCATTGGGTTCTTTGTCACCTCCCTGACCAAGGCCCTTCTCCCCCGATTCTTCAGTTTGGCCGGGCGGCCAGCTCTAGGAAGAGTTGGTGGTTCCAAACTTCTTCCATTTAAGAATGATGGAGGCCACTGTGTTCTTGAGGACCTTCAATGCTGCAGAATTTAATCCATTTTAGAATAAGGTTGTAACGTAACAAAATGTGGGAAAGTCAAGGGGTCTGAATAACTTCCGAAGGCACTGTACGTAAGTCTGACGTAGGGGCAGAGCTAAGCCTGGTGTAAGCCTGGCAAAACCCCATAGTGGTCAAAACATTATGTTATAACTCTGGGAGGATCTCTAAACAGTGTGTGTGTAACCTCCCTGAAGTTTGTTTATTCCCATGAAAAGTCATAGATATATTGTACAAGGTTTTGGTAAGCAATCTTCCAAAGATCCAAAGCCCCCTTCCAAGATGGCCACTCAGCAACAATGAACAATCAAATGACTCTTGCAACAGTGACGTCCAATCTACATTCCATTTCAATTATGTTTCCTAATGGGCAAGCACTCTATGAGATTATTCCGGACATTTTCCATGAGTTGTCCACCCTGTAATAGATGTTGGCCACTTCTGGTGTAGTATGAATGGATATATTGATCCAAAAGTCGGCATGGAGGAAACAAGCTATCCTCTTGAGAAGACAGACGGATGTCTGGGCCTTTATGTCACATTAACCCCATCAGTCACTGATCTAGGCGTTCATGTGGGAGATATTAGAGAGGGAGAGAGATACACTCCCATTTTAATCCACAAGGAAAGTGGTGTAATTCAGTCAGAGGGAAAATCAAGGAGGAAAAACACCCACTGTGATATATGATCTGCAACCTGGGAGTATGTACAGTGGGGGAAAAAAGTATTTAGTCAGCCACCAATTGTGCATGTTCTCCCACTTAAAAAGATGAGAGAGGCCTGTAATTTTCATCATAGGTACACGTCAACTATGACAGACAAATTGAGGGAAAAAAATCCAGAAAATCACATTGTAGGATTTTTAATGAATTTATTTGCAAATTATGGTGGAAAATAAGTATTTGGTCACCTACAAACAAGCAAGATTTCTGGCTCTCACAGACCTGTAACTTCTTCTTTAAGAGGCTCCTCTGTCCTCCACTCGTTACCTGTATTAATGGCACTGTTTGAACTTGTTATCAGTATAAAAGACACCTGTCCACAACCTCAAACAGTCACACTCCAAACTCCACTATGGCCAAGACCAAAGAGCTGTCAAAGGACACCAGAAACAAAATTGTAGACCTGCACCAGGCTGGGAAGACTGAATCTGCAATAGGTAAGCAGCTTGGTTTGAAGAAATCAACTGTGGGAGCAATTATTAGGAAATGGAAGACAATACAAGACCACTGATAATCTCTCTCGATCTGGGGCTCCACGCAAGATCTCACCCCGTGGGGTCAAAATGATCACAAGAACGGTGAGCAAAAATCCCAGAACCACACGGGGGGACCTAGTGAATGACCTGCAGAGAGCTGGGACCAAAGTAACAAAGCCTACCATCAGTAACACACTACGCCGCCAGGGACTCAAATCCTGCAGTGCCAGACGTGTCCCCCTGTTTAAGCCAGTACATGTCCAGGCCCGTCTGAAGTTTGCTAGAGTGCATTTGGATGATCCAGAAGAGGATTGGGAAAATGTCATATGGTCAGATGAAACCAAAATATAACTTTTTGGTAAAAACTCAACTCGTCGTGTTTGGAGGACAAAGAATGCTGAGTTGCATCCAAAGAACACCATACCTACTGTGAAGCATGGGGGTGGAAACATCATGCTTTGGGGCTGTTTTTCTGCAAAGGGACCAGGACGACTGATCCGTGTAAAGAAAATAATGAATGGGGCCATGTATCGTGAGATTTTGAGTGAAAACCTCCTTCCATCAGCAAGGGCATTGAAGATGAAACGTGGCTGGGTCTTTCAGCATGACAATGATTCCAAACACACCGCCCGGGCAATGAAGGAGTGGCTTCGTAAGAAGCATTTCAAGGTCCTGGAGTGGCCTAGCCAGTCTCCAGATCTCAACCCCATAGAAAATCTTTGGAGGGAGTTGAAAGTCTGTGTTGCCCAGCGACAGCCCCAAAACATCACTGCTCTAGAGGAGATCTGCATGGAGGAATGGGCCAAAATACCAGCAACAGCGTGTGAAACCCTTGTGAAGACTTACAGAAAACGTTTGACCTGTGTCATTGCCAACAAAGGGTATATAACAAAGTATTGAGAAACTTTTGTTATTGACCAAATACTTATTTTCCACCATAATTTGCAAATAAATTCATTAAAAATCCTACAATGTGATTTTCTGGATTTTTTTTTCTCATTTTGTCTGTCATAGTTGACGTGTACCTATGATGAAAATTACAGGCCTCTCTCATCTTTTTAAGTGGGAGAACATGCACAATTGGTGGCTGACTAAATACATTTTTTCCCCACTGTATGTGTTGTTTTGCTGCACAAAAAAGGTCCCTTTAGTGATAAATATTTGTAATCATCAAATATGTACCCTATCATCATATAAATCAATTGCAACATTATCTCAGTTTTAATATGTAAATGTATAAATATGTTAATATAGAATCAGTATAATCAGGAATATTTAATAGGGCTGATTAGTGAAAATGTCATCATGTTCTTCTCATGAGTCCCTGCAATCCTCCAACCCAGCTGATTTACACAACTCCTCACATTAACTAGTACTGTAGGCCTACAACGATCAACTTAACGAGGTCATCAAGCAGAGGAACTCATTCAGATACAGTATGAAGCAAATATGGGTACACCTATATGCAAATAAATGGGCAATACTAATTAAATCAAGATAAATTCAATTGAATCAAAAGGTAGAGTGAAATACACTTGCCATACTGAACACAGTCTACAGTGTGTAGCCTAGTCTATGGCTCTCTGATGAGTACTACGTATTTACTAAGAACAATATATAGCCTATATGTATTTTAAAACTGTCAAATACAATTCATTCATTCATTCATATGGTACAACAATTCTGTTCCTCGTGCCAAACTATTCGACATTTATGATAATGTATACCTGTACAACAATACTCAATTGGAGATTCAGTCAGGTCCAAAATGATTGGCACCCTTGATAAAGATGAGGAAGAAATACTGTATAAAATAGATCATACAAATACTGAGCCATACTGTATGCTCAACAAATTTGGACAATTATATTATTATGTTAATACAATTGCTCAGATAAATAGATTTGGATTAACAAGTAATATTTATTTATTTTAGATTGTTTTAATTACTTGCTTAATGAGAAATTGTATTAGTATAAAATAATATAATTAACATTTTTTGCATACAGTATAGCTCAGTATTTGTATTATTTATTTTATACAGTCTTTTTTGCTCATCTTTATCAATGGTGTCAATAATTTTAGACTTGACTGTAGCTCAGTTGGTAGAGCATGGCGCTTGCAACGCCAGGGTTGTTGATTCGATTCCCACGGGGGGCCAGTATGAAAAATGTATGCGCTCACTAACTGTAAATCGCTCTGGATAAGAGCGTCTGCTAACTGACTAAAACGGTAAGGGCATGTGCTCATATTGAAAATAGGAATGAAGCATATTGCAATACAACAAAATCAACTACGATATGGCCCTGTACAATATAGTTACTAAACTGGGAAAGGAGAAACGTTTTTTCCTTTATTGTTCTCCAAAACCTTTCCAACTAACAGTCTAGTCTAGTAGCCTACCTGACACTTTATTCGTCTCTAATATCTGGAAAAGGTTTCATTGGTTTGATAGTTCTTTCATATACGGTGAACGGATCTCGCACAACCGCACACACCGTAAGAAACTATTGTTCTGAAGCACCGTAGTAACTCAGCGCACTTACCGTCTAAACCCCACAAACGAAGATGGCCAGGACATCCTCGATTTTTTCAAGCCCGGTCTGTGCCCGGTGTCCACGGCGTAGGTATTATCCATCTTTGAAGATGCCAGGTTATTTTCGCTGTGTGTCGGAATATCCTCTCCCTTTTTTCGTGAAGCGCGTCTCAGCTCTCCGCAGCAGAGGAAGTGTGTGAGTGAGTGAGCGTTGAGACTGGAGCGGCGAGTGGAACTGTAGTAGTAATATTGCTGCTGCCTCCTCTTCTGTTTGAGAACACTCTTATCTCCACTGATGCTGCCTGGCTACCAAGGATGCTTTTGCGGTCACAGCTATGCTGGCTGCATCCATCTGCGCTTGCCAAGAGTGGGACTCGTAGAGCCACTCAGAGACGACAAGAACAGTGGTATTTAAACTTTTGCGCCAGAATTTTTCGAGACCCCATTTTTGCCCAAAGACTTTCTCGGGACCCCACCCCATTCCAAATCTAATGGCACAACCTTCAAATCGGTCAATTTGGATTTGTACATCAACAAATAACCTTACATTCATTGCATTTTCATCTCCAAACCAATAAATACATTTACTCAATAAAATTATATTTTTCCAAATCATCTTTCTCAAAAACGTTTGTATATTGTCCCATACAATAACATTTCACTGCTGCTCTATTTCACTATTTATGTCCATTGATGTTATTAACCAATCATATGTGTTAGAGTGGTTCTCTGTAGTTCAGCTGGTAGAGCACGGCGCTTGTAACGCCAAGATAGTGGGTTCGATCCCCGGGACCACCCATACACAAAAATGTAGGCACGCATGACTGTAAGTCGCTTTGGATAAAAGCGTCTGCTAAATGGCATATTATTATTATCATAGAAATGGAGAATTTACATGATATACAGAGATTTCTGCATCTCACCGGTAGAAACAGGCCAGCTACATTTCCTGGTTGTAAGAAAACCACAATATCCAGAATTCATAGCGATTTCAGGACATCGTACCGCCCCGTGGAGGTGTATCCAACTAATGTGAGAAATATCAAATGTCTGCGTTTGTAGCCAGCACTTTCAGCCAGAACACAGAGTTTCTAAACCCAGAGGCACAACATTGCGAGACTTCCGGGAACGCTTGCGAAGCAGACCAAGCCGGGGTTTGGGGAAATGAAGTGAACTTCCTTAGTTGTTAATTTTCTCGAAATCTAAAGACACAACCTAGGTTCGAGCCAATGTTTTAAGTACAGTGATCCCTCGCCACTTCGCGGTTCACTTATCGCGGATTCGCTATTTCGCGGATTTTCATAATGCATTTTTTTTTTTTTGGTGCATTGTGCTCTGCATTCTGATTCGCTAAAAACTCACTCCCGCTTCTTGTATCAAAACATGCTACGAATTGTGCTATCATTTTGTCGTCTCGTGCAGTTATGTGTACGTACATAAAACAGCTTGGCAAATTTACATTAAGTTGGCCAAATTATCTTGTAATTTCGAACATCTCCTAAACCCATAATGTCGACTAAACGGCCTGGACCGACAAAAGCACCTGCGGATGGGCCCAAACGGCGGAAGATGCTACCTATCTCAGATAAAGTTAAACTTCTGGACATGCTAAGGGGAAGGTAAAAGCTATGCAGCCGTTGCTCGCCATTACGGAATCAATGAATCTTCCGTTCGTTACATAAAGAAGGAGGAAAAAAACATAAGGACGACAGCAGCAGTCAATTTTAATACGAATGCAAAAAGGGTTGTAACTGTCCGCAACAAGACCATGGTACGGATGGAGACGGCATTAGCTCTGTGGACTAATGACTGCAGGAAAAAAACATAACCCTGGATACAAACGTTATCTGCACAAAAGCGAGAATGCTGTATGAAAACTTTGCTGTCAGTGACGGGGAAGAGGGAGAGGATGCCGGGCCCTCAGCAAGTGCTGCTGACACAGTGGGAGAGGATGCCAGGCCCCCAGCAAGTGCTGCTGACAAAGTGCCAAGCGCATTTAATGCAAGCAAGGGCTGGTTTGAAAAGTTTAAGAAACGCTTTGGACTTAAAAATGTTTGTCTGCACGGTGAGATGGCGTCTGCGGATACCGCTGAGGCAGAAGCCTTCGTGAACAATAAATTCAAGGCGATCATTGAGGAGGGGGGATATAAGCCCGAACAAGTTTTTAACATGGATGAGACTGCCTTATTTTGGAAACGAATGCCCTCCCGCACCTTCATCATGCAGGAAGAAGCCAAAGCCCCAGGATTTAAAGTTCACAAAGACCGTTTGACCCTGGCTATGTGCGGAAATGCCGCAGGTTTCATGATTAAACCGGGGCTGATTTACAGGTCTAAAAATCCCAGGGCGCTGAAAAACAAAAATAAGGATGATTTGCCTGTTTACTGGATGTACAATGCAAAGGCTTGGATGACAAAAGCGCTCAATCTGGATTGGTTCAAAAACTGTTTCATCCCGGAGGTCAAGTGTTATTTGAGAGGAAAGGGACTGGACTTTAAAGTGCTTCTGCTCCTTGACAACGCCGGAGGTCACGGTAATGATTTGGCATATGATGGTGTGCAAATCGAATTTCTGCCGCCAAACACTACATCCCTGATTCAGCCCATGGACCAAGGAGTCATCCGTGCTTTCAAGGCTCTCTATACGCGCAACACCCTGCAACATCTTGTTGACGCTATGGACTCGGATCAAGATTTCTCACTGAAGGACTACTGGCGTGGATACACCATCGCATCGTGTCTCCAAAACATTCAGAGGGCCATTCAGGAAATGAAAACGGAAACTCTGAAGGCCTGCTGGAAAAACTATGGCCAGAGGCAGTGCAAAACGCAACCGGAGGCTCGCTTGACGAGGTCCACCACTCTGCCGTAGAAACAGCTGTGAATCTGGCTAAACAGATTGGAGGAGACGGCTTTAATGACATGAGTCCGGATGACATAAACGCCCTGATTGATGGAGACGCACAGCCGCTGACCGATGCAGAGCTGGCAGAAATGACAAAGCCACAAAGCGACGATGAAAGAGAAGAGGGAGAAGAGGACACGAGAGATGAGGAGGAAGGACTAACGCTTGGTCGCTTAGCAACCATGGTGCGAATGGCCACTGAACTTAAGCGAGTAGCTGAGGAATGGGACCCTTTGATGAGCCGTTTCGTTACAGTTCTCCAACGTAATCGATGGTGGCATGTCGGTGTACAAGGATCTTTTTGCAAAGAAGAAAAAGAGCGACAACAGCTGCCTATCACTATGTTCTTCTCCCGAACAAACACACCTGCACCGCGGGCTTCAGAAGAAGAGAACACTGCAGAGCGCAGTCAGGATGCAGCGGCCCAGTCTGAAGAGCAGTGAAACGGCCTACACGTGAGTCACTGTATTTGTATACATGTAATAGTTGCTAATTGTAAAAAAAAAAAAGTTTTCTATTTCGCGGATTTCACTTATCGCGGGTCATTTTCGGAACGTAACCCCCGCGATAAACGAGGGATTACTGTAGTTGAAAATGTTATTATTCCAACCTTGTGAAAGTGACAAACTGACTTTATATTGAAGGAGTACCTTTGATTTGACGGCATGCACTTGAGTAGTTCAGCGCGTAACGACCGTTAGTCCCGATGACGTTTTTCTGTTTCTGTGCATGAGTTCAGCTAACCAACGTCGCCATGACATTGCCTAGAAGCGTGATCAGGGATTTCAATTGGAGAAGCAGTTTCTGCCTATCTTCATATTGTACTGTCTTTGGCCAGAGGATTTCGAAACAAAACTGAAGTCTCAACTGATGGGTTGCCATGTCGTCGAACTTCAAAGAGGTAGGCATCCGATCAGCGCAGCAGAAAATAAGTCAAGCTGAGGTAACGAAGCTAACTACATTTGTTTATCTAAACCAAAATCTGGCTAGCTAGCTTTCGTAATATGCTGGCTAGAGATTCCAAGGCATATCAATCAAATCACTTTTTATTTGTCACATGCAGAGCTGCCAACTCTCACGCTTTCGCCGTGTGACACACGTTTTTGCCTGTTTTCACACGCACTCACGCCCAGTGGCGGCTCCTGAAAAAATTCTCAGGAGGGGCAATTTTTCTGATGATTTAGGTGACCTACACACGTGCACGAGTCCGTGCACGCGATTCCAGATATCTTTACCTCTGAATAAACTGCCTTTATTATACCATATCCACCCTGTCCAAAGTCTCTACTTGGTCTCAGTTCTCCAGTAAACTTGTGATTATCAACAGTACACAACGGTAACAAACAATTGGGGGAACTCACGGGGCAGATAGTAACCACTTAAAAGGAAGCGATTCCCAAACCTTCCATAACAAAGCCATCACCTACAGAGAGATGAACTTGGAGAAGAGTCCCCTAAGTAAGCTTGTCCTGGGCCACTGTTCACAAACACAAACAGACCCCACACAGCCCCAGGACAACAACAACAACAACAACAACAACAACACAATTAGACCCAACCAAATCATGAGAAAACAAAAAGAGAATTACTTGACACATTGGAAAGAACAAACAAAAAAACAGAGCAAACTAGAATGCTATTTGGCCCTAAACAGAGAGTACACAGTGGCAGAATACCTGACCACTGTGACTGACCCAAACTTAATGAAAGCTTTGACTATGTACAGACTCAGTGACCATAGCCTTGCTATTGAGAAAGGCCGCCGTAGGCAGACCTGGCTCTCAAGAGAAGACAGGCTATGTGCACACTGCCCACAAAATGAGGTGGAAACTGAGCTGCACTTCCTAACCTCCTGCCAAATGTATGACCATATTAGAGACACATATTTCCCTCAGATTACAGCGATCCACAAAGAATTCGAAAACAAACCCAATTTTGATAAACTCCCTTATCTACTGGGTGAAAAACCACAGTGTGCCATCACAGCTGCAAGATTTGTGACCTGTTGCCACAAGAAAAGGGCAACCAGTGAAGAACAAACACCATTGTAAATACAACCCATATTTATGTTTATTTATTTTCCCATTTGTACTTTAACTATTTGCACATTGTAACAACACTGTATATATACATAATATGACATTTGAAATGTCTTTATTCTTTTGAAACTTCTGAGTGTAATGTTTACTGTTAATATTTATTGTTTATTTCACTTTTGTTTACTATCTACTTCCCTTGCTTTGGCAATGTTAACACACGTTTCCCATGCCAATAAAGCCCTTAAATTGAATTGAATTGATAGTAAGGTCGCAATGACACAGAAAGCAGTTCAATGTCGGGGTACAGAGTCGCTCTCTTACCAGGATCGCGGTCCGCTCTGACCAGGGTGAAGGTGGCCGGCTCCACTTCTCTGTCCGGGACTCATCCAGCCAAGTCTCCCAGCTGTATTGGGATTCAGCTGCCAGCAGCGTTTTCATTATTTAGTCCGTTCGTAGCGGGTATGTACACGATCAACAAGATCAGTCCAAAACCAACCACTGGAAATCCATGGTTGGCAGAATGTTTGTAAACTAAGTCTACAAATTAAAAACATAAAATAACGCCGCACTGCAGGTCGCAACAGAGACGCTTCTAGCCGCCATTGTCTTAGTTACGTTCAACGTTACGTCACGTATGACGAAAGCGCGTAAGTGCAAGCCCACAGACACCCATAGAGAATGTATTGAAAGCTTTGAAATGTGAAAAAAATAGATTTTACATGACAGGCTATGAGAGACTTCTGGGCGATTTTCAACTTGACTGAAATCGCCCCAAAAACGGGCGGGGCCATTTGAAGCACGACTTTAGCCTGATTTGACATTTAGTGGCTGGCAGATCAGACGTGAACACTGATAACTGCTGTTGCCGTGATATAATTGATTAGAAAAAAAATCCCTTCCTTTTCCCGTTTGGCAGTGCGTCGCCCATATCGCCCTATTGAACAAGCCGTCCCTGCTCACGCCACACATCCAATTTCTCACGCAACAAAAATCGGCCGAGACTCGTTCGTTCCTTTTTTTCAAACTCCCCGACGGTAGATGGCGCTGATGAGCGCCACTGAACCATATGCGCTGCACCCCGAAGTTAGCGACAGAAGAAGAGATACTATTGCCGCGAAAGACAACAGGAGATGAAACGGTCACTACCTCAAGAAGTCTGATAAGAAGCTGAGCTGAGACTAGGTATGTAACAATGAAATGTCGTCCAATTGAGTACTCACGCTCTTAAACTTTAAAAACTTGAAGCTGTGTTGTGTTTCCTGACAAGTGCTGTGGACTATGCACTTAAGAAGCTGCCACTGGAAGAGCCACTGATCAAGCACGCACAATTTGTAGATGTATGGCAGAGGGCTGAAAGTGACATCGAAGATGTCCTGTACTTTGTTGAAAGGTTAGTTTTTTTTCTCTAATTATTGACTATCATCTTAGCTAAAATACCCTGTGTTTTATGATGAGGTGTGTTCACTCCTAAACTGCACACAAGATATTCTTATGTGGCTTCTCCTCAAAGATGTGTATGAACTGCTTGTAACTCTACTTTCATAAATAGGTTTCCCCATCTCCTCCCATACCATGGGCCAGAGGAGCATGACCTTCTGGGTGAGGAGTTTCTAAATTATCAGACCATGCCAATGATATTCCTGCAGGACGAAACTGAAATGGAAAGCTTCTGGGCTGAAATGGCAACCCGGAAGCATAATTAAACATTTTTTCCTTTTTTGTCTTTCCTTTTGGCAGGTGTGGCTTGGCTACATCTGTTGCTTAAAATTGTTTCATGCATATTTGTGTCATGCATGTTGCAAATTATGCATGTTTTTATCTGAACTTTGTTAATGGATCAACCTACAGTATACTTACAGTATTAATCAATCAAAAATCAAGGTATGTTTTTACATTGTGTTTTGGTGCATTTTCCATAGGTGACAGGAGCCAAATAATTCGAGAGGCTTGCTGCCGTCGCCAAGCTTGTCCTGGTGTTGCCCCATGCAAACGCAGATGCTGAGAGGGTGTTTTCAGTTGTGGGACTGAACAAAACCAAGAGAAGAAACAGCCTAGCATTGGATGGCACCCTGTCCTCAATAATGACCATAAAGATGGGCAATCTGGAGCCCTGCTTCAAATGGGAGCCCCCCTCCGATATCATCAAGGCCTCCAAGAAGGCCACAGGCCAGTATAACCATGCCGACAGATCATAGACAAGAGGCTCATTTGAGATGAGCCAGGTCTGCGCAGAATCGATCACCGGCGATCACCGCCCAATGCATGCTGGTTAGATTTGTGTCCGACTTGATCCCGACTTTCTCTGACGTCATGCACACGTGGGCAACGATAACCTCATGAGATCAAGGCGGCCGCAGTTCTGAGACGCAGGCAGTGCAATTGCTTTTCACCGACTGCAGGACCCAGGCGGACCCAGGACAAAATCTCACTCCAAGGTTTTTTGAAAAGTTGGCAGGTATGCACATGTTTCGTAGACAACAGTTGTAGACTAACAGTGAAATGCTTATTTACGGGTTCATTTCCAACAACGCAGAGTTGAAGAATAAAAAATAAATAAATAGAAATAGTGACACGAGGAATAAATACACAGCAAATAACGAATAAAAATAACGAGTAGAAATAACATGGCTAACCAGTACCGAGTCAATGTGCAGGGGTACGAGGTAATTGAAGTAGCTATGTACATATAGGTAGGGGTAAAGTGACTAGGCAACAGGATAGATAATAGACAGTAGCAGCAGCATGCATGTGTGTGCAAGTTGTGTGAGTATGGTGTCAGTATGTGGGTAGCCAGCTGCTATCTGGCGATGTGGTGTAACTTTGCAAGCTAACGTTAGCTTCGTTATGTTACGCTAGCTAACTAACTACCGCGGAGGCTAACGTGACGTGTTCTATTTAGAATCTGATCCCATCAACATCTGCAGCGGCATCAAGCTCAGCACCAGGAACTAGTGTAAGACACCTTCTAAAATCGTACTAAAATCTACTAAATCTTTCCATGACTCCATGATGAGTAAATAAATATACTGGCGCTAGGCATAAACGTGGTCTGTGTCTTGTTGTCATAGTTGGTGTGTTTACAAGTAGGCTACGACTTTTACTGGAGTTCTCTCTGTATTATGGAGGCTTAGTTGATTGTTCATGCAAGGCTTGGAGAAAATGAGGTATTAGTAAGTAGGGGATGGTGTGGGTGACTGATCAAATCAAATTATATTTGTCACATGCACCGAATATGCACAGTGAAATGCTTACTTACAAGCCCTTAACCAACAATGCAGTTTTGTCGTGCCCTCTTCATGACTGTCTTGGTGTGCTTGGACCATGTTAGTTTGTTGGTGATGTGGACACCAAGGAACTTGAAGCTCTCAACCTGCTCCACTACAGCCCCGTCGATGAGAATGGGGGTGTGCTCGGTCCTCTTATTTTTCCTGTCGTCCACAATCATCTCCTTTGTCTTGATCACGTTGAGGAAGAGGTTGTTGTCCTGGCACCACACGGCCAGGTCTCTGACCTGATGTCTGTTGGGGGGTGGGTATTGTGTGTGAGTATGAAAAAAAAAAAATGTATGCACCAACTGTAAAGTCACTCTGGATAGGAGCGTCTGCTAAATGACTAAAATGTAAATGAGGGGCTGGGTGGATATAGTACTTTGTTTGAGTGCGTATTGATGGTGACAAAGTAGTAAAATGTTGGCTAATCACTGACTACTGTGTGTCCTACAGACTAATCCTGCTGCTGATGACCTTGACCTTGACACCAGCTTTAGTAGTACAGAGTCTGTAGACCCATTGGATGAAAGCTTTCAGCCTGGAATAAGCTCAAGCTCAACATCATCCGACTTTTAAACAAGCTAGGACAGCCAAAGGTATTTATGAAACAAAATCACCAATACTGTCTACAAGGCAAGTGCTCCTCAAACTGTTCACACCCTTGCAGTCAGTTCTTTGGCATGAACTGACCGCTTCTAGCCTATTCACTCTGTTGGCAGTGCTTCTAGCCTATTCACTCTGTTGGCAGTGCTTCTAGCCTATTCACTCTGTTGGCAGTGCTTCTAGCCTATTCACTCTGTTGGCAGTGCTTCTAGCCTATTCACTCTGTTGGCAGTGCTTCTAGCCTATTCACTCTGTTGGCAGTGCTTCTAGCCTATTCACTCTGTTGGCAGTGCTTCTAGCCTATTCACTCTGTTGGCAGTGCTTCTAGCCTATTCACTCTGTTGGCAGTGCTTCTAGCCTATTCACTCTGTTGGCAGTGCTTCTAGCCTACTCTACAGCACAGCTGTAGGTGCCCATACACAACTAGAATGTCTACAAGTCAAGCCCCCCTCAAACTTTTCACATCTTTGCAAAAAGCTAATTTCAATGCCCCATTATTGACTGAATGGAACAAAACACATACCAGTCTACTGTACCCTTTTTTGTTTAGATGAACATGGTTTATTGTATGGTTACACATCCTCATGATCAGTCATCATGTCTTTCCAGGAGGCTTGCAGTACATACAAATCTTCTGAAAGACGTCGACGCAGTGGGTGGTGAAGAACATTGCCGCAGTGCCAAAGCCTGCTAAACCAGCTGCCATTACCCAACACGAGAAGAGGTTCACCAGCTGAAGAACATTCTGGAACCTGCCTGGAACATTCAACCAACACAACATCCATATTCAGTTAGACTGATGTTGTAGTACAATCTAGAATGCGTAGTATGCTCTGAACTGCATTGTGGTATAGATATTGCTAGCTGTTGTACATGTGTATACAATGGTGTTTCTATCATATTTTTTACAAGTGTACTGAAAAGTGACTAAATGATTCCGGCTACATCAGAAACCAATAAAGTGTTGACTTCCACTTCTGGATCAATTGATTGTGATATTCATGAAATGTATTTGTATAAACTAGCTTCAATTCTACTGCTAAAACAAATTATGCAGGGAGTTGGTGTATTATTTAAACTTTAATTTGTTGGCAAGTAAACATGTTTCAATAAAACAGTAGATTAGTCTGTCAATATAGCAAATACACTGAACACAAATATAAAAACAACATGTAAAGTGTTGGTCCCATGTTATGAGCTGAAATAAAAGATCCCAGAAATATTCCATACTCACAAAAAGCTTCTCGCTCAAATTTGTTTACATCCCTGTTAGTGAGCATTTCTCCTTTGCCAAGATAATCCATCCACCTGACAGGTGTGGCATATCAACAAGCTGATTAAACAGCATGATCATTACACAGGTGCACCTTGTGCTGGGGACAATAAAATCAATCAAAACAAATGTATTTATAAAGCCCTTTTCACATCAGCAGATGTCACAAAGTTATATACAGAAACCCAGCCTAAAACCCCAAACAGCAAGCAATGCAGATGTAGAAGGCAGTGTTGTAGTACTCAAGACCACATATTGAGTGTCTCGTGTCGGATACATTTGTATTCGGTTTTGACTCTGTCTCGGACAGTGAGGACTCAATTACTTCCCGAGACCAGCGGAGTAAAAAACTCATAATTATCAGCTTCCGTTCTGTCAGAGCATAAAACCGTTTCGCCAGGCCAAATATATACACTCCTTTCTTGAAACAATATTTTAACATCCTTATCTATTATAGACATGTTTGCGCAGCAGCGAACCTATAGGCCTTCAGTGTGTGACAGTGGTGAACCTATAGGCCTTCAGTGTGTGACAGTGGTGAACCTATAGGCCTTCAGTGTGTGACAGATTCGTGATTCTGAAAGGACAGCAACCATAATACCAGCGCACTCATGTAGGGGAGTGCACTTTTTGTAAAACACGAAGGGCCAGTGGTTTAGTGGAGGGAATACGCAGGTATAAACCGTATACCCACATTTCAGTGGGCATTGCGTATACTAACTTCTTAAGCCCTACTGATGCGAATCAATGTAGTGTAGTGGAGGTATACGACTTATCAATGATGTAGTACAATAGAGAAATCATGCACAAAGTAGCCTACACAATCGCAAAGCACGTGAAATATATTCACATAGCCTAGTTTCAGCGGAATATCGTCTGCAGGCAGCAAGTGTCCCCTGTAGCTCAGTTGGTAGAGCATGGCGCTTGCAACGCCAGGGTTGTGGGTTCGTTTCCCACGGGGGGCGAGTATGAAAATGTATGCACTCACTGACTGTAAGTCGCTCTGGATAAGAGCGTCTGCTAAATGACTAAAATGTCATATGTAAGTGTGCAGCTCTTAACTGGTTTTGCCATGGAGGAGCTCACAGAAGAATGACGCCGGTAGGAAAGAGGTTTCAACGTATGATATCTACCAGTAAATGCTAACTAAGGCAACAATGGGTATGCAAACCAGGTATTGAAAAAAAAAGTGTTGGTTAGTAGGCTATTTGTGATGCGCAATTGTCATCATGATCTGTTTGCATCAGAGGCAAGCCCTGACAGGCCCAAGTCAGATTGATGTGGTTTAAGCATTGTTGTGGACTTAGACTATAGATGATTTTCAAGTACATATGTTGTAGAATTAAACACCTATATGCCTTAAAATGTTTATGGATTGAGAACCAGTTGAAGGGTTAATACAGAGCAGAGACATTTATGTGTTTTTCATAAACTCCCTGCAGCTGGTCTGGGTATGTCAATGACATGTGATGGAGATACAACTCCTCGTGATGGCTGTGTGGAGATTGGAGTAACAATGGAACTAGTGTTATCATTTGTTTGTGCTTATGACCTTATGACCTGACACATGGCCACATGCACATAATCTCAAGGGCCAGGGAGGATGGTAAATGATAAATGCTTAAATGTATGTGGTTGAGAATGGGTTATGGATGACATGTTTAAACCATGTTTAAGTATTAATTGATATGTTTTATAATGTGTTATGAAATGATAAAGGTGAAACAGAATGAACATGATTGATACTTTGTACTCCAGATGCATGCCTGGATAGTGAATATAGTCAATACAGAGTGTGATTGTTCTTTAACGTACGTATGTACATAATTTTTTGAGTCATGCCACTAATAAGATACAGAGGCCCCACTTAGAGAAGCGCAAGTAGCCCTCGTGAGTAGCCAACATGTGATACTGAAAGATGTTAATCATTCACATAGGGAGGAGTAACTATCAGTTGTATCAGTGTGACTGTATAAAAGGAGCGCTCCGGTTCAGGGCAAACAGTTGTTGCTCCATGGAGCAAGCTCGGCTTTGTTATGCAAATAATAAAAGTCTAAATTCACAAGTTCCAGTCTCTTGAGAAATATTTTTAAGTTGACTACTTTTTGAGTCAAATATTTCTACGACAAGACCATCACATTTGTATTTTTTCTATAAAAAAAAGGTGTGATTTTGAAAGATCTATAGGAAAACTCATTAAAAAAACATAGCAAAACATTGGATTTTTCACACAGGGTGCCTTTCCTTCGCTGGGCGGGCCGTTTGGGAGCTTGTTGGCAACATTAGAGTACACTAACTTCTTCAGGCACCACTACACCACTGCATAGGGCCGATGGAAAGACAGCAGTCACACACAGCATGATGTTAAAGGATAGGCAGTCCATAAACGGATGTTAAAGGATAACCAGTCCATAAACTCAGACATAATAAGCCAGAAGGTCCCAATCATAAGAATAGAAAAACACAACCATTAAGCATTTCCCAATCGAAATGTACAATTATTACTTCCCACTGCAAAAAACATTTCACGTTTAGCACACAAAGTAACCGGTGACCTAAAGTTTAAAGTGGAACTGACAGCGTTTTAACTACTTTGCAGATATGAAACAAACAGACAATCATAATATCAGTCAAAAATATCAGTTTCAATGACTCAATATTCTCGACAAAAAAAGACGAATGTAACTAAGGCTGGGAATGTCAATACAATCAAACTAGCAAGGGCAATGATCACAAGTCAGTCATAATGTGGCTAATAGGCTAGTGTATCTATTTATGAAGCAAGCTAAAAACACAGAGCCTAACCTTAGCTAGATAGCTAGCTATACACAGCTAGAGATGCAGGTGTCATTTGGTTAGCTAGCAAGAACTTGAACGACTGTTATCCAGTTAGTATATCTCTTGCGTTTGCAAATTAACTCTGGCCATCTACTCTGATTTCAGAGAACTCTCTTCTGAGTGTGCCAGAGCGCAGAACAACTGATTAATTTACAAACGCGCAACACCCGCTGAATCGGACCGGTGTCAGTAAACGTAGGCAAAAAAAGTAATATTTAGTCACAAACGCTCTAGATAACATTTAAACAGCCTAGCCAGCTCTGCTACGGTGAGTAAAGTTGTCAGAGTGAGTTGTTCTCTCATTTGTGTCTGGAAGTAGCTAGCTAGCAAGCTAGCCAACTTTAGCCAGTTAGCTTGGGTCCTTGGTTGGGACAAGCTGCAAAAGGCAGAGAAGGCAAAAATTCCTCATCGTTTATCAGTGCAATTTTGACAGACAACTAGCTGAAAAAGTTTGAGAGGGTTTATCAAATGTTCCTTCGTTAGATTTTAGCTCATCTTGCTCTGGCTAGCATTAGTTGTTGATCTTGTTGTTGTGCATAACTGAGGGAGAGAGAGCCTACCTTTTCATGGTTGTTTGATCAAAAGGACTGTAAAGTTCCCAAATGTAAGAGGACTCCCGTAGTGTTTACATACTGTATTTGCAGAAATCCATTCAGGTGTATTTTTGTGGCTTTTGGCGAATGCATTCGAATTATCTAAAGTCCCGCTGTTGCAACTGCCTGTAAACACACAGTCCAGTTCAAAGTGAATGACAGCAGGCCCGTGTGGCAAATGGCTTGTTTGTATAAAGGCCTACTGTAGCTCTGATTGTCTATAGCGCACCGGTCTGTGTAGACCCCGGTCCCAGGCAAGACAGATTTTTTTATTCGGTTTTATTTACTGCAGTGTCTATTAACTGTCCAAACGCACAGCCGCTTTCCCACTCTAAATTGCTATAGAATTTTCACAAATGCCCAAACATTTAAAGAATTTATGAAAATGTGAAAATGACCATATATAAGTGGTTGCTTGTTTAAAATGTTAAAAAATGTGTCATTCTTCCTGTGGGTGTATATGAACAGATTTTAATAAGATTTCATGTTGCTAAAATGCTGTCAGTTCCACTTTAAATGCAACAATGTTTCACACACATAAGTTATTTTCAATGAAATGGCTAACAACAGCAAGCGCGCTGCAATAAAAATCACTGTTCCACTCACTAGATGATCATTTGAAACTTAACTTCTTGTTGAAAGTTATTCTTGAAAAGGGAGAAGCTAACAAATTAGCAACAACATCCTCTTTGATAACAGCTGCTGCAAATTAGCCGATAACAAAAGATAGCTAGCTAGACTGTGAGAAAACTACTACTCACTATTGCGCAGAGTGACCTGTTGGCCTTCAAGAAGACAGAAGTTTCCATACATTTTTGTAAAAACGATGATTGGTTGATTCCAAAATGTGATTGGTTGATTCTACTGTCACTCCAAAATGTTGCCCTAATACAGTTGAATGGCAGATGCCTTTATTTAGCTTCTGATGGCCTAGCCAATGGCTGACTTAGCTAGCTAGATTGATCTTCGCAGAGACCAGCAAAGCAAAACCCTGATTGGATATTTTATTCCATTCAGTGTTAACCCTTTCCTTTCCAACAAAAACTGAAGAGATTAAATCAGAACATCATTGAAAATAATAATTAGAATAATTAGAATACTTATTATATAAATCCTTAGCCCTTCTCTGAAGGCGTAGAAGGCCCATTGTTCCCCACTGTGTTTGGGTTAGTAATAATTTGTAGAGTGGCTCTATTTTCCCTCAGCATGCATTTTTTCAATATTCTATAAAATGTCTAAAGGAACCATATGTTGTTCTGAAATGTGAACACAGAAATACTGGACATTTTGAACTCTTATTATAGTGGTGATTTGACGAAATTACAATCATGGTCTTGAATTGGACTCAAAATTTTCTGGTCTCGGTCTTGACTCAGTCTCGCCCCCCCCCCCGGTCTTGGTCTTGACTCGGACTTGATTTGCTCCCGTCTTGGTCTTAAATCCAACTCACTCTAGGTGGTCTTGAACACAACACTGACCAAAGGTCACTCTAAAATGTGCAGTTTTGTCACACAACACAATGCCACAGATGGCTCAAGTTTTGAGGGAGCATGCAATTGGCATGCTGATTGCAGAAATGTTCACCAGAGCTGTTGCCAGATAATTTAATGTTCATTTCTTTACCAAAAGCCGCCTCCAACGTCGTTTTAGAGAATTTGGCAGTACGTCCAACCGGCCTCACAACCGCAGACCACGTGTAACTACGCCAGCCCAGGACCTCCACATCACATCCTGCTTCTTCACCTGGGGGTTCATCTGAGACCAGCCACCCGGACAGCTGATGAAACTGTGGGTTTGCACAACAGAAGAATTTCTGCACAAACTGTCAGAAACCGTCTCAGGGAAGCTCATCTAAGTAATTGTCGTCCTCACCAGGGTCTTGACCTGACTGCAGTTCGGTGTCGTAACCGACTTCAGTGGGCAAATGCTCACGTTCGATGGCCACTGGCAAACTGGAGAAGTGTGCTCTTCATGGATGAATCCCGTTTTCAACTGTACCGGGCAGATGGCAGACAGCATGTATGGCGTCGTGTGGGTGAGCGGTTTGCGGATGTCAACGTTGTGAACAGAGTGCCCCATGATGGCGGTGGGGTTATGGAATGGGCAGGCATAAGCTACGGACAACAAACACAATTGCATTTTATCGATGGAAATTTGAATGCACAGAGATACTGTGACGAGATCCTGAGACCCATTGTCATGCCATTCATCTGCTGCCATCACCTCATGTTTCAGCATGATAATGCACGGGCCCATTTCGCAAGGATCTGTACACAATTCCTGGAAGCTGAAAATGTCCCAGTTCTTTCATGGCCTGCATTCTCACCAGACATGTCACCCATTGAGCATGTTTAGAATGCTCTGGATCGACGTGTACGACAGCGTGTTCCAGTTCCCACCAATATCTAGCAACTTCACACAGCCATTGAAGAGGAGTGGAACAACATCCCACAGGCCACAGTCAACAGCCTCAATGCGAAGGAGATGTGTTGCGCTGCATGAGGCAAATGGTGGTCACACCAGATACTGACTGGTTTTCTGATCCACGCCAACTCTTTTTTTAAGGTATCTGTATTCCCAGTCATGTGAAATCCATAGATTAGGGCCTAATTTATTTATTTCAATTGACTGATTTCCTTATATGAACTGTAACTTAGTAACATCTTTGAAATTGTTGCATTTATATTTCTGTTCAGTGAAGTAGACATGTATTCAAGACTAAATGTATTTGCTCTGGAGACCGAGGTGAGTTTACACAGCAGTATGCAGGAACAGTTATGTAAATGTATGACATATATACTACAGTTCTACTTTGGGAATACTTGCATATGGTGTGTTTGGGTGGTGTAGTGAGGTGTTGGGAGTCACTTTGATACAAGGGGAAATTGTTCTTATGGGACCTTTCACATCTCCTCTTGAGAGTTGTTTACTGTTTGTATTCCTACTGTAGCAGCATGGTGTAGAATATGAGACATCCCACAGACACACGTTAGCTAGCTACAACACACAGATAGTCACTCCAAGACTAATATGAGTCATAAAGCCAAAGTAATTCCTTTACTCTCCACCATCAAAACATTTATCCAGTTTTGCTCCTAATGAGAGGCACTGAGGCTAGTTAGCTAACTAGCAATAATGTTAGACTACAGTACATTTTAGGTATAGCAAACACAGCTAGTTAGATTAACTTGGCTAGCTTGGCTTGTAGTGGTACTAGCAAGCCCCGTTATGGCCGAATCAATCACCAAATTGTACTGTACTGTGTAAGGGTTGGTGTGAGGTGTGACCCAGGTGCGGTGCAGGATAGACAGTAGGCAGTAGGCAAGGATGGTGAAACAAGGATCTTTACCGGTGGTCCAAAAGCCAAGATACAAAACAATTGAGGAGCACATAGGTCTCCAAAAAACAGGCTGACAACAAACAATACGAAATACTAACTCTGACTGGAAAAACACAATGACACAGGGAGAACACTTCTCGAGTACCTGTAACTCCATCACGTGATCCGACACTGACACGTGCTGCTTGACATTCAGGAACTAGCAGAGAAAACTGAGCAAGGGAACACAGAGAAGTGAGGGCATAAATACACAGGTGAACAGGTAGACACAGGTGACACCAATAGGCAGATAATTAGTCCAGACTGTGAGTGAGGAGGTGCCTATGGTTGTCAGAGGATGACACCTAGTGGGTCGCTCCAGAACTGCGACCCACCCCTGTAACAGTACTGAACAACATTGCCTCTTGTAAAAAGAGAAGTTATATTGCTAGCTACCTACCGACAGCAAAATGACTTACTCGTTTGTCATTCGCCCTCCTGAGTCCCGGTCCAGCTGATCTAGACTGCCACCGCTGCTTACTGGTCTTGCAATAATTTTTCTCACTGTCTCAACACCTCTTCAGTATAGGCTCAAATAAATAGGGCTCTATGTTCCTATGTAAAACAATTAGTCATCTAGCTCTTCTTTGAAAGAGGAATCATCAGAAGTAGCCATTGTAGCTAATTGTTTAGAAATCTTGGATAGACAGTGCACGGTAACATAGCTCCAGTGGACCTGTAAACTATAGTTGTTCCGCCCCTGTTTTGAAAAGCCTGCCTTTGATGGGAACAAGGAAGTAGGGCTCCCGTCAGGCTGTAGTCTTTACAAAGCCAGGGAAAATGAGTCAACCTAGATATCCTGCAATGTCCTGGCAGATAGGAACATTTCTGATGGTGACAATAATTGCTACAAAACATGACTCCATTCATTTTTAGATCAGACAGCAGGCTCAATCAACCAATGACGTCATTGCTTGAACTCTCCCGGCGAGAACCAGACCCTCTCATCACTCATAATTATGTAAGGAAACTGGAAAAACACCACAAATAGTGTCTAGCGGTGAAGTTTCCCTTTAATTATTATTATATATTTTTTATATTTTGGCGACCCCACTGCAGTTCCCTCGTAACCTCAACTTTGAAAACCCCTAGATTAGAGTAGCCAAGAAGTTATCGAATGCAGGTTGACCTTTATTGTCATGAATCTTGCCCTGGACGCAGAACTGAGCGATTTCCATTAGATGGGCTAGCTCCAAAGTCCAAATTGGCTACATCGTACAGATGGATGAAACCAAAAATGAGCTTAATTTAAGGTTAGGGTTAGCAGTGTGGTTAAGGTTAAAGTTAGTTGTATGAATTTGTGGCTGTGCCAGCTAGTTACCACTCTGCAGAGCTGCCTCCACTACATGAGTCATCCCAATAAATACCAACCTGCTTATGGAATCCAATAAATCGAGAAAAGTTGTTCGACAAGCTAAAAAAAAATATCAAAGCCACTGAACTGTAAGTAAGCATTTCACTGTTAGTCCACACCTGTTGTTTACTAAGCATGTGACACATAACATTTGATTTGATTTGAACCGACACTATTTAACTTGCCACACTAATTCGAAATTGATTATTATTATTATGTGCATGCACATTAATAGTCTGGGCACCTAAAAAGGTGACACTAACAAAAATGTATCAATGTAATTTGGCACTTTGAATCTAAAATGATCAGTCCATGTGACTATTAATTTTAATCTGAGGGGGCTGTACCAAAACCTCACAGGGGGAATCAGCAGTGGAAACAATAACAAAGAACTCCCCACCCGTTTCAGTAAAAGTCTAAGGAATGGGTCATGAGAAATGTAACCACTCTTAAATTCATAGACAGAGCTATGGATGCAAAGACTGACCATCCATGATTATAGCTTTAACCATGTTTCGAGGCTATATAGTGTTTGCTTACATTTAATTTGTTTACAAACATTGGAGTAAAACAAGCTTTTATTTTGTGTTCAACAGTTGAAATATGCTCAAGAGGCATTTATAAGTTATATTCTTCAAGGATCAATGGGTGCATATCATTCATTTATAAGTCCAAAAATGGATGTAGCAACTGCAGTGCCCCTTTAAAACGTGGTGAAGTGCCCTTTTAAAACGTGGTGAAGTGCCCCTTTAAAACGTGGTGAAGTGCCCCTTTAAAACATGGTGAAGTGCCCCTTTAAAACGTGGTGAAGTGCCCCTTTAAAACATGGTGAAGTGCCCCTTTAAAACGTGGTGAAGTGCCCCTTTAAAACATGGTGAAGTGCCCCTTTAAAACGTGGTGAAGTGCCCCCTTTAAAACGTGGTGAAGTGCCCCTTTAAAACATGGTGAAGTGCCCCTTTAAAACGTGGTGAAGTGCCCCTTTAAAACATGGTGAAGTGCCCCTTTAAAACGTGGTGAAGTGCCCCTTTAAAACGTGGTGAAGTGCCCCTTTAAAACGTGGTGAAGTGCCCCTTTAAAACGTGGTGAAGTGCCCCTTTAAAACGTGGTGAAGTGCCCCTTTAAAACGTGGTGAAGTGCCCCTTTAAAACGTGGTGAAGTGCCCCTTTAACCTTATTAAGCCATACATTCAGGGCACCAATGCAGTCTCATAGTCTCGTCCGTGTTGCTATTAGCCGTTGTTTCCCAAAATTCATTATCTCCAGCCACCAGTGTCTCCATCAGGGCTCTCCAACCCTGTTCCTGGAGAGCTACCATCATGTAGGTTTTCGCTACAATGTAAAAAGAGTGATTGTCCTGTAGTCAAAAAGATAATAAGAAAAGGTCCTAAAAGTAGGGGTTAATTTCCCTTCCAAAATGCTGTAATTTTCAAAAACTACAAATGTCTCCGTGATGCAGAGAGCCAGCAAACGCCCTCTCTCTGGCTGGAACTCAAATTCAGCAACAATAGGCATGATGTGGCACCATTTGTTCGCTGACACCATAACAGGGTTGACAACCACCTAATCTGCCTCTTTCTGACCACGTCTTAATCTATAAAACCCAACTAAAGAAACATGCGCTTTGAGGGGATCATGTTTTATGCAAAGAGTCCCTCTTCCTCAAAGAAATAGGACAGCCTTGCATTTTTACCCTCCCTTTTGTCCAACACATTGAAACAAAGTTCCCAGAGGAAAAGCTCAACATTTAATTATGCAACACATTTGAAATCTCCAGCAAGGCAAACTGTACACAAAGAGCGTGACTCATCAAACAACTAATGATGTGTGAGGTGAAATAGACTGCATCTGGAAAGTGATATGGCTGGTAGTGCTGCTGAATAGGGCTAGAAGATTATTACTGTGGAAGAAAGACAACCATGAGCACAATAGAAATGAGAGGTAATACAAAGTCTGTATGTGTGTGTGTGTATGTGTGTATGTGTGTGTGTGTGTGTGTATGTGTGTGTGTGGGTGTATGTGTGTGGGTGTGTGTGTGTGTGTGTATGTGTGTCTGACACAACCACCCTGAATGACTTCTCACCCGAGAAGTGAGTTAGCCTACAGTGTTTCCAGTCACTGTGGTAAAATATCGTCATCATTGAGGCAGAGCAGATATGTCATACTGTAGGAATTCTATAACATCATCTCCTTCCCCTGTTGGATATGAATTATATATGAGGTGTGCTTGGGGCCAGTGCTGAGACACATATTTATGATTTATGTTGGGTAACCCATATGGGAGCACAGCACACAAATCTGCCTCCACTCATGAAATGCAAGTCGAGAGTGAATACGCACTCGATCACAGGGATCCAACGGGTTAATTCACAGGGAAGTTAAATATTGATGACCCAAGAGTGATTATGTATGAACAATAAAATGTGATTTGATTTGCTGGTAATATTCTATGGTAGGGTAAATCTGACCGCTCAATCCCGAGTTGTGACATGGATTTTGTTGTGTTTATGACGTAAACGTCACTGTTTTCTGTCAAATAGGCTATAAAGTGACAAAAAGACGGGAGTGGAAAAATAGAGCTGCTTTTTCTTCGTACTTCGACTAACTAGGAGTTTACCTACACAGAAATCACCCCCCAACAATGACATGAAAAGCTCAATTTAATCAAACCAGCATTGCTGTAGCTAGCACATGGACACACAATCAAATCAAATGAAACGATTTTGGTGAAAAAGGTTTATCACAGCAGGTAAACGCCTACTTACAGTAATTCCATATTTCAGTGTGCGTGTGTTGTAGTTGTGTAAACAACAATATAGCATAAACATTGCTATGGAAAAGACAGATTGAATACCGGCCATCACTGTTGTCTGGTATAGAACAATAAAGGAAAACAAACGTAATTTGTAAGGACAGTACATAGTCACTCCTATCAATTCAACTGTCACTCATGACATGCTTTCAAGTAATCTTTCATCATTTTGTCCACTCGGTATATGTATAATAATCATTTCTCTAGGGTTAACAATGACCTGTTTCATAAAGTAGGTCAATGGGCACATACTGTACAGTACAGTTTGCCAAGAGACAAGCACGGCGAATACTACCAGGAAGCCTCGATCCTTACAGAATAAGCTTAAACCTTTTCCCCCTGTGACATTAGAGACATTTCCACTTCCCGTAAAGAGATGGTCCTATTGTTACGATAGACAAAATCATCTTAATCATAGCAATCCTGTCTGCAGTCACATGGAAATTCGTGTCAATGCCTACATTCAAAATGGCTACAGCTAACTTATTTTTGCTTAACCAGCTAGTGATTTTCTGTACAGCCCAGGAGGAGGGCATTGTGGGCTTTTCATGGAATGATAGCAAGGGGAAAGGGTGGGCTTTTCATGGAATGACAGCAGGGGGACATTGATTGGGAGCAACAGGGGGGCGGATGATTTTCCATCCTTCCTCCAAATGTAACCACAGTAACAAAAAGACCAAGACGGTGTGTGTGTGTCTGTCTGTCTGTGTGTGTGTGTGTGTGTGTGTGTGTGTGTGTGTCTGTCTGTCTGTGTCAGGTTGTCTGTCTGTGTGTGGTTGCCTATGTACGTGTGAGGACTGTTCAACGTTGGTCTGACCAATCAGAATCTATGCTTCAAGATTGTTTTGATCACGCGGACTGGGAAATGCCCCTGAGAATAGTATTGACGTATACACTGACTTGGTGACAGAGTTCATCAGGAAGTGCATATAGGATGTTGTTCCCACTGTGATGATTAGAACTTATCCAAACCAAAAACCGTGGATAGATGGCAACATTTGCGCAAAACTGAAAGCGCAAACCAACGCTTTTAACCATGGCAAGGTGACTGGGAACATGGAGGTGTACAACCAGACCAGCTCTGACCTCCGTGAGGCAATCAAAGAGTCAAAACGTCAGTACAGGGACAAAGTGGAGTCCCAATTCAACGGCTCAGACATGAGACACATGTGGCAGGGACTCCAGACAATCACAGATTCTAAAGGGAAAGCCAGCCATGTCGCGGATACCGACGCCTCGCTCCCGGACAAGCTAAACACCTTCTTCGCCCGCTTCAAGGAAAACACTGAGCGGCCGACACGGGCCAACGCAGCTCACGAAGACTCTGAGCTCTCGTTCTCTGTGGTCGACGTGAGTAAGACATTTAAGTGCGTTAACCTTCGCAAGGCTGCTGGCCCAGACGGCATCCCAAGCCGTGTCCACGGAGCATCTGCAGACCAGCTGGCTGGAGTGTATACGGACATATTCAATCTCTCCTTGTCCCAGTCTGTTGTCCCCACTTGCTTCAAGATGTCCACCATTGTTCCTGTACCCAAGAAAGTGAAGGTAACTGAACTAAAAGACTATTGTCCCATTGCATTCACTTCTGTCATCTTGAAGTGCTTTGAGAGGCTAATTAAGGAACATATCACCTCCAACTTACCCGACACCCTAGACCCACTACAATTTGCATACCGCCCCAACAGATCCACGGACGACGCCATCGCACTGCACTATCCCACCTGGACAAGAGGAATGCCTATGTAAGAATGCTGTTCATCGACTACAGCTTAGCCTTCAACACCATAGTGCCATCAAAGCTCATCGCTAAGCTGAACTGCCCTGGGGAACTGGGTCCTGGACTTCCTGATGGGCCGACCCCAGGTGGTGAAGGTAGGCAACAACAGCTCCGCCACGCTGATCCTCAACACAGGGGTGCGTGCTCAGCCCCCTCCTGTACTCCCTGTTTACCCAAGACTGCGTGGCCACGCACGTGTCCAACTTAATCATCAAGTTTGCTGACAGCAGAGAGAGCACGCCCCCATCCACATCGATGGGGCCACAGCGGAGAGGGTGAAAAGCTTCAAGTTCCTTGGCGTGCTGACCAGAAATGGTCCATCCACACAGACAGTGTGGTAAAGACAGCGCTTCTTCAACCTCAGGAGGCTGAAGACATTCAGCTTGGCCCCTAAGACCCTCACAAACCTCTACAGATTCACCATTGAGAGCATCCTGTCGGGCTGTATCACCACCTGGTACGGCAATTGCACTGTCCGCAACTGCAGGGCTCTCCAGATGGTGTTTGCGGTCAGCCCAACCTATCACCGGGGGCACACTGCCTCCCCTCCAGGACATCTACAGCACCCGGTGTCACAGGAAGGCCAAGAAGATCATCAATGTCCTCAGCCACCCGAGCCACGGGCTGTTCACCCCGCCACCATCTAGAAGGCGGAGACAGTGCAGATGCATCAAAGCTGGGACGGAGAGACTGAAAAACAGCTTCTATCTCCAGGCCATCAGACTGTTAAATTGTCACCACAAGTCGGCCTCCACCCAGTACCCTGCCCCTTAGAGACTGCTGCCCTATGTACATAGTCATTGAACACTGGTCACATCAATAATGTTTACATACTGTTTTAGAGTGCATTATAACTGCAGTATGTAGCAAATACCGCGTCCAAAATAACACCGTTTTTTTTACTGCAGTAATTTTGCAGTTTAACTGCAGTTAGATTGCAGTATAACTGCAGTTCAACTGCAGTTATTCTGCAATTACTGCGCCCAAAGTACCACAGTCGACTGCAGTTACTGCATTTTCAAAACTGCTGTCTTTTTTTGTAAGGGTCAGCTTTCATTTCAGAGTGTTTTCATCCATATCGGGTGAACCGTTTAGAAATTACAGCACTTTTTGTACATAGTCCCACCCATTTTAGGGGACCGAAAGTATTAGGACAAATTCACTTATGCATGTGTGTTAAAGTAGTCAAAAGTTTAGAATTGGGTCTAAATTGCTACCATGACTACGGATAGTCCTGAATGAATCGTGAATAATGATGAGTGAGAAAGTTAGACGCATGCTAACCTCTCACCATTACAATGACAGGGGAGGTTAGCATTTTTTTTGGGGGGGGTGATATTTGTGTGTCTAACTTTCTCACTCATCATTATTCATGATTCATTCAGGACTATCCGTAACCATGGGAGCATCCACATGAATGTAGAAGTGTTTAGAAACATATTACATTCTTATTTACAATAAAAGTGACTCCAAAATGACTCAATACATTATTAACCATTCATTTATATTGTTACAGAGTTGAATGGCTGTGATAGGAGAAAACTGAGGATGGATCAACAACATTGTAGTAACTCCACAATACTAACCTAATTGACAGAGTGAAAAGAAAAAAGCCTGTAAAGAATACAAAATATTCCAAAACATGCATCCTGTTTGCAACAAGGCACTAAAGTAATTATGCAAAAAAATGTGGCAAAGCAATTCACTTTTTGTCCTGAATACAAAGTGTTATGTTAGGGACAAATCCAGTACAACACATTACTGAGTACCACTCTCCATATTTTCAAGCATAGTGGTGGCTGCATCATGTTATGGGTATTCTTGTAATCGTTAAGGACTGGGGAGTTTTTCAGGATAAAAAAAAAACAGAATGGAGCTAAGCACAGGCAAAGTCCTAGAGGAAAACCTGGTTCAGTCTGCTTTCCACCAGACACCTTTAAGACAAGGCCAAATATACACTGGAGCTGCTTACCAAGAAGACAGTGAATGTTCCTGAGTTGACGAGTTACAGTTTTGACATAAATCTACTTGAAAATCTATGGCATGACCTGAAAATGGTTGTCTAGCGATGATCAACAACCAACTTGACAGAATTTTGAAAATAATAATAGGCAAATGTTGCACAATGCAGGTGTGGAAAGCTCTTAGACTTGCCCAGAAAGACTCACAGCTGTAATCGCTGCCAAAGGTGCTTCTACAATGTATTGACTCAGTGGTGTGAATACTTAAGTAAATGAGCTATTTCTGTATTTTATTTTCAATAGATTTGCTAAAATATCTAAAATCACATTTTCACTTTGTCATTATGGGGTATTGTATGTAGATGGGTGAGAAAAAAATTGTTTTAATCAATTTAGAATTCAGGCCGTAACACAACAAAATGTGGAATAAATCAAGGGGTATGAATACTTTCTGAAGGCACTGTATTTATATTCCAGACTCTGACATTGCTCGTTCTGATTAGTTTTTTATGTGTTATTTTGTTATGCTAGGTATTACTGTTGGAGCTAGAAACATAAGCATTTCACTGAACCTGCGAAAACATCTGCAAATATGTGTACGCGACCAAAACAATTTGATTTGTGCACTGACATCCTCACACACTCCACAATCCATCATAACTCCCATCCAACAACAAACTCTGGGGCTGACCTTTTCAGAAGAAATTGCCATTGTCAGAGAGATACTAACAAAGCACAGCTCTCCATCTTCTTTCTTTATGAGAAACCATGGAGTAATTGCTCATGAATGGGAGTCACAGATCACTATTGCCATCTCATCTCCAGTTTCTCTCCAGACGCTATCAATTCCTGAATGTAAACTATGGCAAAGGATTACACTCTCCCATCTACAAAGGATTGCACTCTCCCATCTACAAAGGATTGCACTCTCCCATCTACAAAGGATTGCACTCTCCCATCTACAAAGGATTGCACTCTCCCATCTACAAAGGATTACACTCTCCCATCTACAAAGGAATGCACTCTCCCATCTACAAAGGATTACACTCTCCCATCTACAAAGGATTGCACTCTCCCATCTACAAAGGATTGCACTCTCCCATCTACAAAGGATTGCACTCTCCCATCTACAAAGGATTGCACTCTCCCATCTACAAAGGATTACACTCTCCCATCTACAAAGGAATACACTCTCCCATCTACAAAGGATTACACCCTCCCATCTACAAAGGAATACACTCTCCCATCTACAAAGGATTGCACTCTCCCATCTACAAAGGATTACACTCTCCCATCTACAAAGGAATACACTCTCCCATCTACAAAGGAATACACTCTCCCATCTACAAAGGATTACACCCTCCCATCTACAAAGTGTGATGTCACGAGAGGCTACACAGCTTTCAGCGGGATTGCTCAAGTAGTGCAAGGAGACCAGGTTCAACCAAAACAAGGATTTTATTAAAGGTCTTGGGAAACTAACGAAAGTATAACACAATTCTGTACTCTGGTGGCTCTTTCAGGGTTAACAGTACAGGGATGTCTCTTCCACATCCAAAATCATAACTCTCCCTCGCTCAAATAACTTTTCCCCAGTCTTACTGTATTCCACGTTGCAGCTAGTGGCCAACCCAGCAAAACGTCCTTCCAAATGTCCCACACGTATTTCCACAGGTGCATATATCCAAAGGTGAGTATTTCCCAAAGGTAAGTATCTCCAAATCCTTATATTCCTCATGGAAGTGGACGTGCAGCACTCTTGTCCTCCAGAGAGCCCAGGTTGGAGACTGTGTCTCTTCCCTTCAACCTTCAGCTCATCAGCTCCTCATTTGTTTCAGCTGCGTGGGAAGATTGGCCATAGAGGGGTGGAGTTCCCGACCATACCAGCAGATGGAGCCATAGCTGTCTGGGTTTGCAGCCACCTCAGGGGATGTAACGTCCCTCCAGGACACAGCCTCTCGTGACATCACACATCCCCCTCCTCGGGACCGACGTTCTCGTCGGGGTAAAGGCAGCGAAGAAGGCATCACGCCGGGAGAGGGCGTCCGCATTGCCGTGGTGCTTGCCAGACTGCTCTCTCTTCAACTCCTCCAACTCTAGGACCAGGGACTCAGCCTCCTGTTGTCTCTCCTTGAGTTTCTTACTGAACGCATCAGCCTTGGTTTTAGCAGAGTTTAGCTTCTGTTGAGCAGCTTTCAGTTCCTTCTCTCTCTCTGCCTCAGCATTCTTCATCTTGTTCTCCAACACCTTGTACTTCTCCTCTGCCTTCTTCTGGACCTCCTTACTACTGCGCAGGGTCTCCTCACACTCCTCGATGGTCCTGCGCAGCCTCTCCAGCTCCTCCTGTTGCTTAGGGAAGGAGCTCTGTTGGAGTTTAGCCTGGAGGATATCTAACTCTTCGGTCTTCATGTCTAACTGTTGCTTTAACAAACGATACCTCTCAGCGGTCCCCTTCAGACCAGACAGTTCTTTGTCCAGATTCTGTAGCTCCGTCTCTGTGTCGGTCTGGGCACCTGCCATCCCTATCAGAGCCCGGGCGGGAGTGAGTAACTCGGAGGATTGCACCGGAGCCTTCCCAGGATGAGTCTTGCCTCTCCGTTTCCGAGGTACTCGGGTTATCCTCTCCTGAGACTCTCTCCAGAGTGGGTAAAAGGCTGGGCAGTCTCGGCCCAATTAGGACAGGGACGGGGAGGGAATCAACCACCCCCGCCGTCGTGTGTATGGTTCCCCGTGTGCTGGTCATTGTAAGTTCAGTAATGGGGTATTCTCTGGTGTCCCCATGGACACAGGAAACTGGGAGGACTTTCCCCGGGGTCAGACACGTTGGGCCCACCAAATCCTTACGCACCAGGGTGGCCCGGCTACCAGAATCCAGTAAGGCCTCCACATCATGGTGATTCACAGTTACCGGGCAGGTGGGGGGTCGATCTGGGCCGCCATCTACGACTCCCAAGAGCGAGGCAAAACGGTGTGTGGGTGCTGAGCTGGAGGACTCCGCAGTGGGCATAGGTTCATCGGCTGGTTTCCCACACTGCCAGGAGATATGTCCCATCTCCCCACACCGGTAACACTGTCGAAGTTTCCCCCTCCTGGTGTACTCTTCTTGGACCCGCCTGGTTTCTGGCTCCCCCTGGAGCCGGGATAAGTCCTGACGTGGCTGGGTTCGAGACCTTGGGGTCCTTTGGACGGGTTCTTCCCATTTGTGGTGGGGCCGCACTCCTGGGGTCTTTTCGGGAAGCATTCAGCATCTCCGCTGTGGCCTGGTACTTTTCCACAGCTTCCACGGTCAGATCAGCCGTGGTCAAGGCCTGTTGACTGATGAACCGTTTTGCCTCATAAGGCAGGGGCGCGTAGGTAACGATCCACCACAACGGCCTCCACCACCGCCGCTGCTGTATTCCTCTGCGGATCCAGCCATTTCCTTGCGATTCGGACAAGTTCATGCATCTGCGCCCGAGGAGGTTGGTCTGGTTGGAAGGTCCAGCTGTGAAAGCGCTGGGCCATACCAAACTTTGTGAGTCCATATCTGCTGAGGATCTCAGACTTCAGGGCATCATAGTCAGTAACCTGGTCAGGGCCCAGGTCCCGGACAGCATTCAGCGATTCCCCGGTTAGAAAGGGGGGCTAACAGACCAACCCACTGTTGCTTGGGCCAGGCTTCCCTAGTGGCCGTGGCCTCAAATGCATGCAGGTATGCCTCAATGTCATCGGTAGCTCCCATCTTGGATATAAAGTCACTTGCCTTTATTGGGCGGGTATTTTGGACCACCCTCTGTCTCTGCAACTGCAATTCCTCTGCCTTCAGAAGGTTGGCTTTCTTTTGCTCCTCCAAGAGAGCCACGTTTGCTTGCATCTGGGCTTGCTGGCCAGCAACAAGGGCTTTCAATATGTCCTCCATTTCAGTCGGCGGGGAGCCTACGGCCAGCTTGGAAAACTGGGTGATCAAACCTTCGGTATCCTCCTCTGACATGCACTATTAACGCTTGAGCGTGCCCGTATTCTCCACCATCTGTGATGTCACGAGAGGCTACACAGCTTTCAGCGGGATTGCTCAAGTAGTGCAAGGAGACCAGGTTCAACCAAAACAAGGATTTTATTAAAGGTCTTGGGAAACTAACGAAAGTATAACACAATTCTGTACTCTGGTGGCTCTTTCAGGGTTAACAGTACAGGGATGTCTCTTCCACATCCAAAATCATAACTCTCCCTCGCTCAAATAACTTTTCCCCAGTCTTACTGTATTCCACGTTGCAGCTAGTGGCCAACCCAGCAAAACGTCCTTCCAAATGTCCCACACGTATTTCCACAGGTGCATATATCCAAAGGTGAGTATTTCCCAAAGGTAAGTATCTCCAAATCCTTATATTCCTCATGGAAGTGGACGTGCAGCACTCTTGTCCTCCAGAGAGCCCAGGTTGGAGACTGTGTCTCTTCCCTTCAACCTTCAGCTCATCAGCTCCTCATTTGTTTCAGCTGCGTGGGAAGATTGGCCATAGAGGGGTGGAGTTCCCGACCATACCAGCAGATGGAGCCATAGCTGTCTGGGTTTGCAGCCACCTCAGGGGGATGTAACGTCCCTCCAGGACACAGCCTCTCGTGACATCACAAAAGGAATACACTCTCCCATCTACAAAGGATTGCACTCTCCCATCTACAAAGGATTACACCCTCCCATCTACAAAGGATTACACTCTCCCATCTACAAAGGATTGCACTCTCCCATCTACAAAGGATTACACTCTCCCATATACAAAGGATTACACTATCCCATCTACAAAGGATTGCACTCTCCCATCTACAAAGGATTGCACTCTCCCATCTACAAAGGAATACACTCTCCCATCTACAAAGGATTGCACTCTCCCATCTACAAAGGATTACACCCTCCCATCTACAAAGGAATACACTCTCCCATCTACAAAGGAATACACTCTCCCATCTACAAAGGATTACACCCTCCCATCTACAAAGGATTGCACTCTCCCATCTACAAAGGATTGCACTCTCCCATCTACAAAGGATTACACTCTCCCATCTACAAAGGGTTTGGAGCGATGAAGAACACTAGATATGGCACTTGTAGTAATCCAACCAGTGTCATTCAGTATTCTCATGAATTTTCATGAATATGAATAACATGAGATTATGCTCACATCTACGCAACACCGTTTCTAGACCAACGATATCACACAACCGAATCTAAATAAGGGCGAGTCGCTGACCCGAAGGGAATTCGGCATGAGAGATCCTGATTGCACAGAAAGGCTTTGGCTGCGTCTCAAATGGCAGCCTATTCCCAGTATAAGGAACTATGTTCCCTCTAAGCTGCGTGCGTGCACAGAAACATCCGCCCACAGAGAGAAGCACAAGATTGAACTTCACTCAACTTCCTAGAGCTGGTCGATCTCCAAGGCATTCCTAGTCGATCGCCAAACATTTCTGTAAAAAAAAAACGAACGATAAAGCCTTGTGTTCCTAGTTTTTTTATTTGTCTCGGGCTGTTGACGGTAGGTGCACCCGATGGGAAGGCCGAACTGTTGCCATTTTTAACCATTTCATGTGCCTGAAGGTACTAACTCTGCCTTCCCGGCAGGCCCAGAGAGCACTATAGGCCCACCGCTGGCCAAACAGATGACCGTGTCTGCAGTAACGTAGCAGGCATAAAAGAAAGCTACAGCAAAGTTGACACTGTGAGATTTCTAAACTTTTAAAACCATGACTAGAGAGAGACTGTCAACGAATACAGCAAAGAGCTGCTGTTTTTTTAGTGAGTTCATGTCTTAAGTTCTTACTCAGCACTGTCAACACTTTGTATTCAACACTTTTATAAGCCATAAAATGCGCGTCCTTCCTATTTCCACTCAGCACTACAACAAGCACTGCAGCAGTAATGAATGAGTAGGAAAGTGTATCTATAGGCTTGCGTTGTTGTTATTATTAGCGGCTTGGGTCTTTTTTAATATCGAGGAATATTTCACTTTCTCTGTTCATAGGAGTAACAACATGAATTTGTGCATGAGGCAGAAATAATGCGGTGCGACTGGAGTTTCGCCATCAGCTGGAAGACTGTGTCCCTATTTGGTCAGTGTCAGTGGAGGAAAGGGAGAGCGGAGGGATGTTGAGAGGCGGACCCTCAGTCTGCTGCTCTCTCCCTTCGCTGAGACTGACCATCAGATGCAGGAACAGCCCAGTAAAATACAAATAAAAAGCAAATGATTTAGATGTATGCTCACTCAGCTGTGCCTCACAAGTAATACAACAACGGATCTATTACCGGTGTGATCATATAGCCTACCTCAAATTTTGAAATATAATTTTAAAAAATGGCTCGAACAACAATGCATTGGCAGGGCAATTCAAGCAAAGCTAATATGCGGTGATAATGTATTGGGCCTATAGCTTACTGTACAAACCTCATTGCTACAGTACTGTTTTTAATTGGTTAATGTTGCATAGGCTTACGTCTGAGCGGTAGATCCATTTATGGATCTGTGCCATTTACTTTGAACTGGACTGTGTTTACACCTACTGTATTTCATTCACAGGCTTTCAAGGGGCAACTACCATCGTAATTCAGACTAGAGTTTAATGGTCTTTGTGTTGTCTGAATGGAGATTGGAGAGCAGATTGCATTCACTCTAGCTTTAGTGTTCCATAATTGTAAATTACAAAGACCATATGCATTTATACTCACACATATACTGACACACATAGCCAGAAATATATGGAGCACAGATAAGCACACAGAAAACTCAATACAGAAAAGACCACTAAGCTTCCCTGAGTCTCCTTGTCTGACTCCTTCCCTGTCTCTCTCCCTCTCTCGCTCGCCCACCTGTGTTGTACTCCCTCTCTCACACACACATCAATCCACATCCCACGACCCTGCCACCAGACCTTTGTCTCCACATGCAGTCTCCTGTCTTTCCTACCTGCTGGTGTCTGCTGAGGTGATAGCGATGAGCGGAGGGATCCTGAGGGCGAGGCTAGTGGGCCGAGGGATCTGCTCCGTCTCTGGCCTCGGGGCCCAGTCACGCTGCTCTGCCTGCCTAAAGGCCAACGGGGGCAGCTGCAGGTTCCGGCAGGAGAGCCTCCGCACCTGGAAAGTCTCCATCTCCGCGCCCAGACCCAGGCCTGGCTCTGGGGAGTCATCGTCAGACACCTGCAGGGGACAGGAGAGCAGGACCTCCATGAATGATAAATGATCAGGGATCTTCTTCAAGGCTATAAAAGAGAAGGTTTGAATCTGGGGCTGTATAATAGCTCTATGTTATGAGGAAATGTATTAATACAGACTATTCTATTGATTAATATCAATCAAAATAATAAATAGAAGACGAGACAGACAGACAGGTTTATACAAATCTCCACTGTTGAAAACGAAATGTTAGTCTAAAAGAAATGTGAGATAATGTCTTGATGCTTTTTATAGTGGAGATCAAGTTTAATAATATTGCTTGGCTGGGCTGATGAGACAGTGGATTGCGCAGTCAGATGGAACAGAGTAAATAGGCATTTTAACGTCATAGATTTAGCCGGTGGTAACTTGTGGAATAGTCACCGGCTGGAATCCGGTTTGAACCAATCAGAATTCAGGATTAGACCCATCCATTGTATAATGATTAATATCAATCAGAATACTAAATAGAAGACGAGTAAGGTTAATACATGAAGGTGTTATGTCTGGATTTAGTGTACTCCAGTTGTGTTTCCTATGAGAGTGGTTTTACCACATAATTCAGGTTCAGATTGTATTTTCTGTCAAGTTGTCAGTTTGTTTGGCAGAGTCCAGTAAATTGTCAGTCAGGGAGGCACAGTATTCTTAATGCAAGGTAGATGAAACTCATAATAGATGACTGTTCCTCTCTGCAGTTCACCGAAATAGATATTTGATGGTGGCCTAACAAAAGTGCCATCCCAAGGCTGAATTTCAGTTTTGAGCCTGCATTAATTTCCACCTAGGCCAAGAGCCCCACTAGGGACTAAATGTAATCTAAAGATGTGATCTTTGGTTCATATTGGATGTACGTGACCTTAATTAATGGGAAGGCTAAACTGAGAGGATCCATAGAGGAGTATGCTTGTGCTTAGAATTGTAAAATAAGTGTACCCTGCATTTATACCGTCTACAGTACAAATACAACTAGAAAATGTATTTTTTTGAAAACCATCGACACTACTAGGATGCAGACTGACTCATGTTGTAAAAGTAGGCTTTCTGGACAGAAAGTCAAGGCAGCATCGTATCAAACAATCACAGCGTCTTCCAGCAGTATAAACTCTGATGAAGCGATGCCAGCTAACAGCAAAATAAACTATTTTTAATGAATATGACACATTTCTGATTGCACACACCAAGCACAAGTGCACCACTTTACAGTCATGTTCAAAATGCGTGTAACAAACGCAATGGATTTCGCTGTATAGAATTAATAAGGGAACCTTTTACAATCCTCGAAAATAGACTGTTTCTTGTGGAGACATTTAGAGAAACAGGAAACAAAATGAGGTGAGCACTGACAGGGCAATTTACAGTGCTGGCACAAACGCATACCTCCAGGCTTTAACTGCACAACCATGTACCCAAATAGAGAAGGGGAACTCAGTGAGCAAGGCGACACGGGTCTGAATGAAGACCTATTCACATTTCACGCAAACAGTGTAATATTATGTGAAGGCTATCAATGGAATATCACCGTTCCTACCGGTCCTAGACTACCGCGACATCATCAATATGAATGCAGCTGCCAATACACTGAAACCATTGGATGCAGTTTATGACAGCACACTACGCTTTATTACGGGTCGACAGGTTCAGTACAGTTCTACGTCAGAAAGCAGGTTGGCTCGTAGATCGATGCATCGCTCTCTTTTTGTTTATAAAGCTCTTTTACAAAAACTCCCGCTGTACCTAACAATAATAACTTTTAGACGTACAAGTTACCGTACAAGGTATGGCTAACTCTGGAAATTCCTTTGGTCTCTACAGAGTTATGTAAATCAGCCTTTAGTGTTTTTGCACCTTACTTGTGGGATAATCTCCCGAGCTCTCTAAAATTGGATGAATTGGTGCCTCTAGGTCATTTCAGATGGCTGATTGAGTACCTTTTTAATGAAGAATATGTTTGAAGAGTTTAATTCCAAAATGCTGTACAGTATATCCATTTTCAGAAATGTTGGTAAATTAGCTTTTATTTTTTAAAGAACTTATGAAAGAGATTGGTGTTTTTTTCACTATTTAATCATGGCATGGGGTTGTTCAATGAAAGACATGTATTTGTTTAAAATCTCTCACTTGATGGTTTCATTTCAGAGACAAATAATCATGTTTTTTGGAAAATGCTATCACTCTCAGACAAATGAGTAGTACTACTAGGTTACACAGTCAAATGTGACAAATAACGACATTTTTAATAAAGAACTGTACAAATGATACATTTGTGACATCAATATATATTTTCACAGTAATATGCCGAGCTCCCTGCCATACAGGACTGGCAGTGTGAAAGAAAGGCCCGGAAAATCTTTAAAAACTCCAACCACCCAAGCTAGATTGTTTACGCTGCTTCCGCACAGCAAGCGGTACCGGTGCATCAAGTCTGACACCAACAGGCTCCTGAACAGCTTCTATCCCCATGCCATAAGACTGCTAAATAGCTAACTAAGTAGCTTAAAAAAAAAATAGCTTCACAGACTGAGTTGACCTTTGTAAGTCGCTCTGGAGAAGAGCGTCTGCTAAATGACTAAAATGTCAAATGTCTCGCTTAGCCTCATTCTTATATGGAAAATACTGCATAACTTGAAAGAAAATTGACTTATTTAATGGACATATTTAACAGAGGATTTCAAAACCAAATCTCTGCATATTTAATAAGTACTGTATACGATGTAGTCAGACATCATGTGCTCATATTATACAACAGTTAAAAATAACAGAAGCTATGAAGGGACATGGCTATTAGGAATAGCAAGGCATACACATTACCCACTGAAAATCCCACTTCACAAGCACATTATTCACCTTCATTCATTTTCCTGCATGAACACAACCACAAAAGGCATCCCACTGGGCAAAAACTGGTTGAATCAATGTTGTTTCCTCATAATTTCAACCCAAAAAATATATTTACATTTTAGTAGACGCTCTTATCCAGAACAACTTACAGTAGTGAATGGATACTTTTTCGTACTGGTCCCTCATGGGAATCAAACCCACAACACTGGCATTACAAGCGCCATGCTCTACCAACTGAGCCACACAGGATCTATGTGATAACACTGACTCAATGTTGAAAACCACTGCACTCGGTAGGACTATCAGTGCGAGGCAAATTAACAAGGGAGGGAGCACATTCATTGCCACTTATTGATCATTCTAAGTGCCCATTAGCTATCCTGCTGGGCTGTGGTCTGGCCTATTGCCTACACTTACAATGGCCTTGAGGGATGCCACGTGTAATGAAGAACAGGGCGATGCCTTTAGGAGTGACATCATTGCCCTACCAACTACAACCCCCCCCTGAGTACTACCTTAGGACCAAACTGAGGGACCCCCCCCCTGGTGAGTACTACCTTAGGACCAAACTGAGGGACCCCCCCCTGGTGAGTACTACCTTAGGACCAAACTGAGGGACCCCCCCCTGGTGAGTACTACCTTAGGACCAAACTGAAGGACCCCCCCGGTGAGTACTACCTTAGGACCAAACTGAGGGACCCCCCCCCCTGGTGAGTACTACCTTAGGACCAAACTGAGGGACCCCCCCTGGTGAGTACTACCTTGGGACCAAACTGAGGGACCCCCCTGGTGAGTACTACCTTAGGACCAAACTGAGGGACCCCCCCTGGTGAGTACTACCTTAGGACCAAACTGAGGGACCCCCCTGGTGAGTACTACCTTAGGACCAAACTGAGAGACCCCCCACCCCCCGGTGAGTACTACCTTAGGACCAAACTGAGGGACCCCCCCTGGTGAGTACTACCTTAGGACCAAACTGAGAGACCCCCCTGGTGAGTACTACCTTAGGACCAAACTGAGGGACCCCCCCCTGGTGAGTACTACCTTAGGACCAAACTGAGGGACCCCCCGGTGAGTACTACCTTAGGACCAAACTGAGGGACCCCCCTGGTGAGTACTACCTTAGGACCAAACTGAGGGACCCCCCCCCCTGGTGAGTACTACCTTAGGACCAAACTGAGAGACCCCCCTGGTGAGTACTACCTTAGGACCAAACTGAGGGACCCCCCGGTGAGTACTACCTTAGGACCAAACTGAGGGAACCCCCCCCGGTGAGTACTACCTTAGGACCAAACTGAGGGACCCCCCTGGTGAGTACTACCTTAGGACCAAACTGAGGGACCCCCACCCCCCCTGGTGAGTACTACCTTAGGACCAAACTGAGGGACCCCCCCCTGGTGAGTACTACCTTAGGACCAAACAGAGGGACCCCCCCTGGTGAGTACTACCTTAGGACCAAACTGAGGGACCCCCCCCTGGTGAGTACTACCTTAGGACCAAACTGAGGGACCCCCCCTGGTGAGTACTACCTTAGGACCAAACTGAGGGACCCCCCCGGTGAGTACTACCTTAGGACCAAACTGAGAGACCCCCGGTGAGTACTACCTTAGGACCAAACTGAGGGACCCCCCCTGGTGAGTACTACCTTAGGACCAAACTGAGGGACCCCCCCCTGGTGAGTACTACCTTAGGACCAAACTGAGAGACCACCCCCCTGGTGAGTACTACCTTAGGACCAAACTGAGAGACCCCCCTGGTGAGTACTACCTTAGGACCAAACTGAGGGACCCCCCCGGTGAGTACTACCTTAGGACCAAACTGAGAGACCCCCCCCCTGGTGAGTACTACCTTAGGACCAAACTGAGGGACCCCCCCCCCCCTGGTGAGTACTACCTTGGGACCAAACAGAGGGAATGATGCTCATACTGGAGTGACCATAATGGGAACCTGGAGCTTCTGATTGTGTAATAAAGATATTAAATTATTGATCATGTGTGATATAATCCTTCAATATTATTGAAGACCTTGTCCTCTATTACAGTACCTCATAACACGCTTTTATCCTGGGGGGTCATTAAAGGTCAGTGCTGGTACACCCTCTGTATTTGGACATTAGGGATTTAACCCCCTGGGGGGGGGTTAATGCACCTCTGCTGCACACAAACAATGTGATCATATTGTAAGTTGAAGTTTAGTTCACAGGAATGGCTCAAAGTTATCTTCTGACAAACTGTCTGGCAGTTGAGCAGAACTCTGCCCTTTGATGGGGAGTTTTAATTCACATCTTAAACTGATGTTTCCATGAAAACTTTGACACCTCATAATTGGGTTTCTGTCGACAATCAATAATGCTGTGATTCGTTCTAAAGGGCAGCTTCAGACCCAGAGGGCTTTTTAGGAGTTGTGGGTCAACCATGCGATTTAGGCTTGACAAGCAACAACTGAAATAAGCAACTAAATCAGTGGTATTCAAAGTTGGGGTCGCGACCTTGCAGGGTGGTTGCCAAAATAAAATTAAAAAACACATATTTTTCTTTAGGAACCAACAAATACGAGTACAGATTATTGTATGGGACAATATACAAATGTTTTTGAGAAAGATCATTTGAAAAATACCATTTTATTGAGTAAATGTTTTTTATTGGTTTCTTTTCATTTCAAAATGTAATGAATTGTTGATGTAAACATTTTAATGTACCGAAATTAAGGTTGTCATTAGATTTGGGCTGGGGTGGGGAAAAAATGGCATCCCCAGAAATTATTTCAGAAAAAATGGGTTAGTTAGGTTAGGTTAATAGTTTTCATTAGTTGTACAGTTGAAGTTGGAAGTTTACAAACACCTTAGCCGAATACATTTAAACTCAGTTTTTCACAATTCCTGACATTTAATCCTAGTAAAACTTCCCTGTCTTAGGTCAGTTAGAATCACCACTTTATTTTAAGAATGTGAAATGTCAGAATAATAGTAGAGAGAATGATTTATTTCAGCTTTTATTTATTTAATCACATTCCCAGTGGGTCAGAAGTTCACATACACTCAATTAGTATTTGGTAGCATTGCTTTTAAATTGTTTAACTTGGGTCAAACGTTTCGGGTAGACTTCCACAAGCTTCCCACAATAAGTTGGGTGAATTTTGGCCCATTCCTCCTGACACAGCTGGTGTAAATGAGTCAGGTTTGTAGGCCTCCTTGCTCGCACACGCTTTTTCAGTTCTGCCCTCAAATTTTCTATAGCATTGAGGTCAGGGCTTTGTGATGGCCACTCCAATACCTTGACTTTGTTGGCCTTAAGCCATTTTGCCACAACTTTGGAAGTATTCTTGGGGTCATTGTCCATTTGGAAGACCCATTTGCAACCAAGCTTTAACTTCCTGACTGATGTCTTGAGATGTTGCTTCAATATATCCACATCATTTTCCTTCCTCATGATGACATCTATTTTGTGAAGCGCACCAGTCCCTCCTGCAGCAAAGCACCCCCACAGCATGATGCTGCCACCCCGTCCTTCACAGTTGGGATGGTCTCTAGGAGACAGAACGCGTCTCCCTCCTGAGCAGTATGAAGGCTGCGTGGTCCCATGGTGTTTATACTTGCATACTATTGTTTGTACAGATGAACGTGGTACCTTCAGGCGTTTGGAAATTGCTACCAAGGATGAACCAGACTTCTGGAGGTCTACCATTTTTTTTCTGAGGTCTTGGCTGATTTCTTTTGATTTTCCCATGATGTCAAGCAAAGAGGCACTGAGTTTGAAGGTAGGCCATGAAATACATCCACAGGTACACCTCCAATTGACTCAAATGATGTCAATTAGCCTATCAGAAGCTTCTAAATTCATGACATCATTTTCTGGAATTTTCCAAGCTGTTTAAAGGCACAGTCAACTTAGTGTATGTAAACTTCTGACCCACTGGAATTGTGATACAGTGAATTATAAGTGAAATAATCTGTCTGTAAACAATTGTTGGAAAAATTACTTGTGTCTTGCACAAAGTAGATGTCCTAACCAACTTGCCAAAACTATAGTTTGTTAACAAGAAATTTGTGGAGTGGTTGAAAAATGAATTTTAATGACTCCAACCTACATTTTAGTCATTTAGCAGACGCTCTTATCCAGAGCGACTTACAGTTAGTGCATACATTATTAATATTTTATTTTATACTGGCCCCCCGTGGGAATCAAACCCACAACCCTGGCGTTGCAAACGCCATGCTCTACTAACTGAGCTACATCCCTGCCAGCCATTCCCTCCCATACCCTGGACCAATTGTGTTGATGTTGAGATGTGTCTGTGACTTGAACTCTGTGAAGCATTTATTTGGGCTGCAATCTGAGGTGCATGTAACTCTAATGAACTTATCTTCTGCAGCAGAGGTAACTCTGGGTCTTCCATTCCTGTGGCGTTCCTCATGAGAGCCAGTTTCATCATAGCGCTTGATGGTTTTTGCGACTGCACTTGAAGAAACTTTCAAATTTCTTGACATTTTCCAAATTGACTGACCTTCGTGTCTTAAAGTAATGATGGACTGTCGTTACTCTTTGCTTATTTGAGCTGTTCTTGCCATAATATGGACTTGGTCTTTTACCAAATAGGGCTATCTTCTGTATACCACCCCTACCTTGTCACAACACAACTGATTGGCTGAAACGCATTAAGAAGGAAAGAAATTCCACAAATTAACGTAAATTAACGAAAACAGGGTTTTAGACATTTTTTCAAATTTATTAAAAATAAAAAACAGATACCTTATTTAGATAAGTATTCAGACCCTTTGCTCTGCGACTCGCAATTGAGCTCAGGTGCATCCTGTTTCCATTGATCATCCTTGAGATGTTTCAACAATTTGATTGGAGTCCACCTGTGGTAAGTTCAATTGATTAGACATGATTTGGAAAGGCACATAACTGTCTATATAAGGTCCCACAGTTGACAGTGCATGTCAGAGCAAAAACCAAGCCATTCGGTCGAAAGGAATTGTCCATAGAGCTCCGAGACAGGATTGTGTCGAGGCACAGATCTGGGAAAGGGTACCAAAACATGTATTAATTGAAGGTCCCCAGGAACACAGTGGCCCCCATCATTCTTAAATGGAAGAAGCTTGGAACCACCAAGACTCTTCCTAGAGCTGGCCGCCCAGCCAAACTGAGCAATCGGGGAAGAAGGGCCTTGGTCATGGAGGTGACCAAGAACCCAATGGTCACTCTGACAGAGCTCTAAAGTTCCTCTGGGAGAACCTTCCAGAAGGACAACCATCTCTGCAGCACGGAAGCCACTCCTCAGTAAAAGGCATATGACAGCCCGTTTGGAGTTTGCCAAAAGGCACCTAAAGGACTCTCAGACCATGAGAAACAAAATGTTCTGGTCTGATGAAACCAAGATTGAACTCTTTGGCCTGAATGCCAAGCCACCACATCTGGAGGAAAGGGAGACTAGTAAGGATCGAGGGAAAGATGAATGGAGCAAAGTACAGAGAGATCCTTGATGAAAACCTGCTCCAGAGCGCTCAGGACCTCAGACTGGGGCGAAGGTTCGCCTTCCAACAGGACAATGACCCTAAGCACACAGCCAAGACAATGCAGAAGTGGCTTCGGAACAAGTCTCAGAATGTCCTTGAGTTGCCCAGCCAGAGCCCGGACTTGAACCTGATCTCTGATATTTCAGTTTTTTTTTTTTTTTATGAACATGCAAAAAAATCTAAAAACCTGTTTTTGCTTTGTCATTATGGGGTATTGTGTGTACATTGATGAGGGGGGAAAAACAATTTAATCAATTTTAGAATAAGGCTGTAATGTAACAACATTTGGAAAAAGTCAAGGGGTCTGAATACTTTCATAATTTGCTCACACACACATAATATGCACATTTATACTGACTCTACACATACCCACTCACAAACAATCATCATATACGCTGCTACTACTCTGTTTATCATACAGTATATCCTGATGCCTATTCACCTTACCCCTATACATACAGTATCTACCTTTATCGATCCAGTATCCCTGCACATTGTAAATATGGCACTGGAACTGACCCTTTATATAGTATGCTTACTTTATCGTGTTCTTCTTATTTTTATATCTCGTGTGTTTTTGTTCTGCCTTGTTATTTCTAGTATTACATTGTTATTGATTACTGCATTGTTGCGGTTAGAGCTTGCGAGAAAGGCATTTCACTGTGCATGTGACATTAAAAACTTGAAATTGACTGAATTGAACCTCGCACATCGGAGAATTCAGATGCTCTTCTTGTTCTTTTACAAGGCTAAATGTGAATTGTGTATTTACCTGTATTGTGGCGACACATTAACTTTTCGTTTTTTTTCAGACACACACACACACCTCTCCTCCACTCCTCTCAGCACCTCACATCTCCAGTTCCCTGCCCCTCTCTCTCTTTATGGCTATGTCTGAAGTCCCCCTACTACGGCTTGTTGAGTACAAGTAGTCCTCCGTATCTGTCTGCAGTTGTGTCAAAAATACATGCTCTTGCTGCTCTCTGAAATATTACAGGTGATTTGTGTTTAGCTACACATTCCACTTTTTATTTTTACACACACACACACCTCTTTTAATTCCATTTACTTTTCTGTAACATTTTTATAACACACACACCTGTCATGTTCTTTCCTGTACTTGAATACTTATTAGAATTTTTGTTCATAAAGTCAGTTTAATTTGTTTATTAGTATCTCATTTAGACTTAATCTCCTTATTTCCTCCCTTCACCCATTCTCTTCCTAATTTGTTTTTTTTCCCACCTGCATTTTGTTGTCAGACCAGTGAAGGTGATGGGGAAACTGCACTAGTTTACATTGGCCCTAGTTTACGTTGTCCAATTGTTATTGGACAACGTAAACACCCAAAGTCCCTACACCCAAACGAGGGCATTGCGTTCATCCACCTCTGGCCTGCTGGCCCCCCTACCTCTGCGGAAGCACAGTTCCCGCTCAGCCCAGTCAAAACTGTTCGCTGCTCTGGCACCCCAATGGTGGAACAAGCTCCCTCACGACGCCAGGACGGCGGAGTCACTCACCACCTTCCGGAGACACTTGAAACCCCACCTCTTTAAGGAATACCTGGGATAGGATAAAGTAATCCTTCTACCCCCCCCTTAACCCCCCTCCCCCAAAAAAAAAAATGGCTATAAGGTGAATGCACCAATTTGTAAGTCGCTCTGGATAAGAGCGTCTGCTAAATGACGTAAATGTAAATGTAATCATACTAACCATATGTCCTCATAACCTTGATTTAAACAGAGATTCTGCTCACCTGATATAACATGCAAGTGTGCATAATACTAATGGTGATGGGGAGAGGGAAGGGGTTCCCATTCAAAATGAATGGTGTATTCTGTTCAGGCCTATGTACAGTGGGGGAAAAAAGTATTTAGTCAGCCACCAATTGTGCAAGTTCTCCCACTTAAAAATATGAGAGAGGCTTGTAATTTTCATCATAGGTACACGTCAACTATGACAGACAAATTGAGAAAAAATAATCCAGAAAATCACATTGTAGGATTTTTAATGAATTTATTTGCAAATTATGGTGGTCACCTACAAACAAGCAAGATTTCTGGCTCTCACAGACCTCTCATTACCTGTATTAATGGCACCTGTTTGAACTTGTTATCAGTATAAAAGACACCTGTCCACAACCTCAAACAGTCACACTCCAAACTCCACTATGGCCAAGACCAAAGAGCTGTCAAAGGACACCAGAAACAAAATTGTAGACTTGCACCAGGCTGGGAAGACTGAATCTGCAATAGGTAAGCAGCTTGGTTTGAAGAAATCAACTGTGGGAGCAATTATTAGGAAATGGAAGACATACAAGACCACTGATAATCTCCCCTCGATCTGGGGCTCCACGCAAGATCTCACCCCGTGGGGTCAAAATGATCACAAGAACGGTGAGCAAAAATCCCAGAACCACACGGGGGGACCTAGTGAATGACCTGCAGAGAGCTGGGACCAAAGTAACAAAGCCTACCATCAGTAACACACTACGCCGCCAGGGACTCAAATCCTGCAGTGCCAGACGTGTCCCCCTGCTTAAGCCAGTACATGTCCAGGCCCGTCTGAAGTTTGCTAGAGTGCATTTGGATGATCCAGAAGAGGATTGGGAGAATGTCATATGGTCAGATGAAACCAAAATATAACTTTTTGGTAAAAACTCAACTCGTCGTGTTTGGAGGACAAAGAATGCTGAGTTGCATCCAAAGAACACCATACCTACTGTGAAGCATGGGGGTGGAAACATCATGCTTTGAGGCTGTTTTTTCTGCAAAGGGACCAGGACGACTGATCCGTGTAAAGGAAAGAATGAATGGGGCCATGTATCGTGAGATTTTGAGTGAAAACCTCCTTCCATCAGCAAGGGCATTGAAGATGAAACGTGGCTGGGTCTTTCAGCATGACAATGATCCCAAACACACCGCCCGGGCAACGAAGGAGTGGCTTCGTAAGAAGCATTTCAAGGTCCTGGAGTGGCCTAGCCAGTCTCCAGATCTCAACCCCATAGAAAATCTTTGGAGGGAGTTGAAAGTCCGTGTTGCCCAGCGACAGCCCCAAAACATCACTGCTCTAGAGGAGATCTGCATGGAGGAATGGGCCAAAATACCAGCAACAGTGTGTGAAAACCTTGTGAAGACTTACAGAAAACGTTTGACCTGTGTCATTGCCAACAAAGGGTATATAACAAAGTATTGAGAAACTTTTGTTATTGACCAAATACTTATTTTCCACCATAATTTGCAAATAAATTCATAAGAAAATCCTACAATGTGATTTTCTGGATTTTTTTTCTTCTAATTTTGTCTGTCATAGTTGACGTGTACCTATGATGAAAATGACAGGCCTCTCTCATCTTTTTAAGTGGGAGAACTTGCACAATTGGTGGCTGACTAAATACTTTTTTCCCCCACTGTAGTTAATCTATTCCTATATCAGTGAAATTAGTTTTTACAGCAATACTTAAAAATTAAGAGAGACAAAGAGACATGAAAAAAAAATTCTATTTTATTGACAACGGTGGGTGGTTCTTAAAATAACCTTTTTGTAGGGGGGCTCTTAAAAGAGACGTTTCACTCCACTGCATGCTGCCAAGGGACTTCACCTGCTGGCGATGAGAAGTAGGTGGTCAGCTTCTCCCTCACCTGGAGTGCCTGTCTGGGGTTGTTGTTGGCACCTGCCCTGGTGACATCAAGTAGATTACCATTTGGTGTTTCCACCTCCATCCGGAGTGGTTCCTGGGGTGCCATCCACATGTAGTTGTGAAGAACACATGGCCTTCATGCAGGCATCGAAATTTGAGGGGCTGAGACCAAACACTCTCCGATACATCCTCCACCGTGCTGCCAGAATCCCAAAGGCACGTTCAACAACTAATCTTGCCCTGGACAGTAATTTGTTAAAGGTCCTTACAGGCCTTGGCAATGGCAGCTGCCGTCCAGCATAGGGCCTCATCAGGTTGGGCCTCAAGGGGAAGGCCTCGTCGCTGACGAAGACGTGGGGAATGGGTCCCAGATCTTCAGCCCCAGGGAGTGGTGCAGGTGGTGGAATCTCCAGGGTGCCATCCTGAAGTGCCGGGTGCCATCCTGAAGTGCCTGGCCGAAGGCAGTCTCACCAACACTTCCCTTGCCGTAAGCACCAACATCGACGACACGGAAACAGTAGTTGGCATCGACAACAGCCAAGAGTACAACTGGATATGTAAACTTGTAGTTGTAGAATTGTGAACCCAATGAAGGTGGAGCCTGGATCACAACATGTTTCCTGTCAATGGAGCCAAGTCAGTTGGGGAAATCCCACCTCTCCTGGAACTAAGCAGCGATGGCCTTCCAGTCTTCCTCCTTGGGGACAGTCCTAAATCGCTTGTGCCACAGAGGGGACAATGCTTGCCACCGTGGACCATCCAACTCGGAAGCTGAATCGAAATGTCCTGTAGGAGTCCCGTCGCCAGGAATCAGAAATATAATTCAAAATAAGTATCAATATTGTGTGTAACCTGAATTCCACCCACATATTCTATCTACTCATATAGCTACCTCACTATTGTTTATTATGCTCTACTAATTATATTGTATCATCAACCATCATTAACAATGTCTTGTAACAGTACAATTCAGTCTATGACTGTCCCAATAAAAAACAAGAAAACGATTTTAAACCAACTTTGTGAAAAGTAATAGGCCTAATGATCATTCTGTAAAAGTACATCTGATGTCACATTAACTAGGGAGCCCTTACTAACTAGGGAGCCCAATTACGGTATCAAAGGCTTTAAAAATGCACTTTAATTTAGCTTAACGGATACCAATCGCCAGAAGTCCAACTGGGTTGATGGACTCCCGGTAGTTGGTATCCATCCTGGCTCCAACCATCTGGAGCAGGTGATCGAGCTGGCCTCGGTCCAGACGAAAGTAGCCTCGGAATTCTTATCCAAACAGTTGAAGCTCTTGAATGAGACGATGGAACTCCCCTGCCTGCTTTCGGGACTTCAACCATCCCTGGACCCACAGACATGTGCTTTCAGCGGGGCTGGTCCCGGTCCAACAGCACGATCAAGACCACCTTCCTCAACGTTGGTCTCATTGTTGAAAGTGCCTACTACTCTACTATCTTGACTATTATTGCAATTCCCTCCAAAACGATGCATTTGAGATAAATTATTTTATAGGCTGTCACAACACATTTGTAGATATCATCAAATAAATCATATGTTACTTGGCAAATGAATTAATTAAAAAGTCTAAGAAATTCTGCAGTCAAAACTTTGCATTATGTAATCCCACATTTTAGTGTGCAAAAACAGTTAAACATTTACCTTCTGCTACTATTTCTGTCAAATCTATTAATACAATTTGATATAAACAACGTATGCAACACACAGAATGCACTGCAACTGCCTCTGCAACGCAGCGTTCCATTGGAAATGAATGTACTTCAGGTGTACCAAAACACGATGGCGCTGTCGGTCTGATTGAGGCGTTAGATATTTACTGTACTGCTGGAGCTAGGAGCAAAAGCATTTCGCTGCCCCTGCTTTAACATCTGCTAATCTATGTACGCGATAAATAATCTCTGATTTTGATTTAGGGATAAATAAATAACCCTGGGGAATGGGACGTCACTAGACTCGCGCACATCAGAAGCCGCCAACAGATCCAACGCAAATCATTAGCGACGAGCTTTCTATTTTACTAGTTAGTTCCCTTACAAAAAAAGTTGCAGTTTTGAAACTGCAATATAAGTGCAGTAACTGCAGTCGACTGTGGTATTTTGGATGCAGTAATTGCAGAATAACTGTAGTGTACTGCAGTTGAACTGCACTGTAACTGCAGTTACACTGCAAACGTACTGCAGTAAAAAAAAAAGGTGTTATTTTTAATGCAGTATTTGTATCATACTGTAGTTATACTGCACTCTGACTGCAATCTTTTCGTAAGGGTTTTCACCAAAGTATGTTCAACGCATAGCTAGTTTATCCAGTGACCACCACATTTAGAAGGATAGCTACTGACTGAAATGTAGCTAGCATGCTGGCTCACACTGGCCAGGTAGTAGCCAACTAACTAGCTAACAGTTAGCTAATCGTGGACCCCAAACAACGCCGCTAGCTAGACTCAGGAGCTCATGGGCACCCGGGCTACAATAGCCAATTGGTTAGACATGATAACACCATGGCATGGGCAACATTATCTGGTGACATTTTCAAACGGATATGTTCAACTCATAGTTAGTTTATCCACTGACCATCGCATTTAGGAGGATAGCTAAATTACTGAAATGTACTGTAGCTAGCTCACTGGCCAGGGAGTAGCCACTACTAGCCAACTAATCGTGGATTTCCTGTTATTTTATGTATTTGGGTTAACTTGCTCACATCAAGAAACAGACAGTTTGTTAAAAGATAAAAATAACAATTAGTGGACTCGTTCAGACAGTGAAACTAAAATAGATTGGTAGCTAGCTGGTGACGCTTTCATTTATTTCACAATTAATTAAGATGAAGCTGGGTTTCCCAAGTCATTTGGTGCTCACTGCTCATGCCGGCGAGAAAGCTAAACAGACGGCCTGGCAGCGCATCTTGTGTGACATCACACCCAAGAAGGCTCAACAAATCACCCGACGTAACTCATGAATATTAATGATTTTGCCTCATATACAGTGGGGAAAAAAAGTATTTAGTCAGCCACCAATTGTGCAAGTTCTCCCACTTAAAAAGATGAGAGAGGCCTGTAATTTTCATCATAGGTACACGTCAACTATGACAGACAAAATGAGAATTTTTTTTTCAGAAAATCACATTGTAGGATTTTTAATGAATTTCTTTGCAAATTATGGTGGAAAATAAGTATTTGGTCAATAACAAAAGTTTCTCAATACCTTGTTATATACCCTTTGTTGGCAATGACACAGGTCAAACGTTTTCTGTAAGTCTTCACAATGTTTTCACACACTGTTGCTGGTATTTTGGCCCATTCCTCCATGCAGATCTCCTCTAGAGCAGTGATGTTTTGGGGCTGTCGCTGGGCAACACGGACTTTCAACTCCCTCCAAAGATTTTCTATGGGGTTGAGATCTGGAGACTGGCTAGGCCACTCCAGGACCTTGAAATGCTTCTTACGAAGCCACTCCTTCGTTGCCCGGGCGGTGTGTTTGGGATCATTGTCATGCTGAAAGACCCAGCCACGTTTCATCTTCAATGCCCTTGCTGATGGAAGGAGGTTTTCACTCAAAATCTCACGATACATGGCCCCATTCATTCTTTCCTTTACACGGATCAGTCGACCTGGTCCCTTTGCAGAAAAACAGCCCCAAAGCATGATGTTTCCACCCCCATGCTTCACAGTAGGTATGGTGTTCTTTGGATGCAACTCAGCATTCTTTGTCCTCCAAACATGACGAGTTGAGTTTTTACCAAAAAGTTATATTTTGGTTTCATCTGACCATATGACATTCTTCCAATCCTCTTCTGGATCATCCAAATGCACTCTAGCAAACTTCAGACGGGCCTGGACATGTACTGGCTTAAGCAGGGGGGACACGTCTGGCACTGCAGGATTTGAGTCCCTGGCGGCGTAGTGTGTTACTGATGGTAGGCTTTGTTACTTTGGTCCCAGCTCTCTGCAGGTCATTCACTAGGTCCCCCTGTGTGGTTCTGGGATTTTTGCTCACCGTTCTTGTGATCATTTTGACCCCACGGGGTGAGATCTTGCGTGGAGCCCCAGATCGAGGGAGATTATCAGTGGTCTTGTATGTCTTCCATTTCCTAATAATTGCTCCCACAGTTGATTTCTTCAAACCAAGCTGCTTACCTATTGCAGATTCAGTCTTCCCAGCCTGGTGCAGGTCTACAATTTTGTTTCTGGTGTCCTTTGACAGCTCTTTGGTCTTGGCCATAGTGGAGTTTGGAGTGTGACTGTTTGAGGTTGTGGACAGGTGTATTTTATACTGATAACAATTTCAAACAGGTGCCATTAATACAGGTAACGAGTGGAGGACAGAGGAGCCTCTTAAAGAAGAAGTTACAGGTCTGTGAGAGCCAGAAATCTGGCTTGTTTGTAGGTGACCAAATACTTATTTTCCACCATAATTGGCAAATAAATTCATTAAAAATCCTACAATGTGATTTTCTGGATTTTTTTCCCTCAATTTGTCTGTCATAGTTGACGTGTACCTATGATGAAAATTACAGGCCTCTCTCATCTTTTTAAGTGGGAGAACTTGCACAATTGGTGGCTGACTAAATACTTTTTTTCCCCACTGTACGAAAGGACATTTTGTGTACTGGTGGCAGTAATAGCATTCCTTATATTGTATTTCTCATGCAACAAATACCTACGTACCTTTACATTTTTAGTCATTTAGCAGACGCTCTTATCCACAACGACTTACAGTTAGTGAGTGCATACATAATTATTTTATTTTTTTTATACTGGCCCCCCGTGGGAATCGAACCCACAACCCTGGCGTTGCAAATGCCATGCTCTACCAACTGAGCTACATCCCTGCCGGCCATTCCCTTCCCTACCCTGGACGACGCTGGGCCAATTGTGCGCCGCCCCATGGGTCTCCCGGTCGCGGCCGGCTACAACAGAGCCTGGATTCAAACCAGGATCTCTAGTGGCACAGCTAGCACTGCAATGCAGTGCTTTAGACCACTGCGCCACTATGAGCAACAAATTAGTACAGCAAAACAACAACGTGACCGTAATGTAGCCTACGCATCCTCTGGCTGTGGTTCAATGTGGAGTAGTACTGAAGCAGAACTTTCATGCCATAAATAGTAGTTTGACATCACATTTCCTACACTCAAGCCCTGTTTCCATTGACACTTTGAATTAGGGCCAAATTCGAGCTGGGTTGGGGGAAACACAGGGCAGCGCAGCCCAGTTTCACAACTGGTGCCAGCCCTGCTGTTACTGAGTAACCCCCAACTGATCAATGCTGACACGTTTAAGTTTCAAGTTTTGTTAGTATGTACAGGATACACATTTTATACAGTCTGGTAGCAGCAGACGTGATCCGTGTGAATGAGTGTACAGTGGGGAAAAAAAGTATTTAGTCAGCCACCAATTGTGCAAGTTCTCCCACTTAAAAAGATGAGAGAGGCCTGTAATTTTCATCATAGGTACACGTCAACTATGACAGACAAATTGAGAATTTTTTTCTTCAGAAAATCACATTGTAGGATTTTTAATGAATTTATTTGCAAATTATGGTGGAAAATAAGTATTTGGTCACCTACAAACAAGCAAGATTTCTGGCTCTCACAGACCTGTAACTTCTTCTTTAAGAGGCTCCTCTGTCCTCCACTCGTTACCTGTATTAATGGCACCTGTTTGAACTGGTTATCAGTATAAAAAACACCTGTCCACAACCTCAAACAGTCACACTCCAAACTCCACTATGGCCAAGACCAAAGAGCTGTCAAAGGACACCAGAAACAAAATTGTAGACCTGCACCAGGCTGGGAAGACTGAATCTGCAATAGGTAAGCAGCTTGGTTTGAAGAAATCAACTGTGGGAGCAATTATTAGGAAATGGAAGACATACAAGACCACTGATAATCTCCCTCGATCTGGGGCTCCACGCAAGATCTCACCCCGTGGGGTCAAAATGATCACAAGAACGGTGAGCAAAATCCCAGAACCACACGGGGGGACCTAGTGAATGACCTGCAGAGAGCTGGGACCAAAGTAACAAAGCCTACCATCAGTAACACACTACGCCGCCAGGGACTCAAATCCTGCAGTGCCAGACGTGTCCCCCTGCTTAAGCCAGTACATGTCCAGGCCCGTCTGAAGTTTGCTAGAGTGCATTTGGATGATCCAGAAGAGGATTGGGAGAATGTAATATGGTCAGATGAAACCAAAATATAACTTTTTGGTAAAAACTCAACTCGATCGTGTTTGGAGGACAAAGAATGCTGAGTTGCATCCAAAGAACACCATACCTACTGTGAAGCATGGGGGTGGAAACATCATGCTTTGGGGCTGTTTTTCTGCAAAGGGACCAGAACGACTGATCCGTGTAAAGGAAAGAATGAATGGGGCCATGTATCGTGAGATTTTGAGTGAAAACCTCCTTCCATCAGCAAGGGCATTGAATATGAAACGTGGCTGGGTCTTTCAGCATGACAATGATCCCGGGCAATGAAGGAGTGGCTTCGTAAGAAGCATTTCAAGGTCCTGGAGTGGCCTAGCCAGTCTCCAGATCTCAACCCCATAGAAAATCTTTGGAGGGAGTTGAAAGTCTGTGTTGCCCAGCGACAGCCCCAAAACATAATTGCTCTAGAGGAGATCTGCATGGAGGAATGGGCCAAAATACCAGCAACAGTGTGTGAAAACCTTGTGAAGACTTACAGAAAACGTTTGACCTGTGTCATTGTCAACAAAGGGTATATAACAAAGTATTGAGAAACTTTTGTTATTGACCAAATACTTATTTTCCACCATAATTTGCAAATAAATTCATTAAAAATCCTACAATGTGATTTTCTGGATTTTTTTTCTCATTTTGTCTGTCATAGTTGACGTGTACCTATGATGAAAATTACAGGCCTCTCTCATCTTTTTAAGTGGGAGAACTTGCACAATTGGTGGCTGACTAAATACTTTTTTCCCCCACTGTATATCTGTTTGGGTGTGTGCGTGTGTGAGTGCATGTGTGCTAAGGTGTGGAGAGTCCATGCAGGTGGTCAGTCCAGTCCAAGTGTTCAGCAGTCTGATGGCTTTTAGATAGAAACTGTCTTTGAGCCTGTTGGTATCAGAACTCATGCACCGATACGGTCTGCCCGACGGTAAGGGAGTGAACAGCTCGTGGCTGGGGTGTATGGGGTCCTTGATGATTCTGCGGGCCTTCCTCAGGCACTGTGTCTGTCCTGGATGGGTGGCCCCAGTGATGTTTACCTCGTCTGGGTTTGTTGCTGTTAGCTAGCACATGGACAAGCAGTACTGCTTGACACGAATTAAGACCTTAGCTGGATCCTTCATTTATTTTTGCACTACACGATAAACTTTTATGAGAACAGTCAGCCCTCGAATGCTAGCTTACGTTAGCTTGCAAATCAGAGCTAGCTAAAGTGAGCTAGCTAGCAGGGATTTTAGCTAGTCAGGTCGTATTGATACATAATTGAAAACTATCTAGCTACATCCTTTCAAAGCTAGCTAGTAGCTAATGCCATGGCAAGCAAGGTAGGAATTAAAGGTGCTACACAGGATTTTGTTTTATTTTGCATTGTAATTTCAGAAAAAGTCCATAATGTATTTGCAGTAATAGTGGAATAATAATGTTTCACAGTATTATTTACTCGCCAGTGTTGTGATTGGCTGTGTTATCTAGTGGAAATCGCTCTGTCATTTCCTGGTTGCTAAAATTCTACACGTTTCGCTCAATTTCAGTTTATGTGAGAAAACAAGCACTGAATAGTGTATGGAATCCAAATCGCTGTGAAATACCTTTTCAATAACAACAAATATTTTACAGCTGTTTGAAACTGGTGGACCAAAACCACTGTTTGAAGATGTTGGTCCACCAGCTTCACACAGCTGTAAAAACTATATTTGTTGTTATTGAAAAGATATTTCACCACGATTCACCATCACAAAATATGCATAATCGTTTGTCTCTACGTTAACTAGCACATTGCTCTTAAGTGTAAATGTTTTGCTTGATTCGTTATGAAGTTATAATTACTTACATTTGCTTCCATCCTAGTCTTTTTGTCAGCCATCTTTCCTGAAGCAAATTGCCAGCCTTGGGTCGCAGAGCTTTCATGGGAAGTCTGGGTACCCCTCCCTAAGAAGACTGCAACTTGATTTGCTTCGTCTGGAGGGCCCCTTACAAAAAAAGATTGCAGTTTTGAAACTACAGTAAAAGTGCAGTAACTGCAGTCGACTGTGGTATTTTGGACGCAGTAATTGCAGAATAACTACAGTTGAACTGCAGTTATACTGTGCTGTAACTGCAGTTACACTGCAAAATTACTGTAGTAAAAAAAACAGTTATTTGGACACAGTATTTGCAGCATACTGCAGTTAGACTGCACTTTAACTGCAGTTATACTGCATTGTACTGCAGTTCAACTGTACTCTGACTGCAATCTTTTTTCGTAAGGGGCTAACTAAAGGGCTGAGAAGGCACTACACTCCTACTCCATACGGCTCCCGGGAATCGCGCAAAACAGAGGGGGAGGGCTAACAGTGCATTTCCACATAACATGATAATTTGGATAGCCACGCTAGCTTCGTCATCATGTGGATGCTAGCAAGCTAGGTAGTGCTAGGTATTAACAGCGAATCCAGTAGGGGCTTGAAACTATAGTGAGCTTCGATTGGTCAATAGTGCCGCAATGTCACTGAGTATTTGCATAAGGTTCAGCTTTCCTCAACTTTGTTCCCACCTACCTCCCTTCCCTCCATTGAAAATGAATGGCTTCCGAAGTTTAGTCGCCCCCTGTGGAAATCCACTGTAAGGGGGATATTGGGATTAAGCCACTGAGTGAGAGAGACGATCTTGAGGATCTGGCAAATTTCGCTTGCCCCAAGGGAGATGTCTGAGCCAATCAGAGGGCTATCAGAGCACCAAGAAGACAACCCAACGCAGGCATGGCAACATATACTCTCGGACACCCAGAACTAAAATGCAGCTTAATTGCGTCAGATTCTTGATTAAGTTCTGGGGGAGACGTGTAAATGTACTAACGAGACTAGTGGTCTCCACCCCTCTAAACTGGAACTCTCAGTTGGTGTTGCCAATTTCATGTCTTTGTCTCTATATTTAGTGAGTTTTGAGACCCCTCCAACGACTTTTATCAGTGAAAGAGCCTAGTGACAAATTCAGCCACTTTTCAGACTGCATTGGAGACTTTTGCCACCACATTTTTTCCCACTCATTCTGCCGCAAACGAGAGTTGCAGAAGCTGTCTGTGCCATCCGCCCAATTTAGCATGTTTTCAGACCCCCCCAGAGACTTTAATTGGTAAAAGAGGCTGTGGGAGAAGCTGTCTGTGCAACAGAAGTCACACCAACACACACAGGCGGAGAAGTACAGAGGGAGGGGGCAAAAACGCAAAGTCAGGAACGCAGCTGTGTTGCACCAAGGCAAATTGTTGCTGTGATGTTGTCCTGGCAACGGCAAAACGTAATCCCACGACAAATCAAGGAGCCAATAGCAATTCTCACTGAAAAATAGTTTGCAAAACTGGGGGCCGCATCTGTGCCACAGCAATGCTAATTGGTGCTGTGATGACATTGCGGTTTCATCTAGCAACTTCAGTTTCGGGCAAGTCTATGGGCCTCACACCAGCACGGTCGTGAAGGCAAGGCAGTGCCTCTTTGGACCTTTTTACAGCTGCTCCATCGAGAGCATCCTGACTGGTTGTATCACCGTCTGGTATGACAACTGCACCGCCCTCAACCAGAAGGCCCTACAGAGGGTGGTTCGGACGGCCTAGCATATCTCTGAAAGGCCAGAAAATTGCCAAAGACTCGAGCCACCAGAGACAGCCACTGTTCTCCATGCTCCTGTCCAGCAGACGGTACCGGTGCATCAAGGCTCAGACCAACAGACTCATAAACAGCTTCTATCCCCTGGCCATGAGACTGTTAAATGGCTAACTACTACTACTCCCCCCTCACACCTACGATGCTGCTAAAATAATTATTGATTAGATGTATTACCGGCTTTTCATTGATTATTGATTACCATTAGTATCTATCTATTTTATCCCGCTACTGGTCACTATTAGTCCTATTTACATGTATACATTACCACAAGTATATTACTATAAATATTGATATATTCCTGCTACCAGTCACTTTCCAGCCCTGTTTACATGTATATCTGCCTACCATGCCTACACTGACACTCTTGCACACACTCACACTCACCACCACCACTCATGTTGCTGCCGTACTGTTTACTATTATTGTTATTTATCCTGCTACCAGTCACTTTCTCCTAATCCCTACCTACATGTACACATCTACCTCAATACTCCAGTATCCCTGCACATTGGAAATTGGGTATTGGCACTGACCCGGTATATAGCTTCCTCTCTTATTTGTCGTGTTTTTTCTTTATTATACATATTTATATTGTTTTGTTTTTTAAATACTTTCTTGATATTGATTACTGCACTGTTGGGTAGAGCTCGCAAGTTAAGCATTTCACTGTACTTGTGCATGTGACAACTTTATATCAAGCGGCGCCGTCGTTGATTACCTATCACAGTAGAAAATGTGACACGTCAGAAAATACGTCCAACAGTAGGGCCAACTAACTTGCCAACTCTAGCTAGCTAACACTATCAGTCACGTTAGACATTTTTGTGGTTAATCATTTCTGTTGCATGTATATACTTTTTTATGCATGCTTATGGTGTTATAGTGATTCACTTTTCGCACGTCGATAATGTTTGTTTATTTCGTTGCTATGGCCACCGGCAGCTGTCGCCCTCGTGTGGGTCATGGCTAGAAGGGATCCAGCTTTTGTCAAATTAACATCAGATTTGACTATTCGTTAACATCAGATTTGACTATTCGTAGCAGGTTAGGAGAATTTACGCAGCAGATTAGGAGAATTAACGTAGCAGGTTAAGAGAATTAGTTTAAGGTTAGGAAAATGGTTAGCCAAAATGCAACTTTTTACTTTAATTTGACAAAAGCTGGTTCCCTTGTAGCCATGACCACTCGTATGTGTGTGAAGGCACTAGCCGCTTTGACTAGAGGGTTAAGTGGGTACTCGGCGAACCTTCACTCACACAAATTAAATTAATTACGTTGGCTGTACGTCCTTTTCAGTGTGTCATAATGCAAGATATCACATTTATTTTGGGAGATTGCAAAATATGACCTTTACTTTCAAGACAGGAGAAACATTGTTTCAGGTGATAATAAAACATGTTTCCTTTAGTTACTTTTTCCTTGACATGTTTCTCTTACTTTCTAGCAAGTCAAGCTAGCGTTCACATAGAAGCTAACTAGTTAAAAACCTAGCCTTTATTGGTTGAAGATACTGTAGCTAGCTAGCGACCTAATAATTATCATCATGAATAAACTTTTCGGAATCAAAACTGGACACAGTCATAATACACTGAACAAAAATATAAACGCAACTTGTAAAGCGTTGGTCCCATCTTTCATGAGCTGAAATAAAAGTTCCCCGAAATTTTCCATACGCACAAAAAGCTTATTTATCTCAAAATGTGATTACAGCCCTGTTAGTGTCGTAGTAAATATATAATGTTATAGCTTGGTCTGACTAAAATCTTGTGCATGACCCATCTTGTGTTGGGCCTTTGTATTTGATACAATGCACAAAAGACTTCTATCTTGTCGGCCTTGTCAGCAGGTGGCTAGGAACAACGCCCACGCCATGGGTCTCTCGGTTCTTCCAACTCACGAGTTCTTGCTCTGAGGACACACACATCATCACTGATACACACACACACACATACACACACACACACACACACACACACACACATCATTACTGATAAACACACACACACACACATACACACACATACACACACACACACACACACACACACATACACACACACACACACACACACACACATCATTACTGATAAACACACACACACACACACACCACTGTTAAACACACACACACATACACACACACACACACACACACACACATACACACACACACACACACACACACACATCATCATTGTTAAACACACATACACACAAACACACACACACACAAAAAACCCCTTCTCTTAGGCTGAACATCTGAAGACAGAGAACCCGACTCAGAGCCAATGCAATGGAGGTGACCTCGACCAACTCATCAGGACCAATCAGAAGATCAGAACTACTAGAATCAACCTACTTTATTTTATTGTATAAAATGTCAGCACACAATGTTTAGGGGCTCTCTCTCAGATATCTCCCTACGAGATTGACGAACGGGTCCGTGCACGCTATTTACAGATATCTTTACCTCTGAATAAACTGCCTTATATTATACAATTATCCACCTTGTCCGAAAGTCTCTACTTGGTCTCCGTTCTCCAGTAAACTTGTGATTATCAACAAAATTGGTAGCAGAGGATGGTTTTCTTCTCTGAATTCGGTCCATAGAAAGTTGATAGAGAAAGGAGACAAGTATGAGACGGATCAGAAAGGACGGGTGACCTGTTCGCAGGAGCAGCCGGGAATCCAGCTCGCCTCAGGAAACTGATCTAGACGGCCGTCAATACAAAGGTAAGCAGAACCTGTTAAAACAAAATCTGCATATTGTATTGTAGGATAAACCAAATTATGATCAGTAGTACTGGGCGTGAGTATGGATTACTGTTAAATTTATAACATATCTATTATGACTCAAAAGGCACATATGTAAAGATATCTGAATTCTTTAGGTTTTTACTGTTGAAATGTGACTCTAGAGAGGAGTCTAGTTACAGAGGTTGTGGTTCACGAGAGACGGACCCTTTTATTTTTACTGTTGAAATGTGACTCTAGAGAGGAGTCTAGTTACAGAGGTTGTGGTTCACGAGAGACGGACCCTTTTATTTTTACTGTTGATATCTGAAATCTTAGGTTTTTACTGTTGAAATGTGACTCTAAGAGAAGTCTAGTTACAGTGGTTTTATTTTCTGTTGAATTGTGGCTTTCTAGTGAGGAGCCTATTACAGAGGTTTTGGTTCACAAGAGATGGACCCTTTTATTTGATCCACAAGAGAAGGATCTGGTGACTTGATAAAAAGATTCAGATAGTCGGGTTGAGTTAATTCCGTGAGAATCCAAGTCCAGAAAAGGTTCTCCCGACTAGACGCCAGTTGAATGGTTTAAACGACTGGGAGTCTCCTTGAGGAGAATCAAAAAAATAAAATAAAAATACAAGTTCAGATAGTCGGGCAATTGGTTGACTTGGCACTCAACTATATGTACTGTGAGGAACTCAAACTTAATTCGTGTGTTGATGCTGATATGTAATGAAAAATGTAATTGTTGAAATGATAACCTGAATGTTGTGTAAGATTGGCCGTTTCATGAGACTAACTAGTTGATAACTTTTAAGAGGACCACCGAGTCCTATTTTGCCTGTTATGCAGCCGCTGCGCTAAAAGCTGACTTGAACTTTTTCCCTCTTGTGGTGTTGGTATTTCCTTAGTTCCTAAAATTAAATTGATAATTATTTTGGAAGCGCTCGAGTTTGTTAATATATTGTTCCAAAAGGGCGATTCTGATACCTTTTGGGAAAATATATAATAACTCGAATAACTGAAAAACAATAATAACTTTTGCTAAATAATTCCTAAAATTAAATTGATAATTATTTTGGGAGCGCTTGAGTTTGTTAATATATTGTTCCAAAAGGGCGGTTCTGATACCTTTTGGGAAAATATATAATAATTCGAATAATTGAAAAACAATAATACCTTTTGCAAAATAATTCCTAATAATAAAGTATTGAACATTTTTTGTGTACGAGGGTGGGACATCAGAGATAAGTTTCAGTCAGCGCCAAGAATACATTGCTGGTTTCGGCCAGTGACGGGCTAAGTGCACCAAGATAGTCTAGAAAAAAAAAAAAACTGTATAACCATGGCAACCACTAATTCGATCTAAAAGTTGGTGCGAGAGGAAAAGGCAAATCATCGATCTAAAAACAGACGGAAGAGTGACCTGAAATCCAGGAGAAATCAACTATTCGTCTTGGCTCAGGAACCTGATCAGAGCGCGCTCTTCTAAAAAGGTATGCAGAGCCTGTTAAAACGAAATCTTGCATATTGTATTATAGACCAATACCAAATTATGATCAGTAGTACTGAGCGTGAGTATGAATACTTGTTAAATAATTTCCATCCTAAATGAATTAAGGCATACATGAGATATCTCGTACTGTGATTTATATTAATTAATCTATGTGAAGGCATAGTGGAAATCATAGTATAGATCTATGTGGAATTTAAATCTATGTGAAGGCATAGTGGAATCATAGTATAGATCTATGTGGAATTTAAATCTATGTGAAGGCATAGTGGAATCATAGTATAGATCTATGTGGAATTTGCTGTGTTTTATATTTTAACGTGTCTGTGTTATATCTTAAACGTGTAATGGATGATGGGAAGTTATAGTGAGACTTATGAGACCGAACACCAATCTGTGGAATTGAGTGAATTTGACCTAGGGTTTCAGGAACCGGGGACTGGGGAGACTGATATTGAAGTTGTGCATGATTCTAGAACAAGCGTGAGATAACTAAAGCGTGGTGTGTGCTGTGTGTAGAGATTACTGCATTGGTATATGTGACTGGAATTCTGATTCTTATGATAATAATTGCATTACAAATTATATAAATTAGCCTCTTTATATGCGAGGGTGTCATACATGAGATAAGTCTGTATTTGATACCGATAATACATCCAAGATAGAGAAAGCAAGATGGCAGGACCAAACATAACCATACCCAAATTCAATGAATACATAGAACAACGAATGACAGGGAGAGTAATGCCAGGTCCACCAAGGGAGGGAGGTCATATGCCCGCCCTTGATGTACAACAGATAGAAATGACTGATTATGTGAAGAAATTGACGGAATTTTCTGCAGCACTCTCTTCTCAGGCGCAGAAGGCCCAAGAGGGGGAGCTGTCGGGAAGTACGCTGACACTGAAGGTAAACGTGGGAGGCTGGGTGAGGGTTAAAGTCCACAAGAGAAAGTGGCTGGAACCCAGGTGGACTGGACCGTACGAAGTGAAGGAGGTTACTTCACACTCAGTCCAGGTCAGAGGTAAATTAGGCGCACACTGACACCATCTAACTCATTGCACACCAGCCCCCACTCCTTCTAGATCACTGACAGAAGTCAGGGCTGATTTGAGCAGCGAGAACCAATCCTGACAACACAATGAAGAAACCCTTATGGGAACAACAATCTCACTCAGGGTGAAGAAGAACTTTTTCCCCCTGGGAGAGATTGGGAGTGTCTGAATGTTTGTATGTATGTTTTCTGATAGGAATTGGACTCCTGCTGGGCACTCCTTATGAGGTGTTGTTGTGTGAAGCTATTTTGAATTACTTTAAATTTACTTGTAATATAGAAGAGGTGGCTAAGGGATTTTTAACAGTACCAACCATGGGGGGGGGGCAAATCCTCACAAGAGGTCCCAGAATTTACTGGGGACGAGAAATGCTTGATGTAATTAAAATGGAATCCAGGGATAGCTTCAAATCTCCATTATATAACCAGGTGGAGGGAGAGGTATGGTTTTGAGGGACGTCTGGACGGAGATAAACTCGAATCCATGCTTAAACAGATACATAAGGTGTGTAAAGGAGAAATAAGCAGTGAGAGAGAGAGAGAGAGAGTTGAGGGGGCCAGTACCCACTGACAGCCTTACCTAATCTATTGGCGGGGAATGAAAGGGGCCCAAGCAACCTTAGATGTATACAGTAATAATAATAATATGCCATTTAGCAGACAGGCCATGAACACAGAGGACGTGGCCAGAGCGGTAGAAAGAATGACCCACCCCATGACAGGAATAGTAAGGTTTGGGCTGCCGTTAGAGGGCAGTGGGTTTCAGGGGATGCCCATAGGACACTTTTGCCATGGGCCGATTACGGAGAGTATGTTGGGAAAATAACTGAATTGTGTAATAGTCTCAGAGAGACATGCCATCCATCATGAGAGAAAGTCAGACAGGAGAGAGGAGAAGAGAGAGAGAAGTCCATCCCCCAGCTTTGAATGTGAGAAAGAGGAAGATAAGGCGTGACTAGTCCTTGAGGGAGAAATAGTAGACTCTAGTGGGGGGAAGACTAAGGAACCCTTTTGATCCAAATTGTGAGGTGTTTGAATTGGCTACTATTGACTCAGCACTTCAACAGGAACAGAGAAACCTAATTTGGCATTGACAGTAATGGGTATGAAAATTAATTGGATGATGGGGTTTTGTGTTGAATTAGAGACAGTGAGACTATTAGTCAATACCTAGGAGAGAAGAGAGGTTACGGTAGCAAAGACAGACAAGAAGGAAATAGTAATAGTGGAGACAGGAGTGAGTGGAAGTGTTACAATTGTGACAAAACGGGACATTTTGCTAGAGAATGTGAGGAACCGTGGAGTTACTGCAAGGAAAGGGCACCAGTTAAGAAACTGTAGGCAGAAGGGGAAGAGAGAAATCAGGAGTCCTCATGACCTGGCTGTTTGGTTGTTGTTTTTAATTGGGGGTTTTCAAATAGAAAACAACACACCTAGTATGATGTTAATAAAGTCTTGTTGTTTCAATTTTGGAGGGTTTTCAGCAGGTCAAGGGTTATAGGTCTTAAAGGTGCACACAGTGAATTTTATGGATTTTTTAGGTTTTGGCTGAGTTTGGGGTATATATGATTTCTTATGAGAATGAATGTCATGAGGACTTAATGAACACTTGGGATAACTAACATTTATGAAATATTTAGAATAATGGTAATTGTTTAGTATACTATGGGATTAAACAGTTCGTTAAATGATTTCAATGGCCTCTGAACTCTGTTTTAACATTCTGGTGTTAATTAATCATCCACACTAGTACATTCTAAAGGCATGAGAGGAAGACTTTAAGATAGTTTATTTTACTAAGTTGAGGGTAATTTATAGTACTGTGAAAATTGTGAAGAAGATTATAATTTGGTAATAATATATTTGATTTGAACCATAAATAACAGAAGAGAGAGTGGAGGAATGGCAATTGGATAATGAAATACCAATATTAACTAAAGTGATTGTTTAGGTAGGTGGTAATATTGACACATGGCCAAATCATGTGTCAAAGAGGGGGATGGTTGGATTAAATATTAAATATATACGAAGGAGAGGACAAAATACTTTTAAAAAAAACAAACATGTATGATAGTTTATTAACCACACCTGTATGTCAGAGGTTTTGTGCCCCACAGGTGAACTAAAGGAGAAGGTGACCCACTCTATCTAACCAGGAGACTGAATCAGGCCTGGCGGGAAGGGCCCTACCAAGTACTGCCTTTGCCAGCAGAATAGCTGAGAGATCCATCTGGGTGCATGTCACACACTGTACAAAACCAGCTACACCTGACGAACAAACACAGAGTTAGGAGAAAGATCCGATTACCACTAGGGCTCGGGGGTTGGCTCCTTAACGAAGATTCCCTTACCCTGTCTGATCATCCCTGTGTGAGTTCGATAGAAGGTAAAGCAATGGGTTGGCCTCTGGCATCTGACATGTTCTCAGGGCAAGGGTGGGGATTCACAGGTCTCCCGGACGGTAGGTAGCTGTCTGATTGTGGGGGCCATATTCCTAACACACACGGACCCTCCTGTTTCAGCCAGAAGTGGTAGTTAACCTAACACAAGTTGAAAAGGCATAGGAGACAGCTAGACGTAGGGAAAGGGGAAATTCTAGAGTAAACCTCTCTGAGGGAGGTAGTGAGACCGGGGCTGTGGTAAAGATAGTGCAAAACTATAGACCTGGAGGAAGTAGTACAGGTGGAAACGGGGTATAGAAATCTTAACCTGTGGTTGGAATGGATTCAGTATACGGCAAAAAACTATGTCTAAAGAGGACTGTTTTGCCTGTGGGACAGCCAAACCAGGGTTAACAACTACTCCGTTCCCCTTGACAGGCTTTAACTCTCTGTCAGGTTTGTCCTCCATGCAAGCCCGATAACAAAGTCATCCCGACCTGGGTTGCCTCAATTTGAAGTCACAGGGGATTCTAAATTGTTTTTCTAGTCTAATCTCTCCTCTTTGTTGCAGCCAGAGGATTTTAGGAGCCAAAAAACCAGACCCGTGCTGACATCTGATGGATGTGTGGTGATAACTGATTGTGAACTCACCTACATACGCAAACAATCAAACGTGTCAGAGACTGGTGAGTTGTCACATAGAAAGTAGGACCTCCTCCGGGATCCTTTGATGAAAGGATATATATTGATGGGATCCACAATCAGATCGCAGCTGGGTTTTGAATCAAGTATTTTCTGGTGGTCAACAATTAATAAAAATGTAGATTGGATAAATTATATTTAATATAACCAGCAAAATATTTATAAACCACACTCGTGATGCAATAAAGGGATTAGCTGAGCAGACAGCGGCAACTAGCTTAATGACATGGCAGAATAGAATAGCTTTAGATATGCTTTTGGCTGAGCAGGACGGGGTTTGTGTTCTGTTTGGATATATGTGTTGTACTTTCATCTCCAACAATATAGCACCGGACGGGCCTGTGACCAAAGCGCTTGAGTGACCATCACCACGCTGGCGAACGAACTGGTTGAGAACTCTGGTATTGATAGCTCCATAAACGGTTGGTTTGATAACATATTTGGTAAATGGAAAACTATTGTTGTGACTATTCTGGGTGAAGTTATGGCCTCTATGGGTATACTTGTTCTTTGTGGATGTTGCCTTATTTCCTGGCTGAGTGACTGGTTTGGTGAGTACTCTTCTATGGTGGTTACTGGATTTCTGACCCTAGTAATTGTGTTTTTGCTGTTAATGTGTTGTGCTGCTTGCATCGTCCCCTGTCTCAGGAGGTCAGTGGTAGGAGTGGTGCAGGCGTCAGGTATGATGCTGTTGTTACCGGCCCAGGATGATGCAGGTGACTCTGCTACTGACTCTGAGACCAAGCTGGATGATCCATGTTTTGCCTAGTAAAATACATACACGCATTTATTTTCAGTTCTTGCTCATTTATTACCTTACGTTTTTACTAACCACTGTGATTGTTTATTCTTCCTGATGTGAAGGTAAAGGATTCCTGGGTGGCTGGTAGCCAACTCAGTACATGTTAGGTGTAGGGGAGGAATAGAGGGTTAAAATTATTATTTTTATTTTCTATTAACATTAAATGTTGTGATTTAATTTCCATATCCTGTTATTCTTAAGGGTGATTATACTCTGTTTAGAGTGACACCATAAAATTGTTGGGTTTTATTTTTTGGATCTGTATGTGATGAATAGCTTGGAAGGAATGCATTAATGAGGAGCACTGTACTGATATGGATTGTTTCACATAACAGGCTGATAAGAACACTCTCTCTTTGTTGTCTGTGAAACTGTCCTTGAACATGGGTACATGGAGTACAGTTTTTGGGGGCTCGTCCTTTTGGGTGCTGACTGTTGTACTATTAATAAAAACGTCGATAGAATTAACTACATACATTAATGTCCAGAAATTAGAAAACTGGACTCAACAAGGTTTTGAGGCTGTTCATGGACAACTAGCTGCAACTTCATTAATGGCTTTTCAGAATAGAATTGCTGTTGATATGTTACTTGCTGAAAGAGGGGGTGTGTGTGCTATGTTCGGGGAACAATGTTGTACTTTTATTCCTAATAATACTGCTGCAGATGGAAGTTTGACAATTGCTCTAGAAGGTTTGAGGACTCTTAATGGTAAGATGAAGAGCCACTCAGGGGTGGACACTTCAATGTGGGACTCTTGGATGGATGCGTTTGGTAAATATAAAACGCTTGTTTCTTCTATACTTGTATCCATCTCTGTTTTTGCTGCAATTCTAGTGCTTTGTGGATGCTGTTGCATTCCATGCATACGGACGCTGACAACCAGGATTATAACCACCGCTATTGATCCGCATCCTGCAGATAACGGTCAGATGTTTCCTTTGCTTGCTATTGACGATGCTGACCAAGGATATCTGGATGATGAATAGCATTTAAGCTTTTGTCACGTCTCTTGTGAGACGTGAAGAGGGGGGAATGTAAAACTTTATCTTCTGATAAAGTTTTCCCTATTTTGCCAATTGCAGCATTTAAGCTTTTTGTCACGTCTCTTGTGAGACGTGAAGAGGGGGAATTAAAACTTTATCTTCTGATAAAGTTTTCCCTATTTTGCCAAATTGCAGCATTTAAGCTTTATGTCACGTCTCTTGTGAGACGTGAAGAGGGGGAATCAAAACTTTATCTTCTGATAAAGTTTTCCCTATTTTGCCAATTACACTGTTAGCTTGTGTCACGTCTTAAGTTTTCCTTCTTTACTGTTACTTGGTCACGTCTCTGGGGAGACGTGAAGAGAGGGATTTGTCGTAGTAAATATATAATGTTATAGCTTGGTCTGACTAAAATCTTGTGCATGACCCATCTTGTGTTGGGCCTTTGTATTTGATACAATGCACAAAAGACTTCTATCTTGTCGGCCTTGTCAGCAGGTGGCTAGGAACAACGCCCACGCCATGGGTCTCTCGGTTCTTCCAACTCACGAGTTCTTGCTCTGAGGACACACACATCATCACTGATACACACACACACACATACACACACACACACACACACACACACACACATCATTACTGATAAACACACACACACACACATACACACACATACACACACACACACACACACACATACACACACACACACACACACACACACATCATTACTGATAAACACACACACACACACACACCACTGTTAAACACACACACACATACACACACACACACACACACACACATACACACACACACACACACACACACACACATCATCATTGTTAAACACACATACACACAAACACACACACACACAAAAAACCCCTTCTCTTAGGCTGAACATCTGAAGACAGAGAACCCGACTCAGAGCCAATGCAATGGAGGTGACCTCGACCAACTCATCAGGACCAATCAGAAGATCAGAACTACTAGAATCAACCTACTTTATTTTATTGTATAAAATGTCAGCACACAATGTTTAGGGGCTCTCTCTCAGATATCTCCCTACGAGATTGACGAACGGGTCCGTGCACGCTATTTACAGATATCTTTACCTCTGAATAAACTGCCTTATATTATACAATTATCCACCTTGTCCGAAAGTCTCTACTTGGTCTCCGTTCTCCAGTAAACTTGTGATTATCAACATTAGTGAGCATTTCTCCTTTGCCAAGATAATCCATCCACATGACAGGTGTGGCATATCAAGACAGCTGATTAAACAGCATTGATCATAATGGCGCCAGAGGGGATGGCTGCCGTTTTACGGGCTCCTAACCAACTGTGCTATTTTGTGTGTTTTCTCGCATGGTTTGTAACTTATTTAGTACATGATGTTACTGCTACTGTCTCTTATGACCGAAAAGAGGTTCTGGATTTCAGAACAGCGATTACTCATCTCGAAATGGACAAAGATGTTTTTCTTTATTGAGTCTGACGCGAAGGATATACTGCTTCTCCGAGACCAGTCCCAAATCCCCGTCATTCGCGTGAAGAAAAGACGGAAATGCAGAGGGCGGAGATCGGGGTGCCTTGTGAGAATTCGTCGGCGAGTGGGTAACCCGCCTCTAACATCCGTTCTATTGGCCAACGTGCAATCACTGGAGAATAAACTGTATGATCTCTGTTCGAGACTATCCTACCAACGGGACATAAAAAACTCTAATATCTTATGTTTCACAGAGTCGTGGCTGAACGACGACACAGATAATATACAGTTGGCTGGGTTTTCTGTGCATCGAGGGGTTGGGGTGTGTGTGTCTATTTGTCAATAACAGCTGGTGCACAATGTCTAATATTAAGGAAGTCTTGAGGTTTTGCTCGCCTGAGGTAGAGTACCTCACGATAAGCTGTAGACCACACTATCCACCAAGAGAGTTTTCATCTATACTTTTCGTAGCCGTCTATTTACATACACTGATGCAAACCGACGCTGGCAGTAAGACCGCACTCAACAAGCTGTATAAGGCCATAAGCAAACAAGAAAATGCTCATCCAGAAGCGGCACTCCTAGAAGCCGGGGACTTTAATGCAGGCAAACTTAAATTTGTTTTACCTCATTTCTACCAGCATGTCACATGTGCAACCAGAGGGGGAAAAACTCTAGACCACCTTTGTGCCACACACAGAGATGCATACAAAGCTCTCCCTCGCCCTCCATTTGGCAAATCTGACCATAATTCAATCCTCCTGATTCCTGCTTACAAGCAAAAACTAAAGCAGGAAGTACCAGTGACTCGCTCAATATGGAAGGGGTCAGATGACGCGGATGCTACGCTACAGGACTGTTTTGCTAGCACAGACTGGAATATGCTCTGGGATTTATCCAATGGCATTGAGGAGTATACCATCTCAGTCACCGGCTTCATCAATAAGTGCATCGACGACGTCGTCCCCACAGTGACCATACGTACATATCCCAACCAGAAGCCATGGATTACAGGCAACATCCTCACCGAGCTAAAGGCTAGAGCTGCCGCTTTCAAGGAGCGGGACACTAATCCGACGCTTATAAGAAATCCCGCTATGCCCTCAGACAAACCATCAAACAGGCAAAGCGTCAATACAGGACTAAGATTGAATCCCACTACACCGGCTCTGACGCTCATCAGATGTGGCAGGGCTTGCAAACTATTACTATTACAAAACATCTGCCACGCTGATCCTCAACACTTGGGCCCCTCAGAGGTGCGTGCTTAGTCCCCTCCTGTACTCCCTGTTCACCCACGACTGTGTGGCCAAGCACGACTCTAAAACCATCATTTAAGTTTACTGACGACACAACAGTGGCAGGCCTGATCACCGACAACGATGAGACAGCCTATAGGGAGGTCAGAGACCTGGCAGTGTGGTGCCAGAATAACAACCTCTCCCTCAACGTGAGGACGACAAAGGAGCTGATCGTGGACTACAGGAAAAGGAGGGCCGAACACGCCCCCATTCACATCGACGTGGCTGTAGTGGAACAGGTCGAGAGTTTCAAGTTCCTTGGAGTCCACATCAACAACAAACTATCATGGTCCAAACACACCAAGACAGTCGTGAAGAGGGCACGACAACACCTTTTCCCCCTCAGGAGACCGAAAAGATGTTGCATGGGTCCCCAGATCCTCAAAAAGTTATACAGCTGCACCATCGAGAGCATCCTGACCAGTTGCATCACCGCCTGGTATGGCAACTGCTCGGCATCCAACCGTAAGGCGCTACAGAGGGGCCAAGCTTCCTGCCATCCAGGACCTATATACTAGGCGGTGTCAAAGGAAGGCCCATAAAATTGTCAAAGACTCCAGTCAGCCAAGTAATAGACTGTTCTCTCTGCTACCGCACGGCAAGCGGTACTGGAGCGCCAAATCAAATCAAATTTTATTGGTCACATGCGCCGAATACAACAGGTGCAGACATTACAGTGAAATGCTTACTTACAGCCCTTAACCAACAGTGCATTTATTTTAAACAAAAAAAGTAAGAATAAAACAACAACAAAAAAAGTGTTGAGAAAAAAAGAGCAGAAGTAAAATAAAGTGACAGTGGGGAGGCTATATATACAGTAAAATAAAGTGACAGTAGGGAGGCTATATATACAGGGGGGTACCGTTGCAGAGTCAATGTGCGGGGGCACCGGCTAGTTGAGGTAGTTGAGGTAATATGTACATGTGGGTAGAGTTAAAGTGACTATGCATAAATACTTACTTAACAGAGTAGCAGCAGCGTAAAAAGGATGGGGTGGGGGGGCAGTGCAAATAGTCCGGTCTAGGTCCAAAAGGCTCCTTAACGACTACCCTGTACCCCCGCACATTGACTCGGTACCGGTAGCCCATGTGTATAGCCTCGTTATTGTTATTTTATTGTGTTACTTTTTATTTAATTTTTTACTTTAGTTTATTTAGTAAATATTTTCTTAACTATTTCTTGAACTGCATTGTTAGTTAAGGGCTTGTAAGTAAGCATTTCAGGGTAAGGTCTACACCTATTGTATTTGGCGCATGTGACAAATACAATTTGATTTGATCACTACACAGGTGCACCTTGTGCTGGTGACAATAAAAGGCCACTAAAATGTGCAGTTTTGTCACACAACACAATGCCACAGATGTCTCACATTTTGAGGGAATTGGCATGCTGACTGCAGGAATGTCCGCCAGCGAATTGAATGTTAATCTCTCCACCATAAGCCGCCTCCAACGTCGTTTTAGAGAATTTGGCTGTACGTCCAACCGGCCTCACAACCGCAGACCATGTGTAACCATGCCAGCCCAGGACATCCACATCCGGCTTCTTCACCTGCGGGATCGTCTGAGACCAGCCACCCGGACAGCTGATGGAACTGTGGGTTTGCACAACTGAAGACTTTCAGCACAGACTGTCAGAAACTGTCTCATGGAAGCTCATCTGCGTGCTCGTCGTCCTCACCAGGGTCTTGATCTGACTGCAGTTTGGCGTCGTAACAGACTTCAGTGGGAAAATGCTCACCTTCGATGGCCACTGGCACGCTGGAGAAGTGTGCTCTTCACGGATGAATCCCGGTTTCAACTGATGTCAACATTGTGAATGGTATGGGCAGGCATAAGCTACAGACAACAAACACAATTGCATTTTATCAATGGCAATATGAATGCACAGAGATGACGAGATCCTGTGACCCATTGTCGTGCCATTCATCCTCCACCATCACCTCATGTTTCAGCATGATAATGCCCATGTTACAAGGATCTGTACACAATTCCTGGAAGCTGAAAATGTCCCAGTTCTTCCATGCCTGCATACTCACCAGACATGTCACCCATTGAGCATGTTTGGGATGCTCTGGATCAACGTGTATGACAGCGTTTTCCACTTATCTTTAGTTGTGTCAAGTTGGCTGGATGTCCTTTGGGTGGTGGACCATTGCTGATATACACAGGAAACTGTTGAGCATGAAAAACCCAGCAGCATTGCAGTTCTTAACACAAACCGGTCTGCCTGGCACCTACGACCACTTAAATATTTTGTCTTGCCCATTGACCCTCTGAATTAAGCATCTCCAATCCAAAGTTAAATCTAGAATCGGCTTCCTATTTCGCAACAAAGCCTCCTTCACTCATGCTGCTAAACATGCCCTCGTAAAACTGACTATCCTACCGATCCTTGACTTTGGCAATGTAATTTACAAAATAGCTTCCAACACTCTACTTAGCAAATTGTATGTAGTCTATCACAGTGCCATCCGTTTTGTCACCAAAGCCCCATATACTACCCACCATTGTGACCTGTACGCTCTCGTTGGCTGGCCCTCACTACATATTCGTCGCCAAACCCACTGGCTCCAGGTCATCTATAAATCACTTCTAGGCAAATCCCCGCCTTATCTTAGATCATTGGTCACCATAGCAACACCCACCCGTAGTATGCGTTCCAGCAGGTACAGTGGGGGAAAAAAGTATTTAGTCAGCCACCAATTGTGCAAGTTCTCCCACTTAAAAAGATGAGAGAGGTACACGTCAACTATGACAGACAAAATGAGAAAAACAAATCCAGAAAATCACATAGTAGGATTTTTTATGAATTTATTTGCAAATTATGGTGGAAAATAAGTAGAGCAGAGAGATCCTTGATGACAAAGGTTCACCTTCCAACAGGACAATGACCTTAAGCACTCAGCCAAGACAACGCAGGAGTGGCTTCGGGTCAAGTCTCTGAATGTCCTTGAGTGGCCCAGCCAGAGCCTGGACTTCAACCCGATCGAACATCTCTGGAGAGACCTGAAAATAGCTGTGAAGCGACAACCTGACAGAGCTTGACAGGATCTGCAGAGAAGAATTGGAGTTACTCCCCAAATACAGTGGGGGAAAAAAGTATTTAATCAGCCACCAATTGTGCAAGTTCTCCCACTTAAAAAGATGAGAGAGGCCTGTAATTTTCATCATAGGTACACGTCAACTATGACAGACAAAATGAGATTTTTTTTCTCCAGAAAATCACATTGTAGGATTTTTAATGAATTTATTTGCAAATTATGGTGGAAAATAAGTATTTGGTCAATAACAAAAGTTTCTCAATACTTTGTTATATACCCTTTGTTGGCAATGACACAGGTCAAACGTTTTCTGTAAGTCTTCACAAGGTTTTCACACACTGTTGCTGGTATTTTGGCCCATTCCTCCATGCAGATCTCCTCTAGAGCAGTGATGTTTTGGGGCTGTCGCTGGGCAATACAGACTTTCAACTCCCTCCAAAGATTTTCTATGGGGTTGAGATCTGGAGACTGGCTAGGCCACTCCAGGACCTTGAAATGCTTCTTACTAAGCCACTCCTTCGTTGCCCGGGCGGTGTGTTTGGGATCATTGTCATGCTGAAAGACCCAGCCACGTTTCATCTTCAATGCCCTTGCTGATGGAAGGAGGTTTTCACTCAAAATCTCACGATACATGGCCCCATTCATTCTTTCCTTTACACGGAGCAGTCGTCCTGGTCCCTTTGCAGAAAAACAGCCCCAAAGCATGATGTTTCCACCCCCATGCTTCACAGTAGGTATGGTGTTCTTTGGATGCAACTCAGCATTCTTTGTCCTCCAAACACAACGAGTTGAGTTTTTACCAAAATGTTATATTTTGGTTTCATCTGACCATATGACATTCTCCCAATCCTCTTCTGGATCATCCAAATGCACTCTAGCAAACTTCAGACAGGCCTGGACATGTACTGTCTTAAGCAGGGGGACACGTCTGGCACTGCAGGATTTGAGTCCCTGGCGGCGTAGTGTGTTACTGATGGTAGGCTTTGTTACTTTGGTCCCAGCTCTCTGCAGGTCATTCACTAAATCCCCCCGTGTGATTCTGGGATTTTTGCTCACCGTTCTTGTGATCATTTTGACCCCACGGGGTGAGATCTTGCGTGGAGCCCCAGATCGAGGGAGATTATCAGTGGTCTTGTATGTCTTCCATTTCCTAATAATTGCTCCCACAGTTGATTTCTTCAAACCAAGCTGCTTACCTATTGCAGATTCAGTCTTCCCAGCCTGGTGCAGGTCTACAATTTTGTTTCTGGTGTCCTTTGACAGCTCTTTGGTCTTGGCCATAGTGGAGTTTGGAGTGTGACTGTTTGAGGTTGTGGACAGGTGTCTTTTATACTGATAACAAGTTCAAACAGGTGCCATTAATACAGGTAACGAGTGGAGGACAGAGGAGCCTCTTAAAGAAGAAGTTACAGGTCTGTGAGAGCCAGAAATCTTGCTTGTTTGTAGGTGACCAAATACTTATTTTCCACCATAATTTGCAAATAAATTCATTAAAAATCCTACAATGTGATTTTATGGAGAAAAAAAATCTCAATTTGTCTGTCATAGTTGACGTGTACCTATGATGAAAATTACAGGCCTCTCATCTTTTTAAGTGGGAGAACTTGCACAATTGGTGGCTGACTAAATACTTTTTTTCTCCACTGTATATCTCACTGGTCATCCCCAAAGCCAACACCTCCTTTGGCCGCCATTCCTTCCAGTTCTCTGCTGCAAATGACTGGAATGAACTGCAAAAATCTCTGAAGCTGGAGACTCTTATCTCCCTCACTAACTTTAAGCATCAGTTGTCAGAGCAGCTTACCGATCACTGCACCTGTACACAGCTATTCTGAAATTAGCCCACCCAACTACCTTATCCCCATATTGTTATTTACATTGTTATTTATTTTGCTCATTTGCACCCCAGTATCTCTATTTGCACATCATCTTCTGTACATCTATCACTCCAGTGTTAATACTAAATTGTAATTATTTTGAACTATGGCCTATTTATTGCCTTACCTCCATAACTTACTACATTTGCACACACTGTATATAGATTTTCTATTGTGTTATTGACTGTACATTTTGTTTATCCCATATGTAACTCTGTGTTGTTGTTGTTTTTATCGCACTGCTTTGCTTTATCTTGGCCAGGTCACAGTTGTAAATGAGAACTTGTTCTCAACTGGCTTACCTGGTTAAATAAAGGTGAAATAAAAATTGTTTTAAAAATGGCACACATACACAATCCATGTCTCAATTTTCTCAAGGCTTAAAAATCCTTCTTTAACCTGTCTCCTCCCCTTCATCTACACTGATTGAAGTGGCTTTAACAGGTGACTTCAATAAGGGATCATAGTTTTCACCTGGATTCACCTGGTCAGTCTGTCATGGAAAGCGCATATCTTTAGAGAGTGTTCAAAAGTGTGCATTGACTGTGCCATCCGCTTGAGACATCTACTGCTAATTGCTTGACAGCAGTACATGCAGTAAAACTAAAGAAAGTCGCACACTCTAATTACGCTCCCAAACATTGAATGGGTATAGCAACCCATTTATTAGCAGTACTTGCAGTGAAACATCCCACTCAGAATTTGTAACTTGTTGTTTCTCTTCTGTGGGTTGATTGGTTGAAAAACATGCCACTCAATACGAGGGAATATTTAATTGGAATTTCTGTGCAATATGCAGTTTCAAAGCAATTTAATTATCTAATTAGAGTAGCCTTACTCCAACTAAAATAGGCTTTGAATCAGAAAGCCTCTTCATAGAGGACATTGCTGTCAGTCCTAGAATAGAAAGGTAATAAATGTAATTTGTATGACATACTGTCCTGCAAAAAATGCCACAGAACTAGACTGGACAAAAGCATGGAGTAAATCTCAAATATTCCTACTTGAACAATATTAATGGTTTGCACGTTTTGTCACAATATTGTTTTGAACATTCCTTTTAGGACTGAAACCCGACTCAAAGCTTTGTCAATAAGCGCGGATGAAGATTTCATCAAAAGTGAATTACAGTGGCTTGGAAATTCAATGACATTTCTAAAGGAGGCAAACAATTAATAGGAAAACCTTTTGTGATCATTGTGATGTCTTCAGATTGACTTTAGATGTAGTATAACATTAGCTAGCAAAGATTGCGGGGAGACCACTGGATTTTAGCTAGCTAATGTTAGCATTGCTAGGTATTTTTGACAAACTTTGCTAGCTAATGACAACATTGCCATTGTATTTCCAAGCTATTATGGTGTAATTTGGACATAAAGGATTAATAATGGATATTAATTACATTTCCACCTGAAAAGTCATACATGTCATATTTCTACCTCAATCACATATTGGTAGTAATGAAGTAATAAAAATCCAGTAGAGAAAAACTGTCCGGTCCGGCCAGCTGTTGTATATGCTACATCTCCCTGTTTTTATGATTAGTTCACGTTCGCGAAGTTGACAACATTAGCAAAACATTCATATTACAACTTTTCCTCACGTCTTACAACTGTAAAAAACAACCAAAAAAAAACGGTTCAATATATTTCCTTACACAACCTCCTTTGTTGTGTGCTTATTCGTTTACCATTGGAATGCTCTAGGCATTTTTGAGACCTTAAGGAGCATCAGGTACTGCTGGAATATCTAACAATGGTGTGTCCTTTATAATAAATTAAACAAATTGAGAGCTATTTATAACTTGTCAGAAATGTCAAGATCAACTAGGCCATGTCAGCTAATGTTTTTTAGCTAGGTTCTTTAGCCCATCGACTTTCAAATCAAATTTTATTTGTCATATACACGTGTTTAGCAGATGTTATTGCGGGTGTAGCGAAATGCTTGTGCTTCTAGCTCCGACAGTGCAGTAATATCTAACAAGAAATATCTTTAAAATTTTGCAACATATACCCAATACACACAACTCTAAGTAAGGAATGGAATTAAGAATATATATATATATATATATATATATATATATGGACGAGCAATGACAGAGCGGCATGGACTAAGATACAGTAGAATATTATAGAATACAGTATATATACAGTGGGGAAAAAAAGTATTTAGTCAGCCACCAATTGTGCAAGTTCTCCCACTTAAAAAGATGAGAGAGGCCTGTAATTTTCATCATAGGTACACGTCAACTATGACAGACAAAATGAGGAAAAAAAATCCAGGAAGCCACATTGTAGGATTTTTAATGAATTTATTTGCAAATTATGGTGGAAAATAAGTATTTGGTTACCTACAAACAAGCAAGATTTCTGGCTCTCACAGACCTGTAACTTCTTCTTTAAGAGGCTCCTCTGTCCTCCACTCGTTACCTGTATTAATGGCACCTGTTTGAACTTGTTATCAGTATAAAAGACACCTGTCCACATCCTCAAACAGTCACACTCCAAACTTCACTATGGCCAAGACCAAAGAGCTGTCAAAGGACACCAGAAACAAAATTGTAGACCTGCACCAGGCTGGGAAGACTGAATCTGCAATAGGTAAGCAGCTTGGTTTGAAGAAATCAACTGTGGGAGCAATTATTAGGAAATGGAAGACATACAAGACCACTGATAATCTCCCTCGATCTGGGGCTCCACGCAAGATCTCACCCCGTGGGGTCAAATTTATCACAAGAACGGTGAGCAAAAATCCCAGAACCACACGGGGGGACCTAGTGAATGACCTGCAGAGAGCTGGGACCAAAGTAACAAAGCCTACCATCAGTAACACACTACGCCGCCAGGGACTCAAATCCTGCAGTGCAAAACGTGTCCCCCTGCTTAAGCCAGTACATGTCCAGGCCCGTCTGAAGTTTGCTAGAGTGCATTTGGATGATTCAGAAGAGGATTGGGAGAATGTCATATGGTCAGATGAAACCAAAATAGAACTTTTTGGTAAAAACTCAACTCGTCGTGTTTGGAGGACAAAGAATGCTGAGTTGCATCCAAAGAACACCATACCTACTGTGAAGCATGGGGGTGGAAACATCATGCTTTGGGGCAGTTTTTCTGCCAAGGGACCAGGACGACTGATCCGTGTAAAGGAAAGAATGAATGGGGCCATGTATCGTGAGATTTTGAGTGAAAACCTCCTTCCATCAGCAAGGGCATTGAAGATGAAACGTGGCTGGGTCTTTCAGCATGACAATGATCCCAAACACACCGCCCGGGCAACGAAGGAGTGGCTTTGTAAGAAGCATTTCAAGGTCCTGGAGTGGCCTAGCCAGTCTCCAGATCTCAACCCCATAGAAAATCTTTGGAGGGAGTTGAAAGTCCGTGTTGCCCAGCGACAGCCCCAAAACATCACTGCTCTAGAGGAGATCTGCATGGAGGAATGGGCCAAAATACCAGCAACAGTGTGTGAAAACCTTGTGAAGACTTACAGAAAACATTTGACCTGTGTCATTGCCAACAAAGGGTATATAACAAAGTATTGAGAAACTTTTGTTATTGACCAAATACTTATTTTCCACCATAATTTGCAAATAAATTCATTAAAAATCCTACAATGTGGCTTCCTGGATTTTTTTTCCTCATTTTGTCTGTCATAGTTGACGTGTACCTATGATGAAAATTACAGGCCTATCTCATCTTTTTAAGTGGGAGAACTTGCACAATTGGTGGCTGACTAAATACTTTTTTTCCCCACTGTATATATGAGATGAGTAATGCAAGATATGTATGACTAGTGTTCAATTTCTTAAAGTGGCCAGTGATTTCAATAGGCAGCAGCAGCCTCTAATGTGCTATGGATGGCTATTTAACAGTCTGATGGCCTTGAGATAGAAGCTGTTTTTCAATCTCTCTGTCCCAGATTTGATGCACCTGTACTGACCTCGCCTTCTGGATGATAGCAGGGTGAACAGGCAGTGGCTCGGATGGTTGATGTCCTTGATGATCTTTTTGGCCTTCCTGTGACATCGGGTGCTGTAGGTGTCCTGGAGGGCGGGTAGTTTGCCCCCGGTAATGCGTTCTGCAGACCGCACCACCCTCTGGAGAGCCCTGCGGTTGCGGGCGGTGCAGTTGCCGTACCAGGCGGTGATACAGCCCGACAGGATGCTCTCAATTGTGCATCTGTAAAAGTTTGTGAGGGTTTTAGGTGCCAAGCCAAATTTCTTCAGCCTCCTGAGGTTGAAGAGGCTCTGTTGCGCCTTCTTCACAACACTGTCTGCGTGGGTGGACCATTTCAGTTTGTCAGTGATGTGTACGCCAAGGAACTTGAAGCCCTCCACCTTCTCCACTGTGGTCCCGTCGATGTGGATAGGGGGGTGTTTCTGCTGTTTCCGGAAGTCCACGATCATCTCCTTTGTTTTGTTGACGTTGAGTGAGAGGTTATTGTCCTGGCACCACACACCCAGAGCCCTCACCTCCTCCCTGTAGGCTGTCTCGTCATTATTGCTAATCAAGCCTACTACTGTTGTGTCGTCTGCAAACTTGATGATTGAGTTGGAGGCGTGCTTGGCCACGCAGTCATGGGTGAACAGGGAGTACAGCAGGGGGCTGAGCACGCACCCTTGAGGGGCCCCAGTGTTGAGGATCAGCGAAGTGGAGATGTTGTTTCCTACCTTCACCACCTGGGGGCGGCCGTCAGGAAGTCCAGGACCCAGTTGCACAGGGCAGGGTTCAGACCCAGGGCCTCGAGCTTAATGATGAGCTTGGAGGGTACTATGGTGATGAATGCTGAGCTATAGTCAATGAACAGCATTCTTACATACAGTTGAAGTCGGACGTTTACATACACTTAGGTTGGAGTCATTAAAACTCGTTTTTCAACCACTCCACAAATTTCTTGTTAACAAACTATAGTTTTGGCAAGTCGTTTAGGACATCAACTTTGTGCATGACACAAGTAATTTTTTCAACAATTGTTTACAGACAGATTATTTCACTTATAATTCACTGTATCACAATTCCAGTGGGTCAGAAGTTTACATACACTAAGTTGACTGTGCCTTTAAACAGCTTGGAAAATTCCAGAAAATGATGTCATAGCTTTAGAAGCTTATGATAGGCTAATTGACATCATTTGAGTCAATTGGAGGTGTACCTGTGGATGTATTTCAAGGTCTACTTTCAAACTCATTGCCTCTTTGCTTGACATTATGGGAAAATCAAAAGAAATCAGCCAAGACCTCAGAAAAAAAATGGTAGACCTCCACAAGTCTGGTTCATCCTTGGGAGCAATTTCCAAACGCCTGAAGGTACCATGTTCATCTGTACAAACAATAGTATGCAAGTATAAACACCATGGGACCACGCAGCCGACCACGCAGACGCGTTCTGTCTCCTAAAGATGAACGTACTTTGGTGCGAAAAGTGCAAATCAATCCCAGAACAACAGCAAAGGACCTTGTGAAGATGCTGGAGGAAACAGGTACAAAAGTATCTATATCCACAGTAAAACGAGTCCTATATCGACATAACCTGAAAGGCCGCTCAGCAAGGAAGAAGCCACTGCTCCAAAACCGCCATAAAAAAACCAGACTACAGTTTGCAACTGCACATGGGGACAAAGATCGTACTTTTTGGAGAAATGTCCTCTGGTCTGATGAAACAAAAATAGAACTGTTTGGCCAGAATGACCATCGTTATGTTTGGAGGAAAAAGGGGATGGCTTGCAAGCCGAAGAACACCATCCCAACCGTGAAGGACGGGGTGGCAGCATCATGCTGTGGGGGTGCTTTGCTGCAGGAGGGACTGGTGTGCTTCACAAAATAGATGTCATCATGAGGAAGGAAAATTATGTGGATATATTGAAGCAACATCTCAAGACATCAGTCAGGAAGTTAAAGCTTGGTCGCAAATGGGTCTTCCAAATGGACAATGACCCCAAGCATACTTCCAAAGTTGTGTCAAAATGGCTTAAGGACAACAAAGTCAAGGTATTGGAGTGGCCATCACAAAGCCCTGACCTCAATCCTATAGAAAATGTGTGGGCAGAATTGAAAAAGCATGTGCGAGCAAGGAGGCCTACAAACCTGACCTAGTTACACCAGCTCTGTCAGGAGGAATTGGCCAAAATTCACCCAACTTATTGTGGGAAGCTTGTGGAAGGAAACGTTTGACCCAAGTTAAACAATTTAAAGGCAATGTTAAAATAAAGTGGTGATCCTAACTGACCTAAGACAGGGAATTTTTACTAGGATTAAATGTCAGGAATTGTGAAAAACTGAGTTTAAATGTATTTGGCTAAGGCGCATGTAAACCTCCGACTTCAACTCTAGGTATTCCTCTTGTCCAGATGGGATAGGGCAGTGTGCAGTGTGATGGCGATTGCATCATCTGTGGATCTATTGGGGGCGGTAAGCAAATTGAAGTGGATCTAGGGTGACAGGTAAGGTAGAGGTGATATGATCCTTGACTAGTCTCTCAAAGCACTTCATGATGACAGAGGTTAGTGCTACGGGGCGATAGTCATTTAGTTCAGTTACTTTTGCTTTTTTTCTTCACTGTAAAAGTAAAAGTTCAACCCCCATTGTTGATTATTTGTCCTTTATTAATCTTGATTAACCCAGAACTAATGTCTCACGTAATTGGTCAGCTGCTGGATTAAGAGAAGAGATGAAGAGATGCTACAACGAGGAGTGGAACCGGAACCAGGAGGTCCGCAAGTTACGGGCCAAATGTCCCCTCCCCTTCTGAAATTCGAAAAGAAGCTAACACCTCGAAATCGTGACCAAAAATCCAAACACCGGAACTACTGCTGCTCATTTTCCCACGCATCCCATTACTTCCCGACAGATTCAACAGGACCAGTTATGTCTACGTAGATCTGTCCACGAGAGATTAGTCCTTTAATACACAACCTCTGACTACTTTAATTTCTATCCATATATAACAAACGCATATAGTTGATATTTGGCTGAAGCATGAGTTTAGATCCTGTCCCATATAACAGAGACAGTAGTCACAGTACAGCTACATCGAGGCATTTCAAATGGGATCATTTCTAGAGTACCTTGGAGGTGACAATTCTGATAACTATTGCTAATGAAATTTAGTGTCTTACTGCCAAATGACCAACCTTTTCTTGTGAAAGGGTTGTGAGTATCGAGTGGAAGGCCGATAAGTGTTTTTTTGACTTTGGAATATGCACATCCAACAGCTAGCTCTAGAATCAGTGTGACAATGTATTATATAAAAAAATTAAACCAGGTGTGTGATTCACAGGTGTCCCAAATGGTACCCTACTCCCAAGGCATGAGGCATATGGTGCCACTTTGGATGCAGCCTGGTTGGGTTTAACATGGCTGTGCTGTGGTCATAGGTATGAAGCGCTAACTGAGTCCTAGCTGAGTCGTATTGATACATTTTGCGAGTGAAAGTGATGAGGTTAGTCATGATGTTATTTTCGTTTTAGCATGACCAGAACTAAGATGCATGACCAGAACTTAGCGTTTCATTAAAAGTATTTCAGCACTCAACACACATTTACTTATTTTGAGTGTATCAAATCAAATCAAATCAAATCAAATTTTATTGGTCACATGCGCCGAATACAACAGGTGCAGACATTACAGTGAAATGCTTACTTACAGCCCTTAACCAACAGTGCATTTATTTTAAACAAAAAAAGTAAGAATAAAACAACAACAAAAAAGTGTTGAGAAAAAAAGAGCAGAAGTAAAAATAAAGTGACAGTAGGGAGGCTATATATACAATAGAATAAAGTGACAGTAGGGAGGCTATATATACAGGGGGGTACCGTTGCATAGTCAATGTACGTGCGGGGCACCGGCTAGTTGAGGTAGTTGAGGTAATATGTACATGTGGGTAGAGTTAAAGTGACTATGCATAAATACTTAGAGTAGCAGCAGCGTAAAAAGTATGGGGTGGGGGCAGTGCAAATAGTCCGGGTAGCCATGATTAGCTGTTCAGGAGTCTTATGGCTTGGGGGTAGAAGCTGTTGAGAAGTCTTTTGGACCTAGACTTGGCACTCCGGTACCGCTTGCCGCTGCGGTAGCAGAGAGAACAGTCTATGACTAGGGTGACTGGAGTCTTTGACAATTTTGAGGGCCTTCCTCTGACACCGCCTGGTATAGAGGTCCTGGATGGCAGGGAGCTTTGCCCCTGTGATGTACTGGGCCGTACGCACTACCCTCTGTAGTGCCTTGCGGTCAGAGGCCAAGCAGTTGCCATACCAGGCGGTGATGCAACCAGTCAGGATGCTCTCGATGGTGCAGCTGTAGAATTTTTTGAGGATCTGAGGACCCATGTATCGCCTGTATGATGTTGATGTCTCTCTGAAGGTTGACCTCCATGACAGACATTTAAACCCTACTCCTCCTGGTTCCAATACTGCCTAAAGATTTGGGGATTCACTTGTCATGGATGATTTGGGAGATTTAGCTGTTCTAAGCTGGGAGCTTCGCTTGAGCGCCTGGGTGAAATCTCATTGGAATAGGGTCATTCTTGAATTGCGGTGGTAAATGCTGTCCCTTGACTTCGGTGATGTGTGGAGGTGTAGTAACATGTTTTGGGGATTTAGAGATGTCTATCTATTATTTTGAAGGCTATTCAGTGAACAAAAGTATTTAATATATTGTATAGATGAATAGAAACAAAGAAGGCTATTAAAATACCTTTTTTATAGTATAATACAGTGGGGAGAACAAGTATTTGATACACTGCCGATTTTGCAGGTTTTCCTACTTACAAAGCATGTAGAGGTCTGTAATTTTTATCATGGGTACACTTCAACTGTGAGAGACGGAATCTAAAACAAAAATCCAGAAAATCACATTGTATGATTTTTAAGTAATTAATTTGCATTTTATTGCATGACATAAGTATTTGATACATCAGAAAAGCAGAACTTAATATTTGGTACAGAAACCTTTGTTTGCAATTACAGAGATCATACGTTTCCTGTAGGTCTTGACCAGGTTTGCACACACTGCAGCAGGGATTTTGGCCCACTCCTCCATACAGACCTTCTCCAGATCCTTCAGGTTTCGGTGCTGTCGCTGGGCAATACGGACTTTCAGCTCCCTCCAAAGATTTTCTATTGGGTTCAGGTCTGGAGACTGGCTAGGCCACTCCAGGACCTTGAGATGCTTCTTACGGAGCCACTCCTTAGTTGCCCTGGCTGTGTGTGTCAGGTCGTTGTCATGCTGGAAGACCCAGCCACGACCCATCTTCAATGCTCTTACTGAGGGAAGGAGGTTGTTGGCCAAGATCTTGCGATACATGGCCCCATCCATCCTCCCCTCAATACGGTGCAGTCGTCCTGTCCCCTTTGCAGAAAAGCATCCCCAAATAATGATGTTTCCACCTCCATGCTTCACGGTTGGGATGGTGTTCTTGGGGTTGTACTCATCCTTCTTCTTCCTCCAAACACGGCGAGTGGAGTTTAGACCAAAAAGCTATATTTTTGTCTTATCAGACCACATGACCTTCTCCCATTCCTCCTCTGGATCATCCAGATGGTCATTGGCAAACTTCAGACGGGCCTGGACATGCGCTGGCTTGAGCAGGGGGACCTTGCTTGCGCTGCAGGATTTTAATCCATAAATTAGTCATTTAGCAGACGCTCTTATCCAGAGCGACTTACAGGAGCAATTAGGGTTAAGTGCCTTGCTCAAGGGAACATCAACAGATTTTTCACTTAGTCGGCTCGGGGATTAGAACCAGCGACCTTTCGGTTACTGGCACAACGCTCTTAACCACTAAGCTACCTGAATCCATGACGGCGTAGTGTGTTACTAATGGTTTTCTTTGAGACTGTGGTCCCAGCTCTCTTCAGGTCATTGACCAGGTCCTGCCGTGTAGTTCTGGGCTGATCCCTCACCTTCCTCATGATCATTGATGCCCCACGAGGTGAGATCTTGCATGGAGCCCCAGACCGAGGGTGATTGACCGTCATCTTGAACTTCTTCCATTTTGTAATAATTGCGCCAACAGTTGTTGCCTTCTCACCAAGCTGCTTGCCTATTGTCCTGTAGCCCATCCCAGCCTTGTGCAGGTCTACAATTTTATCCCTGATGTCCTTACACAGCTCTCTGGTCTTGGCCATTGTGGAGAGGTTGGAGTCTGTTTGATTGAGTGTGTGGACAGGTGTCTTTTATACAGGTAACGAGTTCAAACAGGTGCAGTTAATACAGGTAATGAGTGGAGAACAGGAGGGCTTCCTAAAGAAAAACTAATAGGTCTGTGAGAGCCGTAATTCTTACTGGTTGGTAGGTGATCAAATACTTATGTCATGCAATAAAATGCAAATTAATTACTTAAAAATCATACAATGTGATTTTCTGGATTTTTGTTTTAGATTCCGTCTCTCACGGTTGAAGTGTACCTATGATAAAAATCAGACCTCTACATGCTTTGTAAGTAGGAAAACCTGCAAAATTGGCAGTGTATCAAATACTTGTTCTCGCCACTGTATGTGTCCCTCAGTTGTATGTCATTGGTGTTACCGCCTTGAGAATGACTGATTGCAAAGATATACAAGGACCTTGAGCATTCTCTCGGGCGGCAAACTGTTATTGGGGGAGTGGTCTATATTAAAGACAATTGTTAGCTAATCACACCCTTTTTGTATGTTATACATTTGAAGATTCCATTGATAAATTGATGAATCTAAATCCAAAGTGTCACTTGGTGTTAGTCAATTTAAATGAAGGGAAATAACATTGTGAGCAAAATGATTAATCATGTCACTTGATTGATGACCTTAGATTTTAGCGTTTGTGCCCTCCATTTCAGAAGATCCTCATTTATCTAAAATGTCTCATTGGTGTTACCATCATTGGTGTTACTACTTCTACTGATGGCACAATGTTATCATAATGGTAACAAAAATATTTAAAGTCATTAAGCTACCATTTTAGTTGATTCAGAATGGGAAGATGTACCCAAATACATTTCAATAAAATAAAATGCTAGAAAAATGAAGTTCATATTTTTCAAAATGCAATGCCCAAATGACACCGTAATTCAAGAACAACCCAACAGCACTGCTAAATTCCTGAATAAGGTTCACTCTTAAAATGTAATACATAGAGAGAGCTTGGGGGCCTTTCAGTTTAAGTAGGGAATTGTTGTGTCTCTCTGTCAGCAAAGTGCTGCACTGGTGTCATTATAATAATAATATAATATGCCATTTAGCAGACGCTTTTATCCAAAGCGACTTACAGTCATGCGTGCATACATTTTTTGTGTATGGGTGGTCCTGGGGATCGAACCCACTACCCTGGCGTTACAAGCGCCGTGCTCTACCAGCTGAGCTACAGAGGACCACCCTCTGTCATCATTGCTGGATAAATATAGTCATGAACCCTGGGTCAAATAGAATCGTGATGGAGCCAGGGCAAACACATTAGTCATGGTCACTGAAAAAGCGCCCTAATTAAAAACACTACTTTATTTCAAACTCCAAACCACTAATATTACATAGTACAGAACCGTGGGGGGGGGTTCATAATGGTAATTTGTAATGCAAGGCACAGTATCATGGAAACAAGTGGAAAGAAATACAATTGAGCAAAAACAAGCCTGTTACTGAAAGGGAAAGAGACAGAGAGACACAGATAGATTTTGAAAGATGCAGGAAAATGTCCTCTGAGAAGCCATACTCATATGAGTTAATCTCCTTCCCCTGGTAGAGGTGTGTGATGATGCACAGCTCACCCTGACCCTCAGTAGATTGAAACTGAACAAAAACAATGGCCTTGTGTCTCAGTTACAAATAAGATCATGTGCATGTGTAGGATGCAACACATTTCCCGATTACAGACGCTGCATGGAGGTCATGAGAAACACACAAGGTACAGTGGCTTGTGAAAGTATTCACCCCCCTTGGCATTTTTCCTATTTTGTTGCCTTACAACCTGGAATTAAAATGGATTTGGGGGGGGGTTGTGTCATTTGATTTACACAACATGCCTACCACTTTGAAGATGCAAAATATTTTAAACAAACAAGAAATAAGACAAAAAAACAGAACTTGAGCGTGCGTAACTATTCACCCACCTCTACCAGGGGAATTAAAATGGATTTGGGGGGGGGTTGTGTCATTTGATTTACACAACATGCCTACCACTTTGAAGATGCAAAATATTTGAAACAAACAAGAAATAAGACAAAAAAACAGAACTTGAGCGTGCGTAACTATACTAAATTAACAATGTCTACACTCTATTTCTGATCAATTTGATGTTATTTTAATGGACAAAAAAATTGCAAGGACATTTCTAAGTGACCCCAAACTTTTCAACGGTAGTGTACGTCAGGAAACCTGCACTGTGGGAAAAATAGTTAAAATACCATCCCTGGGCTCCAAAAATCTGTCATTTAATTCTGAAATTATTTGTTTCTGTTCATATCTTTGACGTAACAGGTATCCTACAGGTCAGAATATATTTTTGTTATGGTTGTATTTTGCCATATACTGTATGCATGCCCTGTATCATTAATTATGAATCAAAAGTAAAGTTGACTAAGAGGGGACCAAAGCCATTTCCAGCTCATCCATCAACCAATTCCCTGGATGATAACGCTTCAATCATCAGTCTACATAACTGCCACACATAGTGAAAGGCTTAGTTGCCTCCCTAGGGTCCTAACTAAACGGTATTTTCTTCCTCTCGTCCTCCGTACCAAATGTGCGACACCTCATATAACAATAACATTTCGAGAGATGTATTATTTTAAATCACCTTCCTCTGATTGTACAGTGTACTTGTCACTTTACAAAGAGGAAGAAAAGGCCTGGCCTAACTGGTTTGTGTGATTCACCTCAAGTGCGGGCTAATGGTGGTGATACTTTAAGAAAGGAAGATGTGGTTCTTGTTGGGGCGTCCATTTTGTAATGACCCAGTATTATTGCTTGGATCGTTATTGCGCTGTTTCCAAAACGTAATCTGTTGACATAATTGTACAGTGCACTCATATTGATTTAACAACCAATTACTGGCTAGAGAAACATCCAGAACGAGCGATTATGCTTGAAGATAAATCATGGTTTGTTGTTAACATCCTTATCAGGATGCACCGTTTACAAGTGGCGTGCTTCTGAGAATGTGTTTGTACTGGCGACCCCTTGGGTCGACCGCACTGATTTTAGCAATTAGTCTGGAGCCAGTGAATTCGTAATGGCTAGCCTGTTACACACTGAAAGATATTAGACAACAGATTATCTACAGGCTGAAGGAAAAACAACATCTCTTGTGTAAGAAATACAATGATGTCACTCTGTTCTAAGCATCCCTGTTGTTCTCATAACAAGACTTCTTTTAAATGACAATATCATGTTGGCAATTGTTTGATAATGAGGGAATAATCATGTCATTTATCACCAGTCAAATGCACCCTAGCCCATATAACCAAACGATGCACCTGCTCCACTATGGGTGTTTTATCGTCACTAAGAGCTAGCTAGCTCTCCCTAATTGTTGCTTCCAGCTAGGTGGCATTTATTGGAGCTTGGAAGTGGGTCATTGGTGGGTGCTTACTTATATGGCTGCGTTTACACAGGCAGCCCAATTCTGGTATTTTCTCAACTAATTGGCCTTTTGACCAAATCACATTAGATCTTTTCACATGAGATGTTTCTCAGAGCTGATCTGATTGGTCAAAAGACCAATTAGTGGAAAAAAGAACAGAATTGGGCTGCCTGTGTAAACACAGCCTGTTTGTCCTATTTCACACATGTACAAGTTGTTTCATACAGTTGGGTGTGAAATGTCAGAAAGTGTTTGAATATATTGGAGGAAATATTTTGTGAATACTCTGCTAGTTGTGTGTGTGTGTGTGTCGTCATTATCAATGACGAAGAACAGCCAAGATGGTGTGTGTGTGCAAGTGTGTATACAGTACACTTCCTGCTTTGTGGCACTTCAGCAGATATCTGCTGTGATTCGCTGGGTCTCGTCCAATTACACAGTCTGTACCGCCAGCCTTCCCAGACACTTCCCATTGAGCTGACTGTCACACCGACACTTCAACTCACCCCAGCAACTCACCCCCCACACACACACACACACACACACACACACACATACACAGATTCACACACACATCGTTACTTGCTCCAATAGTGACACCCACATACAGTTGAAGTCGGAAGTTTACATACACTTAGGTTGGAGTCATTAAAACTCGTTTTTCAACCACTCCACACATTTCTTGTTAACACTATAGTTTTGGCAAGTCGTTTAGGACATCTACTTTGTGCATGACACAAGTAATTTTTCCAACAATTGTTTACAGACAGATTATTTCACTTATAATTCACTGTATCACAATTCCAGTGGGTCAGAAGTTTACATACACTAAATTGACTGTGCCTTTAAACAGCTTGGAAAATTCCAGAAAATGATGTCATGGCTTAAGAAGCTTCTGATAGGCTAATTGACATCATTTGAGTCAATTGGAGGTGTACCTGTGGATGTATTTCAAGGCCTACTTTCAAACTCGGTGCCTCTAAAGCTTGACATCATGGGAAAATCAAAATAAATCAGCCAAGACCTCAGGCGTTTGGAAATTGCTCCCACGTCCCACGTTCATCAGTACAAACAGTAGTACGCAAGTATAAACACCATGGGACCACGCAGCCGTCATACCGCTCAGGAAGGAGACGCGTTCAGTCTCCTAGAGATGAACGTACTTTGGTGCGAAAAGTGCAAATGAATCCCAGAACAACAGCAAAGGACCTTGTGAAGATGCTGGAGGAAACAGGTACAAAAGTATCTATATCCACAGTAAAACGAGTCCTATATCGACATAACCTGAAAGGCCGCTCAGCAAGGAAGAAGCTACTGCACCAAAATCGCCATAAAAAAAGCCAGACTACGGTTTGCAACTGCACATGGGGACAAAGATCGTACAGTTTGGAGAAATGTCCTCTGGTCTGATGAAACAAAAATAGAACTGTTTGGCCATAATGACCATCGTTATGTTTGGAGGAAAAAGGGGGTAGCTTGCAAGCCGAAGAACACCATCCCAACCGTGAAGCATGGAGGTGGCAGCATTATGCTGTGGGGGTGCTTTGCTGCAGGAGGGACTGGTGCACTTCACAAAATCGATGGCATCATGAGGAAGGAAAATTATGTGGATATATTGAAGAAACATCTCAAGACATCAGTCAGGAAGTTAAAGCTTGGTCGCAAATGGGTCTTCCAAATGGACAATGACCCCAAGCATACTTCCAAAGTTGTGGCAAAATGGCTTAAGGCCAACAAAGTCAAGGTATTGGAGTGGCCATCACAAAGCCCTGACCTCAATCCTATAGAAAATGTGTGGGCAGAACTGAAATGGCGTGTGCGAGCAAGGAGGCCTACAAACCTGACTCAGTTACACCAGCTCTGTCAGGAGGAATTGGCCAAAATTCACCCAACTTATTGTGGGAAGCTTGTGGAAGGCTACCCGAAACATTTGACCAAGTTAAACAATTTAAAGGCAATGCTACCAAATACTAATTGAGTGTATGTAAACTTCTGACCCACTGGGAATGTGATGAAGGAAATAAAAGCTGAAATAAATAATTCTCTACTATTATTCTGACATTTCACATTCTTAAAATAAAGTGGTGATCCTAACTGACCTAAGACAGGGAATTTCTACTAGGATTAAATGTCAGGAATTGTGAAAAACTGAGTTTAAATGTATTTGGCTAAGGTGTATGTAAACTTCTGACTTCAACTGTACATACAGACAAACTCACTTCAACATTGACACACACAGGGCCTCCCGAGTGGCACAGCGGTCTAAGGCACTGCATCACAGTGCTTGAGTGCTCTGTGTCACTGCCGGCTGTGATCGGGAGACCCATGAGGCGGCGCACAATTGGCCTAGCGTCGTCCAGGTTAGGGGAGGGTTTGGCCGGCCGGGATGTCCTTGTCCCATCCTAGCGACTCCTTGTGACGGGCCAGGCGCATGCACTCTGACTTCGGTTGCCAGTTGTACGTGTTTCTTCCTGGTTAAGCGAGCAGTGTGTCAAGAAGCAGTGCGGCTTGGCAGGGTCGTGTTTGTGTGACAGCAAGCCACATATTGAATGGGCTTCTGATATTCAAACCCAGAAGTAACAAAGGAGGGAGAAGTCATTCCACCATGACTCATACCTCAGGACTTGATCTCTGTCTCCGTGCCAGGCAGGTCCGACTCCTACAATCTCCCCATCTCTTTTAAGTCTGTGTGAACACGGGGGCATCAAAGGCTGTCTAAACCAAACTCATCCCCTAGCTATCTACAGCTGCAAAAACACCTCAATGGAGACCTGTCCTTGTCCCCTTTTTCCTTCATGAGCACTGAACAACAAATCACATGATAGGCCATCATAGTGCATTTGACTGGTTATAGATTACATTATTATTGTAAAAGCAACATGGTTGAAATGCACCCATAAAGAATGGGACGTGCCATTAGACATACTATTTGCTGAGGGCCTTTCATTCATTGATGAATAACTATATTTACATGGATTCAGCACCCCCTTCCTTGAAAAGAACAAGGACTTTAGTGAGCACATTGTTTGATATTTTGGGGACATTCATCCAGTCCATCACTTATGAGCAGTCATCAAGGACATGAGAGAAAACAAAAAGATTTGTTAGTATTGAGACACAGCCATTTACAGTATAAAGAGAAAACAATAACGTTTGTAAGTATTGAGATGCAACCATTTACAGTATAAAGAGAAAACAATAGCATTTGTAAGTATTGAGACAGCCATTTACAGTGTATAAGTCCCACCACTAGACTTATGGGAAGGTAGTTAAGATGCTTTCTTTCATAAAGATGTTCATTAATCCCTTTCATCACCCTGTTCACATTGCTTATTTCATCATAACCAAGAGGGATATTCATGTCTAATCTGCAGCTCATTTAATTAGATGTTCCATCTCCTTGATCTGATCTAATCAAACAATGTAGCCTTGTCCCGCTACCCTACATTCCAGCATCACAGAGCACTTGGTGTGTGTGCGTGTGCATGTGTGTGTGTACTTGCCGTCCATCAGTGGCACATGACACTGGGAGGCAGTGTGATACTGTTGTGAGGTCAGGTAATGTGAGGTGGGTGTGGGAGAGGAAGTACGGATATTATATTGACAGGCGGATTCTAGGCAACATGCTCTCAGTGTGAAAACTGTCAGAAGCACTACCCTTCGGCTTTATTTTTATTCTTTTATACACTCCCTTTTCATTTGAGCATGAGGCAATGTCTGGAAAGAGGTAATGAGTAGTATCCTAGAGAACAGTACTAGTGAGGAAACGGCCTTCAGTATCCAAAATATTCAATCAAAACTGGTATTCAGGCATTCCTAGAGCTAGGCTAAAACAACACTATGCACAGTTACTAGAGGCTGGGTTAGAAATGAATATGTCAATATTGTGTAAATCAACTAATCAGAATACTATCAATACAACCAGTCTAACAGTACCAGATTAATGTTGTTTTGCCTCACTCTGGAAACTCCTGGATACTGGTTTTGATTGAATATAGCCCTTCTTTTTAAAAGCCAGCAATTAAAGCACTGCAAAGCAATCAGCTGTGAACTTTCAGAAGCAATTACCAGCAAACGGGTCATGCAGACATGACCCTGTAGTTCCCTGAGATTCGCCACAGAACTTGACACATTGAATGACATACCATTCTCCACCATCCCTCCTTTCCCCAAGACAGAAAGGCATTTGTGCGTCTCTTAATTGCTGAGCACTTTAATGCAGTCGCATTTCGAAGTGTATGCATCGCCTTTGCTCTGGGTGCCTTTTGCCCTCATTTAGTGGCATTCAAAATAAACGGGAGAGTGCACCGACGTCCTGGGTGATGCAGTTCTGGACTGACGGTGGATTGGACGGGGACGGACCTAGTGAGGGGACTATGGGACTGATACGTTTTTCTTTTGACCAATCAGATCAGCTCTGAAAAAGAGCTGATGTGAAAAGATCTGATGTGATTGGTCAAAAAATGCAGAATTGGGCTTCCTGTCTAAACACAGCCTAAGAGTGTGACACTTGCGCCCCCTATCACATGTTGGCCATATGAGTGCTCGGGGATAGTTTGAGAATCAGAGACAAACATGCTGGCGGGGGTTTAGCAGACTGTTTACCTCTGACCTTCAAGCCTCTGAGTCATACCTCAGCCATTTCACACACAATCTCTCTCTCCTCTCTCTTTCTCTCTCTCTCTTTCTCTCTCTCGCTCTCTCTCAGTGCCATAAACAGCTCTTCCACTCATTAGATGAGGGGGTGAAATAGCTTTGTATGGATTAATGAATAGGTAGTCTTACAGAACCGTGCTGTCTGCAACCTTTGAATAGATCCAGAACCGTTATGGTTGGATGGCTGAGCTTTTCTCTATCTGGTCATAAGGGTGAAATTAGATCAATAAATCAATAGAGTTCAGACATCTTTGTTTTGAGTTTTACAATGTGAATCGGCACCAAATGTCTAAGACATTCAAATTCAAATGCTATTGTCATGGAATGTATGGGGACAACATTAGGATGATAGATGAAATGGATGAACTGAGGGGAAAACACATGACAGCGTAGAGATATTATATGGACTTACACTCTCTCTTCTGTCCCCTCTGGAATTCTTATTCTTTATCATCCTGGGTACTGTTCCTGCTGTCCAGAGCCGCCAGAGCCCTGGGGAAAGAGAGGAGGGAGTGGAGGCAGATGAACACAACAGCATCTCTTTCTGGGATTTATTTTTATTGTATTCATTAGGTATCTATTTAATTTATTTTATACATAAAATAAAAGGAAAACAACAGATGTACAAACCAACAATGTTATTAAACATAATTGTGCAGGGAGAGGGGGAAACCCAGACCCTTACAAAATAATAATTACAATAATTAAATTAACACCACAACAAAAGGAGACAAATAGATAAACAATCTACTTGCTCTATTTTATGTCTGCGTTGCCCCTGGCCCTGAGCAGTAGCCTACACTGGTCTAGGATATGTTTCATATCATTATCTCCAACAATGCTTCAAATTAAGACAAACAAAAAAGATACCTGAAGGGCTTTGTCAACCTGTCCTTTGCCATCTGTTTAGGCTACTAAGTGGGCATTATAAGTCACATGTCGGCTAGGGTAGTTCAACTTGTGTGGGCTGAATTTCTATGAACTGAATAGAGAACATTTTAGACTAGTTGTTTGGATTCCGGCCTGTCTTGGTTTTATATTCTGCTTGATTTACACTGACTTTACAAAACATTAGGCTCTTTCCAGGTGAAAGCTATGATCCCTTGTTGACGTCACTTGTTAAATCCACTTCAATCAGTGTAGATGAAGGAGAGGAGACGGGTTAAAGAAGGATTTTTAAGCCTTGAGACATTTGAGACATGGATTGTGTATGTGTGTCATTCAGAGAGTGAATGGGCAAGACAAAATATTTAAGTGAACGGGGTAGGGTAGTAGGTGCCAGGTGCACCGGTTTGAGTGTGTTAAGAACTGCAACACTGCTGGGTTTTTCATGCTCAACAGTTTCCTGTGTGTATCAAGAATGGTCCACCATCCAAAGGATATCCAGCCAACTTGACACAACTGTGGGAAGCATTGGAGACAACATGGGACAGCATCCCTGTGGAACGCTTTAGACACCTTGTGGAGTCCATGACTCGCCGAATTGAGGCTGTTCTGAGGGCAAAAGGGGTGCAACTCAATATTAGGAAGGTGTTCTTAATGTTTTGTTCACTCAGTGTATGTTGGCCTGCCTTTTTCATTCAGTTCATAGCCCATGGCCATGTGGCTTTGCAATGAAGGGCACTTTTGGCATTTCTTACTTTTAAAAAAATTACATTTTTTGAAAGAAATGGAATCAACAGAAATACCTTTCTCTCTTTATTCAGGAACCATAAACTGGTATTGGCTTTATACTTCTTCGACAATACTTGGATATTACTCAGTTTTACGAAAACACCTTCTGCAGATTACCATCACATCATAAACATTTCATTTTAGTTTATAACTGAATGACAAACACAAAGGGGTTTGACATTATTTGGTTTAGCTGTCTATAGGATTTGGTACTTTGAACCAATAGATGTATGCTTAGTGTTAGTTTTGCCTGCCAGTCATCTCTATTTTTGACAGGCTACATTGTAAATTAAAACACACATTTTGGCTTGCCCTGAATACCGCAACCTTTCTCACACCATCCACTCTCTCACAAACTCCACAGGTGTGTTGCATGGCTAAATGTGCTGACGGACGTTGATTGCCAATGCCACCACCTCCACATAACCACCTCCATTCAGAGCTGAGTACCAGCCACTATCTACTCCTGCCAAGCTAGTGTGTCCTCAGCTGGGTAGCTCTCTAAGCCTTTCCCCAGGCACTCTCCAGGACGGTAACTGTCAGAGCATACAAAAAAGCCCATCATGGGCAGACACAGACCTATTAACTCCTGGGATGAGCTTCTGGAGCTTTCCTACAGCTCTAATGTTTATTTACTCCCAGGCAGAGAAGGCTAGGGGATAATTGCCAATGAATGGATATTGGTTTTTTGGCTCTTAAAGCATATTTAGATTCAGTCTAGCCTCCTAATATAGAGCTATGTTTGATTGAACAATAGATTGATTTAATCTGTGTTTCAAACTCAAATATTGTTCTGTTGGAAGAGTTTTTGTGGTCCGGTAATTTCAATGGATAGGACATACAGATCGCTATTCATTCCGATCCATTCGACTTCCATAAAGGGGATTAATGTCCAATAATGTACAAGTATAATTAATATTTTATTTGATTATAGTCATTAACATTTGCATAGATAGATAGACAATGGTTAATTGGAGATGGCATAATATTTTAAGTGACTCATCAACCCTGGCTCAGCAAGACATAGCTATGGAGAGCAATTTGTGTTAATAAAACAACAACAAATCAGCGGGTAACAGCAGGCAGGAGTAGAAAAATAGGAAGCGCAGTCATGCAACATGAGACGTTGTTTCTCATAGTGAATCATATGCAACATGAGACGTTGTTTCTCATGGTGAATCATATGCAACATGAGACGTTGTTTCTCATGGTGAATCATATGCAACATGAGACGTTGTTTCTCATAATGAATCATATGCAAGATGAGACGTTGTTTCTCATGGTGAATCATATGCAACATGAGACTTTGTTTTTCATGGTGAATCATATGCAACATGAGACGTTGTTTCTCATGGTGATTCATATGCAACATGAGACGCTATTTCTCATGGTGAATCGTATGCAAAATGAGACGTTATTTCTCATGGTGATTCATATGCAAGATGAGACGTTGTTTCTCATGGTGAATCTGGCTTGTCTAAACGTCCATACGCTGAGTGAGGGAGAGGCTACTACTTCTCTGAGTGAGGGAGAGAGAGGCTACTACTTCTCTGAGTGAGGGAGAGAGAGGCTACTACTTCTCAGAGTGAGGGAGGGAGAGCCCAATGGGCAAAAACTGGTTGAATCAACATTGTTTCCACGTCATTTCAACCCCCAAAAGTTGATGACGTTGAATCAACGTGGAAAACTGATTGGATTTGCAAAAAGTCATCAACCTAAGGGAATTTTGTCTTTTTTTCACCCAACTTTTAACCTAAATCCAATGACATGATTAATTTTTTGGTTGATTTTAGGTTGAATTCACATTAGTTGACAACTCAACCAAATGTAAATCAAAACTAGATTTTGAACTGACGTCTGTGCCCAGTGGGAGGCTACTACTTCACTGAGTGAGGGAGAGATTACTACTTCTCTGTGTCAGGGAGGTGCATTTATCACAACACAGTGGCTTGTTCCCTCCCAATTCATCTTTCATTGATTCCCTCCTCACCTCCTTCTCAAAATGCATTGGAGGACAAGGTGCAAGCGGAGGGACTTTGGATCTTCTCCCCCCATGTGGTTTGAGAAGGAGAGGACGCTGCAAGGAATCAAGGAAAGATGAATGGAGGTATAGCCAGCTATGTGGGATGTGACCTAGCTCAAGGTCATGACCAATAGCTGGTGACAAAGCCACTTAATGGGGTTTCCAGCACACTACGTTCAGTGTGCACACACAGAGGTCATACCAGGACGTAGCCAGCTACTACAGAAACATATTGACTTCTATTCTCAGAGGGCAATGCGAGGGGGAGTTGTGCTGACGCTGTTGTTGCTGGCACATTCCCATGCCCTTGAGAGCTCTAACCTTTTACTGCAGTGGGCTAAATCAGGGTCACACAGTGTTTCTTGGTAGTCTTAAACAAATCTACTTTGAAACAAAGTATCAGTGGTGGCAAAAATACTCAATTGTTATACTTGAGTAAAAGTAAAGATACCTTAATAGAAAATGACTCAAGCAAAAGTGAAAGTCACCAAGTAAAATACTACTTGAGTAAAAGTTTTAAAGTATCTGGTTTTGTACTTAAGTACAGTGTTGGAAAAGTACTAAATTGTCATACTAAAGTAAAAGTAAATGCTATACATCAAATTCCATACGGGGGGCCAGTATGAAAAATATAATGTATGCACTCACTAACTGTAAGTCGCTCTGGATAAGAGCGTCTGCTAAATGACTAAAATGTAAATATTATATTAAGCAAACCAGACGGCATGATTTTTTCCATTTACGGACAGACAGGGACATACTCCAACACTCAGACATTATTTACAAACGCAGATCTGAGGCAGTAGGGATGACAACATGTTATATTGATACTTGCGTGAATTGGACCATATTGCTGTCCTGCCTGACCATTCAAAATGTAACGAGTACTTTTGGGTGTCAGGGAAAATGTATGGAGTAAAAAGTACATTATTTTCTTTAGGAATGTAGTGAAGTAAAATAAAAAATAGTAAAAAAAATAGAAATAGTAAAGTTAAGTACAGATACCAAAAAAAAAAAACTACTTAAGTAGTACTTTCAAATATTTTATTTTAGTACTTTACATCACTGAAAAGTATACACCTCATACACATGGTTACGGGCTTTAAAAAAAAGAAGACACCTGTACCATGTCAGATCTAGAGTTGAAATGTGTTCAATTTTGAGTTTTCATCCCAATATTACACTTTATATAAATTACAGAAAACAAAAATATTATTTTTTTCATTTGAAAAATATGAATAAAATTCCACCCATGAGGCCACTCGGTCATTTGACTGCAGGAAAGGGCTACTAACGGGCCTGGCTTGGTCACTAGCTGATAGAGCTGATGACACAGAGGGTCTAAAGTTCTAAAACATTATTGTGGAACTCAGTGAAGTAACTTATAGATGTTTTGGACATTAAGTGTGAAAATGCTAATATAGGTACCATTGCATTGCATTTGTGCCACAAATGTTAAAAAGTAATCATTTGAAACAGTGGCCAGGGAAACAAAGCCAAAGCATGGATTGCTGTCATACCTTGTCCATAGACTGCTTACAGGGTAAGGAAACTAATATGCCATTTTGTAATTTGGGTGAACGATCCCTCTAAAACACCACAGAATTGCTCACAGGATTGTTAACACCAATCTGTTTCTGTAAAAATCCTGTAGCGCAACTGGGGCTGAAACAATGGATTTCATCCAGGATCACAATGAAATGCTATACAGACCATACACAGTCTCACAGAGACAGACCCAACAGGATAGCAGAGGCTGCAGCCCCAATCCAATTCCCAGCTGTCAGGTAAGATTAGGATCAGAAGTGGTCCATCACTGGGTCACATCTCCAGGTATAAGAGTTTGCTTTCAATTATCATCTAGTTTAAATTAGTGTCTACCTGCTAATGGACATCCAGAAACATACCAGCCAGAAAATGCCAGAATAAAAACTAAAGTTAATTTGTTAACTATTTATTTATCTTGATACTTATGTTGTATATTGCAAAATCATGAATGTAAACTAAACAATGAAAAATGAATGTTCTAGTAACCTAAGTAAAGCAAAAAAAAGTATTGCTAGGGGAAGCGTTATGTCACAGTGATAATGGTAGATAATCACAAATGCAAAAAGCGAGGAAATGCAACTCAAATCTTTTTTGGACAATGCAATTGTATTGTCAATGCATTTCATCTAGACAAAGGTACAGGATAGGCAATATTACCTAAAAATGTGACCATCCTATCTGGTCCTGGTTTCTATGGAAACAGATGCACCTTTGTCCTACTTTTTTACTCTGTGGGAGGAAGAATACAGTATGAACATTGATTGCCCTCCTTTAGTTTGTTTTGATGGATACACTGGCTAAAAGTTATAGAGCTCGCATGGAGTCCTGCCTTGGTGGTCAATACAGAGTCTAGGATACTGTGTGTGTTATAATCTGGGGATGGTATTCCAAAGCAGAGGAACATTGAAATAGGGTATTTGAATAGTGTGAATGTGTGGTGATCCTGTGCGGAAGATCCACATGATAGCGCGCTTGACATTTTAAAGGTGATTTCCAACTGAGCCGACATATGCAGCATTTACCTTGAATGCAGTCTCCGCGAACGTGGCAACATTGCCTTTGAATGTAAATCGCGCTGTGTCGCGGATCTTCTGCGGTCCGGATTGAATCTAGCCCCTAGTGTACTAAAGTTTGTAATGGCCAGAGCCATGTATTTAGAGAGTAGGGACATTGAGGTTTCTGCATTATGAGGCATTTACATGACACTACAACGTTCTATAGCAGCCATGTTAGCTCCCCATTAACATTACATGGGGAATATTTAAACAATGTTATGTAACTGAATGTCTAGAATTAGAACAATATTAAAAATTCTAAAAGTTGGTCCAACTCGCTAAATATATGGCTCTGGTTATGGCTAAAAGTAGTATAGGGAATATAGTGCTATTTCAGATGCAGCCCAATAGTTTCCTGCAGTATGGGCAGCAGGTTTCCTCCCTACTCTGTCACATTTGCTCCCGTCCACAGATTTGTTTACTGTTCTTTGTCATTGCAGTGTTTCTAGTCATTTTTAGTCAGTGCAGTGTTTCTGCACTCAGCTGGTAGAGCACGGCGCTTGTAACGCCAAGGTAGTGGGTTCGATCCCCGGGACCACCCATACACACAACAACAAAAAATGTATGCACGCATGACTGTAAGTCGCTTTGGATAAAAACGTCTGCTAAATGGCATATTATTATTATTATTCTAGTCATTTTTAGTCAGTGCAGTATTTTTAGTCAATTTTAGTCAGTGCAGTGTTTCTAGTCATTTTTAGTCAGTGCAGTGTTTCTAGTCATTTTTAGTTAGTGCAGTGTTTTTAGTCATTTTTAGTCAGTGCAGTGTTTCTAGTCATTTTTAGTCAGTGCAGTATTTTTACTCATTTTTAGTCAGTGCAGTGTTTCTAGTCATTTTTAGTTAGTGCAGTGTTTTTAGTCATTTTTAGTCAGTGCAGTGTTTCTAGTCATTTTTAGTCAGTGCAGTGTTTTTAGTCATTTTTAGTCAGTGCAGTGTTTTTAGTCATTTTTAGTCAGTGCAGTGTTTTTAGATTGACTGTCTGTCAGACTGTCCTGTGCTGTTGGTGTGAGGCCCCAGCTCGTGACACAGACCCCATGGGATTTATCAATAGGGATGTTAAGCCCAGTGTCCTGACTGACTCCTGACTAAATGTCTAACCTCATGGTGCCATGGTCACTCGTTTCACACTATCGTGCTGACCAGAACTGTATCATGTTGGCTTGGATGTTCTTTTCACATTTCTCGTTCCAGCACAGTTCCAGTACTATGGTAGATGTGTAACCAGGCCATCACAGTAGAGCTTGGTTCGGCTCAGTCTATGGTAGATGTGTAACCAGGCCAGCACAGTAGAGCTTGGTTCGGCTCAGTCTATGGTGGATATGTAACCAGGCCAGCACAGTAGAGCTTGGTTCGGCTCAGTCTATGGTAGATGTGTAACCAGGCCAGCACAGTAGAGCTTGGTTCGGCTCAGTCTATGGTAGATGTGTAACCAGGCCAGCACAGTAGAGCTTGGTTCGGCTCAGTCTATGGTAGATGTGTAACCAGGCCAGCACAGTAGAGCTTGGTTCGGCTCAGTACTATGGTGGATGTGTAACCAGGCCAGCACAGTAGAGCTTGGTTCGGCTCAGTCTATGGTAGATGTGTAACCAGGCCAGCACAGTAGAGCTTGGTTCGGCTCAGTACTATGGTGGATGTGTAACCAGGCCAGCACAGTAGAGCTTGGTTCGGCTCAGTCTATGGTAGATGTGTAACCAGGCCAGCACAGTAGAGCTTGGTTCGGCTCAGTAGTCTGAAAAGAGACTCTCTAACTACAGTAGCTACAGATTCTCATCTCCAGCTATATATGCAAAAAGGCACCTGATGGCACAGGCCATGTAAACACGAGCCTCAGCTGTAAAGCTTAAGCTCACCTGAGGTCGTGCATAGGTTGCTGTTTAGCCGTAATCAGGATATTTTCGACTAACCTTTACTTGGCGATTACTTTCTTCATTCTCAATTCAAAAGAAACGTGTCTCTTATAAACGTGTGTGTGCAGTTGTAGGTGGTTCTCTAAAAACCAAAGAATATTCAGAAAAATATAAAATCCACTTTTTGTATCGAGTGACAAATGCCCCTTACGTGTGTGTGGATCTTTGTTTTGATCGCTCTGTGTGACGCGCTGTCTTCTACTTCTGTACGTGGAGGCAGATGTGCCGCAGCTAAGATGGAAAGGAACCTCCTGGCTCTGTGCATAAAGTGGATTTAATCATTGTCTGCAGTTTCTTTGGTTTTTAGAGAACCACCTGCAACTGCACACAGGCATTTATAAGAGGCACGTTTCTTCCGAATCGAAAATGAAGAAAGTATCCCCAAGTAAAGGTTAGTTTGAACGATGCTTTGCACTAGCTACAGTGTAACCATGTATGGAAACATTTACAACGTTACAACGTGTAGAAGCAATTATAAGAATCTGCAATGTCCTTGTACTTGAAATGGCATTCATCATTGTTTGTCTCTCTCTATTAGCAAACTGTCTGTGCAATGGACAGCAGCTGCTTTCTGGAAGAGTCCGAGAAGTAGGGCTGTCGACATGGGTTAGAAATAGATTAGTTGTGATAAAGTTAAGTAACATTGTTTCCATGGAAACAGACCTGTCTCAACCGTATGTTGTTTGCTCTTCAGACGTTGTTTAGTCCAAGGCTGACTGCTGACGACACCACCGTAGGTCAGTCCTCAACTAAACAGACAGCCATTAACATTGAACTATCCAGTGGCCTGGCTGCTGTAGTGGTAATGACGCAGCCTCTGTCTACTGTGTAGGCATACATGTTAGATTCCGGCCTACTGCCCTTCAAGCTATCTCTATCGTTCCCCACTGTCATCGTCTCTTTATCGGTTCAGAAAATACCTTAAAAATAAACATTGAAATATCCATGGGCACATTTCACATGTCTGAGGAGAAATACGACTCCAGTTTTAGGATCAACACAGCCAAGTCCAAGGCTAAACGGTTTTGTTATTGCTCTAAGCAAGAATGAGCCTTTAGAATATCTTATTATAAAAGCTACACTATGTTGTGTTTTTCTATGCAACACTTCTTCATCAGACGTAGATAGCTGTTATTTAGTCAGGATCTTGACAGCATATGAGCCAGTATATGAAACCTTTTTTATAATTCATTTCCCTCCTAAGCTTGTATGCTTTAGCCTCGTAATTTTCACTAAGATATTGTAATATTTCAAAGAGAAATGTATACTGTTCATTCCTGATCCAAAATACTGTACATGTACATTAAAGTAGAGTTATGTTAAAGCAATAACAAATCGGACACCCCGCCTCTGTTTTGGTAAAAAGCTGAGTGATTGGCCTGGAGAAATGTAACCATTCTCAAATTCATAGACAACGCTGTGGATACAAGGACTGACCATACATGATATAACAATTATAGTTTTAACCATGTTTTGAAGCTATACAGTATTTGTTTACATTTACTTTGTTTACAAACATTGGAGTAAAACAAACGTATATTTTATAAGTCCAAAAATATATGTAGCAACTAAGGATTCTAGCTTTAATGCAAACGAATGTGCAAATGCCGTTCACACAAGCCCACAATCAAACATCTATGGTAAGAAAGAGCTGTGAGTGGGCACACTGCTTTTGCTGCAGAGTCGAAACTATACAGCAGGTGTCATCGCAGCGCTCTTTTACGCAGTTTCCTCTGTAGAACCATCTCCTACTTTAGCCTTGCTCTGAACTGTTGCATGATGGGCATAGTATGTGACAGCAGAAACGATGACAGGGGCCTTTTATCACAAGGTAGATCCATAAAGATCTGGGATACAAAGAAAGCAGAGGGGCACCAAGAGTCATACCTCTGAATGTGCTTTTTAGGTAAACAACCCATAGTTTACGTAGTGGAGTTATTTGGGTACAGCTAAGTACTTCCATTTAGTTAAGACTGAGTACTGATCTTACACAAAATCAAACAATGTTAGTTTGGCTGACTGTTTCTCCCATGCATTTGGTCCACATACACTGAGTGTACAAAACATTTAGAACACCTTCCTAATATTGAGTTGGGGCATGGACAAGTTGGCTGGATGTCCTTTGGGTGGTGGACCATTCGTGATACACACGGGAAACTGCTGAGCGTGAAAACCCCAGCAGTGTTGCAGTTCTTGACACAAACCGCTGTGCCTGGGACCTACTACCGTACCCCGTTCAAAGGCACTTAAATCTTTTGTCTTGCCCATTCACCCTCTGAATGGCACACATACACAATCCATGTCTCAATTGTCTCAAGGTTTTAAAATCCTTCTGAAGCTACCCCTTTCCTGCAGTCAAATGACCAAATCGCCCTCTAGTGGCCTCATGGGTGGAATGTTAATATTTTTCATAATTTCAAAGTTAATAAACTTTTTTTTTTTTTTTACTGTTGAAAATCCGGTGTTTCTATGTCAAACTGTTTTGTTATAGTTCAGTCTTCTGTGATGTATATAAAGTGCAATATTGGGATGCAAACTCAAAACTGAATACATTTAAACTCTATATCTGACATGGTACAGGTGTCTTTTTTTTTTAAAGCCCATAACCCATGTGTGTGAGGTGTATACTTTTGTTTCAAAGTAGATTTGTTTAAGACTACCAAGAATCACTCTGTGTGACCCTGATTTAGCCCACTGCAGTAAAAGGTTAATACATTTTACGTTAGGGCAAATCAAGTTTGACATTTTAAAGTGGAAATTATAAACGTTAGAAATCTTTTTAATCCTTGAATACACTACAAGTTTGCATTTCCTGCATAGCAAATTAAGTGATCAAATTAAGATCCTACATCTGTATAAAGCATAATGTCTGTTCCACACAGCAATGCCAAAGAGGACTGTGATCAGTGGGAAGGGTGTTACATTGCATGGTCAGCTGTCACTGGACACTGTCACAGCAGAACTCAAGTGACACGCTACAGTAGAATGAAGCCAAAAAGTATGAAAATGTATGCACTCAGAGCGTCTCCTAAATGACTAAAATGTAAATGTCACTCGGGGACTGGTCAGTGTCACAGTTGTCACGGCTAAACTGGCCAGTGTACCAGGAGGAACGTGTAATTTGCCTAAGTCAACAATGTCCATTCATTTGTTCCACTATCTGTGGCTATTGATCACGGAACATTATATGGGGAGTGCTTTTTCCTGTGATGGAAATTGTGCGCCATTCAAATTCAATGTGATGTTATGTCATAGTGTTGTGGCATACGCTGAAGGTTGTGCAAGTAACAATTTAGTATTTTTTGTAGCTGCAGTATTTTCTTTAAAAGGCACAATGCAGTAGTTTTTTTTATCTCAAAATCAAATCATTTCTGGGTAACAATTAAGTCCCTGACTGTGATTCTTAACAAGAGCAATTTCTCAAGCTAGAATGTTGCTAGGACTGTCTGGGAGGAGAAAATTTGAAAACTAGCTGTTATTTGCAGAGAGTTATGGAACTCTCTTTCTTATTGGTCTATAACTAATTTACTGCCTGATGATGTCACCAGACAGGACAAAACTCCATCCCATCATAACAGGCTGAAATTTCAGGCGGTCTTTGCAAACAGCTCTTACACTAATAGGGCATTATCATCAGTTTCACAATATCATAGTATTATCCCAACCTCATAGTGTTATATAAAACACAGGAAAATCATGTTCTTGACTGCCTTTAATGAAACCGTAGACTCTAATACCATCCATCCCTTCTCTCTTTCTTTCTCTCCATTTGTCCTTCCTTCCCTTCTCTTTCTTTCCCATGTTTCTTTCTCTTTACTGTTTGTGTTTGGAAACACTATGTTCTTCTCTGTGACAAAGTCCTCCTGGAACATAGTGATGCAGCCTTTGTACTTTCTCTGAGTGGAGAGAGTGACCTAGGCAAGCAATGGCAGTTTCCTACAGTTTGTGCCCACACACACACACAAACACACACACACACCCTGCAGTGGTGTGTTTGCACAAGGCGTGGGCAGAGCCAGAACAGCTGAGAGCGCACAACGTGCCTGCTGTTCTTTGTCATGTCTGATCAACATCAAAAGAGCCTCCGTTACTGCAATGGGGGGAAGAAGGACCCCCGTTACTGTAATGGGGGGAAGAAGGGCCCCCCGTTACTGTAATGGGGGGAAGAAGGGCCCCCTGTTACTGTAATGGGGGGAAGAAGGGCCTCCGTTACTGCAATGGGGGGAAGAAGGACCCCCGTTACTGCAATGGGGGGAAGAAGGGCCTCCGTTACTGTAATGGGGGGGAAGAAGGGCCTCTGTTACTGTAATGGGGGGAAGAAGAGCCCCCCATTACTGTAATGGGGGAAGAAGGGCCTCTGTTACTGTAATGGGGGGAAGAAGGGCCCCTGTTACTGTAATGGGGGGAAGAAGGGCCCCGTTACTGTAATGGGGGGAATAAGGGCCCCCGTTACTGTAATGGGGGGAAGAAGGGCCTCTGTTACTGTAATGGGGGGAAGAAGGGCCCCCGTTACTGTAATGGGGGGAAGAAGGGCCCCTGTTACTGTAATGGGGGGAAGAAGGGCCCCTGTTACTGTAATGGGGGGAAGAAGGGCCCCGTTACTGTAATGGGGGGAATAAGGGCCCCCGTTACTGTAATGGGGGGAAGAAGGGCCCTTGTTACTGTAATGGGGGGAAGAAGGGCCCCGTTACTGTAATGGGGGAATAAGGGCCCCCGTTACTGTAATGGGGGGAATAAGGGCCTCTGTTACTGTAACGGGGGGAAGAAGGGCCTCTGTTACTGTAACGGGGGGAAGAAGGGCCCCGTTACTGTAATGGGGGGAAGAAGGGCCCCCCGTTACTGTAATGGGGGGAAGAAGGGCCCCCTGTTACTGTAATGGGGGGAAGAAGGGCCTCTGTTACTGTAATGGGGGGAAGAAGAGCCCCCCATTACTGTAATGGGGGAAGAAGGGCCTCTGTTACTGTAATGGGGGGAAGAAGGGCCTCTGTTACTGTAATGGGGGGAAGAAGGGCCCCTGTTACTGTAATGGGGGGAAGAAGGGCCTCCGTTACTGTAATGGGGGGAAGTAGGGCCTCCGTTACTGTAATGGGGGGAAGAAGGGCCTCTGTTACTGTAATGGGGGGAAGAAGGGCCTCTGTTACTGTAATGGGGGGAAGAAGGGCCTCCGTTACTGTAATGGGGGAAGTAGGGCCTCCGTTACTGTAATGGGGGGAAGAAGGGCCTCTGTTACTGTAATGGGGGGAAGAAGGGCCTCCGTTACTGTAATGGGGGGAAGAAGGGCCTCTGTTACTGTAATGGGGGAAGAAGGGCCTCCGTTACTGTAATGGGGGAAGAAGGGCCTCTGTTACTGTAATGGGGGGAAGAAGGGCCTCTGTTACTGTAATGGGGGGAAGAAGGGCCCCTGTTACTGTAATGGGGGGAAGAAGGGCCCCGTTACTGTAATGGGGGGAAGAAGGGCCCCCGTTACTGTAATGGGGGGAAGAAGGGCCCTTGTTACTGTAATGGGGGGAAGAAGGGCCCCGTTACTGTAATGGGGGAATAAGGGCCCCCGTTACTGTAATGGGGGGAATAAGGGC